>NC_041218.1:8512109-8512741 GCF_002837175.3 Physeter macrocephalus
AAGTTTTAGCCACAGCAATCAGAGAAAAAAAGAAATAAAAGGAATCCAAATCGGAAAACAAGAAGTAAAGCTGTCCCTGTTTGCAAAGGAGACAAAAGACCTGTATGCAGAAAACTATAAGACACTGATGAAAGAAATTAAACATGATAAAAACAGATGCTGAAATACCCCATGTTATTGGATTGGAAGAATCAATATTGTGAAAATGACTATACTACCCAAAGCAACCTACCGATTCAATGCAATCCCTATCAAACTACCAATGGCATTTTTTACAGAACTGGAACAAAAAATTGCACATTTTGTAATGGAAACACAAAAGCCCCCGAATAGCTGAAGCAATCTTGAGGAAAAAAAAACAGAGCTGGAGGAATCAGGCTCCCTGTTTTCAGACTATACTACAAAGCTACAGTAATCAAGACAGTATGGTACTGGCACACAAAAAAGAAATATAGATCAATGGAACAGGATAAAAAGCCCAGAGATAAACCCACACACATATGGTCACCTTATCTTTGATAAAGGAGGCAAGAATATACAATGGACAAAAGACAGCCTCTTCAATAAGTGGTGCTAGGAAAACTGGACAGGTACATGTAAAAGTATGAGATTAGAACACTCCCTAACACCAT
>NC_041218.1:8513161-8535399 GCF_002837175.3 Physeter macrocephalus
ATATAAATTGATACAGCCACTATGGAGAACAGTATGGAGGTTCCTTAAAAAACTAAAAATAGAACTACCATATGACCCAGCAATCCCACTAGTGGGCCCTGAGCAAACCATAACTCAAAAAGAGTCATGTACCACAATGTTCATTGCAGCTCTATTTACAATAGCCAGGACATGGAAGCAACATAAGTGTCCACTGACAGATGAATGGATAAAGAAGATATGGCACATATATACAGTGGAATATTACTCAGCCATAAAAAGATACGAAATTGAGTTATTTGTAGTGAGGTGGATGGACCTAGAATCTGTCATACAGAGTGAAGTAAGTCAGAAAGAGAAAAACTAATGCCACATGCTAACACATATATATAGAATCTAAAAAAAAAAAAAAAGGTTCTGAGGAGCCTAGGGGCAGCACAGGAATAAAGATGCAGACCTAGAGAATGGACTTGAGGACATGGGGAAGGGGAAGGGTAAGCTGGGAAGAAGTGAGAGAGTGTCATTGACATATATACACTAACAAATGTAAAACAGATAGCTAGTGCGTAGCAGCCGCATAGCACAGGGAGATCAGCTCGGTGCTTTGTGTCCACGTAGAGGCGTGGGATAGGGAGGCTGAGAGGCAGACCCAAGAGGGAGGAGATATGGGGATATATGTATATGTATAGCTGATTCACTGTGTTATAAAGCAGAAACTAACACATCAATGTTAAGCAATTATACTCCAATAAAGATGTTAAAGAAAAAAAAAAGATGTAGCTAAGGTTTTTGACCAGAGCAAATAGATGAATACAGCTGACTCTTAGATGGAGAAAACTGAGGGAGGGACATTTGTTTTGTTGTTGTTGTATTTGTTTTTTTTAATAATAACTTTATTTATCTACTGATTTATTTTAATTGAATTATAGTTTATTTACAATGTTGTGTTAGTTTCAGGTGTACAGCAAAGTGATTCAGTTATACATACATATATATTTTTTCAAATTCTTTTCCCTTAAAGGTTATTACAAATTATTGAGTTTAGTTCCTTGTGCTATATAATAGGCCCTTGGTGGTTATCTATTTTATATATAGTAGTGGGGGAGGGATAAATTAGGAGTTTGGGGACATTTTTTTTGATGGACAGTGGTTTTGAACACAAAGGGTTTGAGATGTCCATTAGTCTGTGATGACTGTGGATTGGCAGTTGGGTTTGAGGCTCAATAGAGAGGAGCCTCTCTATTGAGCTAGAGGTAGAGCTAGAGATAGAAATCTGTGAGTCCTGAGCGTATAGGTGGAAGATCTCGCAAAGAGCAGATGTAGAAAGAAAAAAGGTCCAAACACTGAAACCTGGGGCTCCCACTGTTTCCATATGACAAAAATGAGGAAGAAGTTAAATATGAAGGAGTAGAAGGTTGAGAAGGAAGAGAGAAACACCACGTGAACACCAAGAAAATGTTTTAAGAAAGAGGGAATGGTCTGTGTCTAATACTGATGATTAGTCAAGAAGAGGACTGAGAATTCCTCACTGGATTTAGCAACATGAAGACTGCTGGTGAGTCGACAAGAACTGTTCTGCTGTGGATGAAAGCCTTTTGGAATAGGTTCAAGAAAGAATGAGACAAAAGAAAGTGAAGGCCACAATGATGACTAATTTAAAAGGGAACAAAGAAATCAGCTGGTATTTTTAATGAATGGGGAAACATAATTAGCTGAAAGGAAAGAGAACAGGTTGGAAGTGAGAAGATGGAATGAAAGGGAATGAAGCAGGGTTGCAGCCCCAGGGTCTCACTTGAGTCAGTGGCCATGAACTTAAAATAAGACGCATCAGGATAGTTGTGCAGTTTTCCCAGCCACATCCCTCCCCGCTGGGGAGACACAAAGCCCACGGATCCCTACACTTCACCAGCACTGGCATTTTTCTGAGGAAGTATAATGAAAAGAGAAAGGAGCAAAGAAACTGAGGATGATTATAAGGGAGTCATTATAATGCTCAGACAGAGAACTGAAAGTGGGTGGAAGGGAAGTGAGGGCGTGAGTGAAGAAAGTGTAGGAAAAATGTATTTTTGTTATGGTTGATTTAGGGAACTAGAGATAAGGAACAGAAAAATGATGGAGTGGTTGTACTTAATGATCATGTTGAGGTCCAGGGGATGACCCTGGAAGTCAGTAGCTATAACACGTTGGAGGGGGAGAGAAGGTCCAATAATTGGGACAGACAGAGCTTTGAAAGCTTCAAAGAACATGACAGGGGAGTTACTGGAGCATGTGGCAGTGGTCCAGGTATTGAATCTGCAAAGATGAAGAGGTAATGGGCCAAGAGTCTGTAAATATCCACAGTAAGAAAAGGTAGAACGTGATATAATTAGCTTTATCCTGGGGCAGTGGAGGAGGGAGGTGTAGGGAATTGCTTATTCAACAAACATACACACAATGGAAAACATGATTTTGGAACCACTTCAAAAGATGTAAGTAGTATGTGCTCTATAATTAAGATTATTAAAGGTATGGTTATTATATTAAACATTTTAACTGGATTTTTCTTGGGCATATAAATTACTGCTTTGCTGATTCCATGATCTTTGTGACAAAAATCAGACTCGCTGGGCTAACTTAATTAAGAGACTCCGGGAAATTAAATTCCATCACTTGCATAACAATCTCAGGCATTTCACAAAAAATCTAATTTAGGGAGTTGCGAAAAGGATCTGAAGGGTGGTCAGAGTGTGCCTTTTATTTTTCATTACATGTCTTATAATTAGAAGAGGTCATTAGTCAAAAAATCTACATATCTCAGCCTGTCATACAGGACACTCAGAGTGTGATGGTGACTTGCCTGTAAAGCTTTAGCAACACCTATTCAACTCAACCTAAGCACCTGTTTGTAGTCCATGACTGGTAAGAAAAGTAGCTCAATTGATCCTAATCTACAAATGATTTCTAACAAAGAGCTGAAATATGACTTTTTTTTTCTTCTTAGCAAACTCATATACAGACAAGTCCCATGTAAAAATTGACCATTAGATATTTACAATTGGGGCACTTTGTTCCAAAGCAATAGTAACAAAGAATTCTGTGAGTTTACAAAAATATGTTCAAGTATTTAAAGTGTTTTGGGAAACTACATTTACTTTGAATATGATGTTACAGGAAGTAATGCTGGTGTGTTTCCACATACATTTCTGTGAACTAAAAACTGATCCTCTATGTGAAGAAGGTACTCCACATTGAAGTACAAGTAACTTTACTAATTATCTGTGACTATATTCTGCTTAGATGGGGGTAATTATTAGTGATCCTGCTGAACCATCCCTTTGGCTTGTGTGATGTCTTAAAGAGACTGCATCTGCCAGGGTCTAAATGGTCTATACATCCCAGAAATGATGTTTATATTGGTATATTTATCCATGATTTATTTTTTAATAGTTTTAAATAGAAGGATAGGTGATGCAACTATATTTTGAATGGATAGAAATGCTGATAATCCTCCAATGTAACCTTTCTGTATCGAAAAGAAACTGTAATGTCTATCATCTATAAACATTTCTCTATAAAATTGTATCACACCAATATATCCTATTTCTCTAATTTCAATATATTTTTTTTTTTTCGTGGTATGCGGGCCTTCCTCTGTTGTGGCCTCTCCCGTTGCGGAGCACAGGCTCCGGACGCGCAGGCTCAGCGGCCACGGCTCACGGGCCCAGCCGCTCCGCGGCATGTGGGACCCTCCCAGACCGGGGCGCGAACCCGGTTCCCCTGCATCGGCAGGCGGACGCGCAACCACTGCGCCACCAGGGAAGCCCAATTTCAATATTTTTGTACATACATAGATGAGTTAATAGAAACATGCTTATTAGAAAATCTTCTCAGCAGAAATGAACTTTTAAAATAACATCTTAAATGATACTAAACACTATTTTTCAAAACACCAACTCATGTGTTAGCTGCTGAACCTACAATGAGCCAGTAATAGCTTAATTCAAACCAGTGATAAAATACAATTCCTAAAGGTCAAAACCAAACTCTTTGAGTAGAGATTCCATCTGTGCTCCTTTTCACTGTATTTCTATACTGCAGGGATAGGCTTTTCTGGTGCAGCTTGCATTAAAATTATTTTCAGTGATGATTATTTTTCTGATCCTCTGTTGGAGATGAACTAAGAAAACACTCGATAACCTCCCTCTTTGTCATGAATTTTGTATTCTCAGAGGACTAGATGACAAATATTGACACAGTTTTACAGTACTCATGTACAAACCCATGTCTGCAGCTGATTTTTGCAGTTAGGATTTTTGGTTGCTCTCAGAAATTGTTCATAATATTTATTAGTGCAGAGTAAAATTAACAATGAATATTTACTAGTGTCAATCATACACAATGTAAACTATATTTAGAAAACTAATACAATATTAACATTTCATAATCCCTTTTAAAATGTATCAATTTAAATAACTATTTTGAAGGGGGTAACTTTCAAGCATTCATTCCTGCATCCTTGATGCCAAAGATGACCTGTGGCAGAATGTGACAATATGAGTTTATACACATGAACATCCTTCACTGCATTATCCACAGTGGTCAAGATTTGGAAACAACCTACGTGTATGTCAACAGATGAATGGATAAAGAAAATATGATAGATATATATCTATATCACAAATATATATATCAAATATATATATATACATACACACTCATACACATACACACAGTGGAATATTATTCATGCTTAAAAAAGAAGGAAATCTTGCCATCTGTGACAACCTGCAGGGCATTATACGGGGTGAAATAAGCCAGACAGAGAAAGACCAATACTGTATGGTATCACTTACATGTGGAATCTAGAAAAAATAAAATTAAAGTCAAACTTTTAGAAACAGAGTGAAATGTTGGTTGCCAGAGGTTGGAGGGCGGGGGAAGCAAGAAGATGTTGGTCAAAGGGTACAAACTTTCAGTTATAAGATGAATAGGTTCTAAAGATCCTACATAGCATGGTGACTATAGTTAATAATTCTGTACTGTATACTTGAAGTTTGCTAAGAGAATAGATCTTAAGCATTTCCATACACACAAGAAAGATAATAATGTGAGGTGATTAATATGTTAATTAACTTAATTGGGGGAATCCTTTCCACAATGTATATGTATATCAAATCATCACATTGTACACTTTAAATATAATAAATTTTATTTGTCAATTATACCTCAATAAGGATGGGGGAAAAAACATGAAGATCTTGAGCTGTATACAAATAAATACTACAGTTTCTCTTCTGGCCCTCTAGAAATATTGTTGAATGAAAAACTTAATTCTCTGGGAAAATTCAGGGAGCAATGTTGAACACATCCTATTTCTAACTTTATTTTGCTCTTCTGTTTTATTCCTCTTGACAACACTGCAATATTTAGTGAAATGAATTCAGTTTAATATCAGAAATTGTGGTGTTCAATATGTACTTTGGTTATTTCATTTTCAGAACACAAAAGAATACTTTTTTAAAATTATACTTAACACTTTAGAATGACTTGGCACTGCTGGAGGCTTTTTTTTTTTATAGCACCTCAGTAGAGATGACATTTTGACATAGAGTCCCCTCATTATACTGGAATTAAATAGTAAGTGCAGATTATTGCTTTGATTTCTAGAAATATGTACTTGGTGAATGGTGTAATTTATAATTTTAGGCAAATGTATGCCATTAGCAAGTTCAGTTTTTTTCCCCTTGTCCCAAAATTTAACATTGAGATTATTCACAAACATTAATTTGTACCCTTTTGTATCTTGTAGAACCTCTGCTTCTAAGGTTCCTTTGATAAGATGACTGGGTAGGAAAGGAAAACGGCCTCCTTTTGTCAGTTTTTTACCCGCCAGAGCAAGTGGCAAAGCAAAGACTCAAGAGAGAGCTCATGGCACTGGATTAGAGAATTTTGGAGGGACCGTAACTAATGACTCTTCTAGGGCTCCAACTCTGGATACGTCCTACAGGTTCGTGTGCTTCCTGGCTCACATCTGAGCCCAGATCCAGAATTCTCTCTAAATTTGCCACAGCAATGTTGGTTATCTACTAAACCAATACCCACAAAAATGCTGGTAAACAGTCCAACAGGGAACCCCAGCTGTGTATGTTGGCTAATCCCGTATTTCCAACAAATATAATAAAGCTTCCAAGAAACTTCAAGCCAAATTTCAAGCTCAAGCACAGGAAATATATTAACTTCTGCCTTCTCTTTTGCCCTTGGTCCCAGTTTTCAATCTTAATTGGAAATAGGCCGTTTATAAGTAAAGTCATTAAATTAAAATGTCATCCTGCCAGATAGTGTGTTACGATGTAGAACACAGAACTCAGGGCTCTGTTTCTGTTTCTCGCTTTTTTAAATATTCCTACCAAACACCAAGAAAAAAATTTCTCCCATAACCCTGGCCAGTTGTCTGCATCTATGTGGGGCCTCCACACAGATGAATGCCGCCAGGAGCAGTGGCAGGGGTAGAGGGGGGCTGTCAAGGGGCAAGCAGGGCACTCCTGTGACACCACACTGAAGTTTGAAGCTTCTCCAGTCAAGCCCTAAGGAATTTTCCTGCAGGCTAGAAGATGGCAAGACAGGCAGGGGGCAGAGTGAAGACAGGACGCAGGAATTCTCTTCCCTGGGAAATAAACACTCACCCTGAATCTGTTGATTTGAATGACTATTTATTGACTTGCTCACATGTCTCATATGGTGGTTACAGATTCAATGTTTGGAAGCTGCTGGAGTTGTTTTGTAACACTGGTGTCGAAGGGAATGTTTCTTCATAGGCTAAATATGTGGTTTCTTTTAGGAAACATGCTTTGAACCATAGCATTTCAGAGTCCATTTAATAACGAGTACTTTCACCAGAAGGTTTAGCAGAAATTTGATTCTCTATTAGACACAGCAGGCATGAAAGCAAAGGGAGAAGGATGTGCTTTAGACTCCATTCCCCAAAGAGAATAAAGCTGGCGCCCCCAGACTGGAGGCATTGCCTGAAGCTTTACTTACCTTTAGATGTCATCCTAACTTGTAATGAAGTGAAATGTTGGTGATTTGTCCCACTTTATTTTCTAGAGAAAGTAACTTGTGTTCTTTGAATAAGTCTAACCATTTATTAACAGACGACATGAAAAAAGTGCATTTACCAGTCAATTATTTGAAATTCAGACTACTTTTTCCCTTTGAGTATAAAAATATGCTATAAATAGACTTGTTTCTCAGGCCAGCCCACAAAGCCTAATCCTAATTATCAGCCACTGCTCCTAATTTTTAGACTACTGTTACTATAGGCAACTGCATTTGTAATTTTATATTAGGGCTTTAGGAGAATATTTTCCCATTTGGTGATGGCCCCTCAAATAACAAGCCATGTCAGATGGACAAGGGAAGGTTTTCTTGGGAACACCTGACTTTATTAGCTCACTGTGTATCTATGTCTATTTAAGAAAAGGGATACTCCAAGTCGCATGCTCTGAATTGGAGAATAAAGGTTAATTTCAGAAGTCAGAACCAGAACTTTCCCAGTGTTATTAATCATTCTTTTTTTAAATTAATTAATTAATTTAGTTTTGGCTGTGTTGGGTCTTCATTGCTGCTCACGGGCTTTCTCTAGTTCCAGCAAGGGGGCTACTCTTCATTGCGGTGCGCAGGCTTCTCTTCATTGCGGTGCGCAGGCTTCTCATTGCGGTGGCTTCTCTTGTTATGGAGCATGGGCTCTAAGCACGCGGGCTTCAGTAGTTGTGGTGCACAGGCTTAGCTGCTCCGCGGCATGTGGAGTCTTCCCGGACCAGGGCTCGAACCTGTGTCCCCTGCACTGGCAGGCGGATTCTTAACCACTGTGCCATCAGGGAAGTCCCTATTAATCATTCTTTAATGGAGTATTCATACATCAGGAATCTCCTGTTCGGTAAAAGATGTGCTTTCTCCTTTGGTCAAAGGAAAAGCACCAAAAATCAAATCTTCTGATTTCCTACTAATGGAAATTTCATTGTGGAAATCATCAGGATGGGGTATTGGAGGAAAAGTATCAGTTTTAGAAAATAAATACCATAGAATTATGCCTTCCATCACCTTGTGAAATTGTGGGTATAGAAATGTAATTATTATTCAGTTATAAGTGACTTCTATAGAACAAAGGAAAGAAACTAGCTAGAGCAACATGAATTAACTCTTATTTCACTATGTTAACTAACTGACTTCTCTTATTCACCAAACCAGTTTGACAGCAAACATTTCATAATAATTGTACTAACTTTTATGCAAATTTAAATGGTACCCTTAAAAAATTCTTTCCCTGGATTTTAATTAATCTTGAATATTTAAAACGCTTTTGCATAACTTAAGCAAAGGCTTACCTTTTTTTCTTGCCTAGGGCTCCTTGAACTTTAATTAGTATGCATCACATCTTAAAATTTTGGTGTTGCTTTTAAGGAGCAGTAATTTTGATCCATTTAAACTCACCATCATCAGATACAGGTTCCATATAATAATAATAATAATTACATTTCAAAAGGAAAGAATAAAAATGAGAAAAAGGAGGGAAGTTTTTCAAACTTCAACTTTTTCTTTGTAGGTGTTCTCTAAAATGTAAAAGGTGAGTTATAGTACTTATAAGTATTTCTATAGTGTTTTTGTGATACATATCAGCAATTCAGGTGTTATAGTAAAAAAGCAAGGATTATTGGGACTGACATATATACACTACTATGTATGAAACAGATAACTAATGAGAGCCTACTGTATAGCACAGGAAACTCTACACAACGCTCTGTGGTGACCTAAATGGGAAGGAAATCTAAAAATGAGGGGATATATGTATACGTATAACTGATTCACTTTGCTGTACAGCAGAAACTAACACAACATTGTAAATCAACTGTACTCCAATACAAATTAATAAAAAGCAAGGATTATAAGTAATACAGAGTATGAAATTATATCTTTATAGATGCCCCCAATACCTGTCCTACTTGTGCTCTCTTGGAAGGAAAACTGACACAGCTCTTCTGAGGGGATCCAGCTCCCCCAGTCAGCCCCTGTGACTGGCTCCTACTGGGCACCTGACTTAGGAGCAGCCAAAGATTTACAGCAACTTATGACTAGAGCCTGGTGAAACAAGATAAATTGAGCCAACATATTCCTTTCTAGAATTTGAAGAAATATGACAATAATTGGCCAGCTAGCCATGGTAGCTGAAAAAAAGGTCATAATAGAGCTGTAGGAACAAATACAGGGCACTGTGAACACTGCAATTGGATTAGTTTGGATGGTTTCAGTTGTAAATAACAGAACACAGCACTGGATCTGCCTTCACAAAAAAGGAAATCAGTTGGTCCAAATAAATGAAAAGTATCGGGTTGGGTGTAGGCATGATGAAGAGGCTCAAGAAAGTTAGCCAGATTCCGGCTTGTTTGTCCTTCCAAGGGCTCTCTCTCCACTTTGTCTTTCACCGAAAGCTGCCCCACCCATCATTCCAGAAGGTTTCCAGGATGGCTGGCCTGGATCACATGCATTTCTGTAAAGTAGCCTCAGTGACCATGGGTTGAGATTTTTTTTTAATACATTTATTTATTTACTTATTTACTTATTTATTTTTGGCTGCATTGGGTCTTTGCTGCTGCTCGCGGGCTTTCTCTAGTTGCGGCGAGCGGGGGCTACTCTTCATTGCGGTGTGCGGGCTTCTCATTGTGGTGGCTTCTCTTGTTGCGGAGCACGGGCTCTAGGCACGAGGGCTTCAGTAGTTGTGGCACATGGGCTCAGCAGTTGTGGCTCGTGGGCTCTAGAGCACAGGCTCAGTAGTTGTGGTGCACGGGCTTAGTTGTTCCGCTGCATGCGGGATCTTCCCGGACCAGGGCACGAACCCGTGTCCCCTGCATTGGCGGGAGGATTCTTAACCACTGCGCCACCGGGGAAGCCCACAGGTTGAAATATTGATTGTACCTGAAGACAGATTAGCTTCCTTGAACCCAAACAGAAACCAGGAGGTATTGAAAGGGATAGGGTAGGGGCAGCCCACAAGAAACTGGCTGCTGACCAAGCAAGCGATGTGTACCCATCACAGAACTTACGAGAGTACAAATACTATAAGCAGAGTGATCCAGCTGGTTTACGGATTAAAGGGAAAAAAAAATGAGGGCTCAAATATGTCAATGCAGAGCGTTTGGGGTGAAGAACTTGTGCCTTTTAAACTGTCTTGAATCAAGAACTCCCTCTGGTTCCAGTCACAGCAAGATCCATACCTGTTAGGTAAGGTTGACCATGCCTCTCAGCTTGTTCAGCAGAGGACCAGTTCATGCCTGTTATACTCCTTTCTTTCTCAAAAGTGCCCCAGTTTTCTGGCAAATTATATGGTCATCATACTGTGATGGCACCTACTTTGGAATTTCCACACATTTTCCCCTAACCATTTCATGCATAGCTTTATAATAAGTTGGCTTTACATGGATTCGTTTGAGTTCGTCTCTGTAGAAGGCATATCTACAATATCAGGAGGAAATTCCAAGGTAAGTGGGAGGCCAGGCAGCACCTTCTACTAAGGAGGACTGCAGTGGGAGAGCAAGCGTGAGGGTCCTGCGAGAAATGTCAGCACAGCCAATTGGATGCTCCCACCTGGAACTAAAATGTGGCAGGGGCACGCAAAGATGCAGGGTCACCGGATATCTGGGGGGCTGAGGGAGTCTGGAACGTTGTGTTCTGGTGAGAGGTAAAAGACCTTGGCTTCTCTTTACCCATCTGGGTTCTGCCTTTTGTCAATTCTGAGCTAGAGAATGATGTTTCTTAAATTCAGCAGAGTTTTTACTTTGTTTATTTATTTTTGCTAGTTTGTTTATAACCAAGAAACTGACTTGTATCCTATCGTTCCTTGCTATGAATGGGCCAAATTAACTCAGTTGCTGAGAGAGAATCTAGGAATGAGCCAGGCAATAAGTTTGGAGAAACTATCATAAATTTAGATATTGTGTTATAGTATATTGTTTGTATCCTTTCTATACATAGAAAGAGACAGTGATTTATTAAAAAACAACTTTCTGTTTTCCTTTCTAAGAGTAACGTAAGTCACGGACCTCTGAAGAGAACAGGCGATACAGGTGGGAAACAGAAGTACTTAAAGTTTTGAGAGAATGCTCATTACTTCCTGGGGTGCTCCAAGCACTGTGCCATGCCGTCTCGTGAGGTATCATTTCTACATCATCTGCTTTAACCTATTTTCCCTGGAAAGGGTGGGGGAAATAGGCTTCTTCCTTCGATAAGCCACAGCACTTCAAAGGCCCGCAACGCCAGCCTCGCTGTGCATCTCCTGAGCTGCATTTTCCTCACAGGGGCCGAGGGGCAGAGGCGGGGTCTTTGGTGCTCAAGGTGTGGCCCGTGGACCAGGAGCATCAGCATCATCTTAGAGCGTGCTAGAAATGTAGGAACTCGGTCCTCACTACAGACCCACTGAATAGAACCTAACTTTTCTCAGGATCCCAAGTGATTCACATGCACACACAAGATTGAGACGTCCCGGACTAAAACATTCCGTCTCCAAAAAAAGGTTTTTTTGGTCATACTCCTCTCTGCATCCCATGTTCACCTGCTCACCATGAGCTTGCATCTCCAGCCAACCCCTTCATCACCCATCCCTGTTATTGAAAGTACTCCTCTCGGCAAGATATTTACCCTGTAAATAACTTTTGGACTCTTAAATTTTATTCTGATCCATATCAGCTGTGCTACAGTGTTTCCACCTACCCTTCCAGGGCTTCTTTATGAAGTCCTCTCCTAGGGAACTGTTGTTGTACTTAAACAAACTCCTTTTGACCCTGAACATTTTTCTCCAACACTTCTGTACATTCATAACTACAAAATCTAGTTTCTCCATTAAGAAAACATTCTACAGTAAACTTGTCAATAGAAACCAGTCATTTCCTTTTCTACTCAACTCATTATTAAGAGAGAAGAGTTTACAACATTCCATAATTCTAAACCATTATTTTTAAATATTTTCAGTAAACTCTTTTCCTATGTACCCACTTCTAGGATTTTCTGACCACCGACTCAAAGAGTATGGGTAGGGAAAAGAGAAGCAGATGAGTTTTAAGAATGAAGGGTTGAAGTGGGCTTTCCTTCAAATGGGTAAAATCCGATGACTCAATTCCTCTGGGCTATATAGAGTTAAAAACAAGCCATGGGTATATTCCAAGAAGTTAATGGTTTTTCTGACCTATGGACTATATAGCACACATTCTCAGGATGTTTTTTTCAGACATTCTGAGAACTTGGGGCAACTCCCTGTTTCAGCCATGTCACATGCCTTAGTTTAAATTGTCCATTTTCCCAAGACAGGTTTCTCCCTTATCATCTGATGCTAGCTTTTTTTGCCCTTGAAGGACCAGTTTTAATCCCGTATCTTCCAAATGCATTGCTGAATTCCTCCATTTGGAATTATTCTTTTCCTTCTTTGTACTTTTATAGCCTTTTTGTGTGTGTGCTACTATTGTACTCATTCATTCATTACACACCCAAAAAATATGGATTTAGGGCCTGTTGCATGTCAGGCACTTTGTTAGGCACTGCAGTCAGAGCGGGGAGCAAGCTCAGGTCTGTACCCCATTCTTATGAAGCTTAAAGTCTGTAAGAGGAGACAGAGATGTAAACACAGTCTTGAATGTGTGATTATAAAGAAGTTTAAAAGAACCTGGCCCAGTCATAGAAGGTCTGGGATGGCTTCTCTGAGGAAGTTATCTTTGAATTGATCTGAAGGATAAGAAGGCAGAGGAGAGGTGATGAGAGTCGGGGGTAGAGCAACTCCAGACCCACAGCACAGTGCAGGCAAGCGTCACTGAGGGCACACCCCAGGCACTGACCATAGGCAGTGTGGCAGCGGGTGTGGAAAACGATGTAAGGTGGAGCTGCAGAGGGAAGCAAGGGCCAGATAGGAAGAGCCTTACACACCACTTTAAAGGATCTGGCAGTTTTTCCTAAGGGCAATGAGAAGTTACTGATTAATATCAAGGAGCAGAAGTATAAGAACTAGAGTTTATAACCACTTCTGCCGTTCTATTATAAAATCATTGAAGATCGATACATATCTACAGATCTACACATAAAATTCTTGAAGTATCTTATTTATCCTTGAATGCCCCACAATGCCTATCATCTTAGACTAAAGATTGATAAATATATTTTTCAGTAGTTGGGAGGAAAAATATAAAATATCCATATAGCTTGAATAATTATATAAATGCTGCATCAATTTTTTTATGGAAGCATTTAATTAAAAAAGCTTTCTGAAATATCAACTGGGCTATCAACTGCTATTTGTCTCTTTAATTACAAATTTTCTTCTTCCATCTCAGTAACAAACTCCCAAGTTTTAGTAAGCACATTACTACCTAGAATAAGAGAATAAGTCCCAGTCTATCTTGCAATTCACTGCAGTTTTGAATAAATCTGGCCAATGAACTGTAAGTGAAAGGGTTGCATGAAACTTCTGAGAATACTAATTAAAAGGGGAGGTGGGCCCTCCTACTTTTTTTGGGAGAAGCAGATGAAATGCCTGGAATTCTAGCAGTCATTTTGTGACTGGGAGAATGGAAATCATGAGCTAAGGAAATTAAAGCAGAATGGTAGAGTCTGGATCTGTGGTTGCTTTTAGGACTTAACATATAAGCTTTGAATTATCTGTTTCAGAAACCTTACATGTGCAATTTAAAATTTCAGATTTGTCTAAGAAACTGTAGTTGATAGGATCCAGTAAATCCACTTCTGGGTATTTATCTGAAGAAAACACTAACTCAAAAAGATATCTGCACCCCCATGTCAATTGCAGCATTATTTACAATAGCCGAGACATGGAAACAACCTAAGTCCGCCAATGAATGAATGGATAAAGAAAATGTGCGATATATATACACAATGGAATAGTATTCAGCCATAAAGAAGAACAAAATCTTACCATTTTCAACAACATGGATGGACCTTGAGGGCATTATGCTAAGTGAAATCAGTCAGACAGAGAAAGGCAAATACCGTATGATCTCACTTATATGTGGAATCTTAAAACAAAACAAAAGAAAAGCCAGAGAGCTCATGGATACAGAGAAGTAGTTGGTGGTTGCCAGAAGGGGCAGGTGGGGAGGGGGGAAATGAGTAAAGGGGGTCAAAAGGTACAAACTTCCAGTTGTAAAATAAGTAAGTCATGGAGGTATGATGTACAGCATGGCAACTATAGTTAATTATGTTGTATTGCATAATTGAAAGTTGATAAGAGAGCAGATCGTAAAAGTTTCATCACAAGAAAAAAAATTCTATAACTATTTATGGTGAGGGATGTTAACTAGACTTATTGCGGTGATCATTTCACAATACATTCAAGTATCTGGAGCTCAGCTCAGTGATCTGTGATGAACTAGATGGCCGGGGGCGGGGTGGGGGGGAGGAGGGAGAGGGAGGTCTAAGAGGGAGGGAATATAGGTATATGTATAGCTGATTCACTTCCTTGTACAGCAGAAACTAACACAACATTGTAAAGCAATTTTACTCCAATAAAATAAATAAATAAACTTGACAATGCAAACTTCAAAAAGAAAATCATGATATAGCATACCTAAAACTAATATAATGTTGTATGTCAATTATACCTCAATAAAAAAAGAAAGAGAGAAAGAAAAAAAATTGTAACTGTCTTTGTTCCTAGCACCTGAAAGCAATTTCTAATTGAAACCCAACCTTTTACTTCAGGGATGTCGACTTGTACACATTTATATGACTGACACATATTTTAGTGGAAGAAATTAATCTTTGAATTCTAACTTGTGCTCAACTAAAATACTGTCTAGTTAATTTAGGCCTCATTCTTTTCAGTGAATACTTTTCATTTTTAATGAATAGGGAATTAATATTCTAGAAGAAAACCAACACATCTGGCTTCTAAGTCTGTAAAGATACTCTCTGGAGTTGGTCTTTCAAGCAGATTTAGGGCTTAAGAAAACTTCTAACTAATTAAAAGGGACTGAGAATTTCAGAATGATGCCAGTTTCACAGACCTTCTGGAAATCCCCATTGTCTCTGAGATAAAACAATTCTAAAGGGCAACTTTCTGAGTCTTATCAGAAGTTGCATGGATCTTTTAACTCATCTTTGGACAAGACCAACACAGAAGCTGGAGGGCTTTTTATAGCTGCACAGTATACAGCTGAAACTATTCAAGGATTCTAGACCAGCAATGTCCAATAGAAATACCATGTGAGTCACATACTATGTGTAATTTTAAATATTATGGTAACCACATTTTAAAAAGTGAAAAGAAAAAGGTAGAATTAATTTTAATAATATTATATTCCTTTATCTATACTAAGTGTTCACAATCTAGTGTGTATTTTACACTTACGGCACATCTCAATTCGAGTAGTTTTTTAAGTGTCCAATAGCCAAATTTGGCTAGGGATGGCTATGTTCAACAGTACAGCTCTTCACATCTCCCGTCTTCCTCTTTATTCCATAATGTCATTACCTGCATTTCTAACTCAGCTCTGCTTTTCCTATTTTAACTTTCTTTTACCTCTCCCCATTGCTTAACTGCTGCTACT
Source organism: Physeter macrocephalus (assembly GCF_002837175.3). Lineage (NCBI taxonomy): Eukaryota > Metazoa > Chordata > Mammalia > Artiodactyla > Physeteridae > Physeter > Physeter macrocephalus. Next base: position 8,528,719 of record NC_041218.1, read on the forward strand.
AGTTTTCACCATTTTTCTAGATCCCAGTAAAACCTTATTCTAACTGACATAGAGCAGCTCCCCCCTATCCTCAGGGGATACGTTCCGAGGTTCCCAGCGGATGCCTAAAACCTTGGACAGGCATCCACTGGGGGCCTTGGGGAAATCCTATATATACTATGTTTTTTTCCAATATATACATACCTATGATAAAGTTTAATTTATAAATTAGGCACAGTATGAAATTAACAACAATAACTAATAATAAATAGAATAATCTTAACAATGTAATATAATAAATGCTATGTGAATCTGGTCTCTCTCAGAATATCTCACTGTACAAGTTTAATGCCTTTTTCATCTTAACTAAGTACTTGTCACACAGTGTGGCTATAACTCTTGCAGTTTGAGATGTGACAGCAAAACTAGCACAAATTTGTTTTTCCTTCTTCACAATTTCACGGATAGAAGATTCGTTCTCACCATAGATCTTGGCAACCTCAACATATGATTTTTTTTTCATTCCTTATTCAGTCCAGAACATTCACCTTTTCACTTAGAGGAGGCACTTGACAGCTTCTCTTTGGCTTATCTGAATTGGCAGCATCACTACTCTTGGGCTTTGGGGCCATTATTAAGTACAATAACGGTTTCTTGAATACAAGCCCTGCAGTACCGACAGTTGAGCCGATCACCCCGATGGCTACGAAGTGACTAAGAGAGGAGATGCACTGGACTAAGATATGATTCACAGTCCCAGGTGGGATGCAGCACAATGGCCGGAGACTTCATCCTGCTACTCAGAATGGTGTCAACTTAAAACTTATGAATTGTTTCTGAAATTTTCCAATTAATTTTTTCAGACTGCAGTTGACCATGGAAAGAAAGTGAAACCACGGATGAGGAGGGACTAATATGCTCGCAACTAAACAGTTAACTAACTTAACTATTCATGTCTTAATAACTAAATAACTTAAATATTCAGTCAGGACATTGTTCAGGGACTAGTGGAGGTAGCATTTAATCTTCCAGGAAAGCATCTTCTCACTCTGAAACCAGTTTCTCTTTCCTGCAGTACCTTCCCAACCTCCACATCCAATGAGTTCTCCTCAGTCCAACTCCTAAATACCTTGGATTGACCCTTTCCTGTCCACTTCTATGGCTACTGCCATAGTTTAGGCTCTCACCACCTTTGCTCAGACATCAGAGCAAATGTCAGTAATGCAAAACTGACTTCCCTGCTAATCCTTCAATGATTCCTTATTGCCTGAAGGATAAATTATAATCTTTTCAGTAGGCCTGTTTCCAGTCAGTTCTCCCTAAATATCTAGCCTCAGATCTCCACATGAAATTTCTAGCTTCACACTAGTAGCTGTTAATGTCTGGAAGACTCTGCTATAACTACCTGAGTTCCCTGTGGGTCCCCATGTCACTCACACCTGCATCCTTTTGCATCTGCTTTCTGTCTCCCTAAAAAGTCCTTCCTGTGTGCCTGTGAATGCTCCTCTGTATGAGATCCTCCATCCTAATCTTGACCCCTGGCTGAATTAGAAGTGCCATCCCTCTGCATACTTCAATTTTGACATTTCCCAGTTTTTTCAATAATAATAATAATGTTTTTAATGTCTGTCTCTTTTATTAGCCAGTAAGGATGCAGGGTCCATAAGGTTACATCTTATTCATCAAGGCTAACACTATCCTTGGCACATGGTAGGTTATCAGTGAAGAACTGTGGTATGAATGGATAAGTGAATGAATGAATGAATGACATATCTTTCCACCTCTTCCTTGACCCCCTACACAAACTTTCTGCACTAATGTAACTAGTCACTTTACTGTTTCAGAAATATAGCATGGTCATCTGTGCTTCCACAATTCTGCTCATGCTTTTGCTTTGGCCTGGGATGTTCCTTCTTATCTGGGGCTACAGTTCCTTTAAAGTTCAACATATTTCTTTGAAGCCTCCACCAGCCACTGTAGCCCACAGTGATTCTCCCTTCATTAATTTCTTATGAAAACAATTATCTGTAATGATTATGAAGCACAGGCTTCTTACATAGCTTTTAAACTTGTTATGAATGTTTCGTATTTCCATGGCTAAAGTAGTACATTCCCCGTGAGAAGAGACCCCAGTCTGCATTCTTGATTTCCTCACTGTGTACGTCAGTAACAGTGCTCTTACCATCTCGGGATATTAACAAATGTCTCTTGACTTAATAAAATATAGTTGTCCCTCTGTATCCATGGGTTCCACGTTTGTGAGTTCAACCAACCTCAGGTCAAAAGTATTTGGAAAATACCTCCCAGGAAGTTCCAAAAAGCAAAATTACATAGCATTTACATTTTATGTACAAAAACTTACATAGATTTTACATTGTTATTAGGCATTGCAAGTAATCTAGAGATGATTTAAAGTTTACAAGAGGATGTGCATAGGTAATATGCAAATACTACACTACTTCATAGAAGGGACTTGAGCATCTACAGATTTTGGTATCCCAGGGGGTCCTAGAACCAATTATCAGCGTACATAGACAGACGACTGTATAATAACTATGTGAAAGGAATTTGCCTCTTTGTGTATGGTGCTTCCATCTAACCTTGGAAATGTCATTCCTTAAGATTTTAAAGGTTTGGTTTTTTTTTAATTTTCTAATTTTCAAATGCCTGAAGTTTCAAGAAAAAATAATTCACTTTGATGTCATGTCCATTTGCTCAGGAGGGGTCTTCAGTGAAGTGTGTCCACGAGAATAGTTTTCATGCTGATGAAACCCTTTGGGGACTATGCCAAAGGATCAAACATCGTGAAGCTACTGGAGTAAAAGTATACAGGCACCACTTGTTTAAGGCAAACTAAGTTAATCTTATAAACAAATGTTGCATTGTACTTAGAGGGTCTCTCCTTATCACAACTGTAGATTATGATCTATTTAAATCAATCTATTTTCTGATTAAGAGACCCTTCTCAGATACTACAATTTGTCTATTAAAATTTATTACAGATTTGCTTTTCAACAACATTCCAAACAAACACGCACATATTCCCCACCCCTTCCATCTGCATTCCCCTCTTGCTCATGTAACATTCTTTTCAATGCAAGCAGGATTTGGTAAACAAAATGAGATTCAGACTCTAGTAAGTTCCTCAATGAATTCATAGACACAGGCAATGAAGAAGTATTTCTCTCTAATAGGACAATGGGTACCTTGCAGAATTTTAAACAATGTTAGTATCTAAAACATTTAGCTTGTTAACCCTCCTGAAACTAGTTTTTAGGTAGTATAAATACAATCACAGGAGAGGAAGTATTTTTGTTCAATTAACAAGTGAAATTAACAAATTAACAAATGAAATAAAAATAATGACAAGTCCCAAGTCTTAATAAAGCTGTTTTTCCTGGCACAGAAAAATCTATGACTACTCTCTCCTTCTTCTCAGGTCATGGATAATTTAAATAGCAAAGGAAAATTCTCAAAGAAAATATCATTTTAAAACCGCAATAATAAATAGACAGCATTGTTTAAATTTTATCCTGATTTCTATTTTAATCAAAGTAGATAATGTCCCATATCAATAAACCAGAAAGCAATGTGAATTAATAGTTTTCCTTTCTTTCTTTCTTCCTTCCTTCCCTTTTTCTTTCTTTCTTCCTTCCTTTCTCTTTCTTTCCTTCCTACCTGCCTCCTTCCCTTCCTTCCTTTTTTCCTTTCTTCTTCCCTCCTTCCCTCCTTCTCTCTCTCTCTCCCTCTATTATTTGAAATATAGAAAGCAAAAGAAAAAAGCGAATTCTACTTCCTTATTTTTCCAGATTAGAGAGGACGTAAAGAAACTAAACATTAGTAGGATACTTACCTTAATCATTTTAATTAACTTAAAACCCTTCATCGTGTAAATTCAATAACTCACTTGCCAGAGGGATTTGCTCTGGAGTCATTGGGTATGGGCCCGCTGATTGGAACTGTTTTTTTGATGAACCATTTCCATCACCCTTGATTTCCAGTCTTGGCTTCTTAAAGTGTAGTGAAAACTAAAGTCACCAAGGAACCTGCAAATTTTTACACTGGCCTTGTCCGTCGTACCTAAACTGATGGTTTTGTTTGTTTCTGGCCACTTGCTCTTCTAAAACTTTTTAATTTGGCTTTAATGGAAACTACTTCTTTCTGTCCCTACCTACTTAAAAGTGTAGTTAGTATTTAATTGGACCATGTTATTACAATAACAAGTATGACTTGCACAAACATACCTGAGGAAGAACACCTAACTCCTACACAGCACGTGGGAGAGTACAAGGGGTGAAAGATGGTAGCCTACTAGCTCCAGCTCTTCATCCACCAGGCTATGGGATCATTCCCTATATTTTACAAAGTGAATGGTGAGTGTCTATTAATCCATAAGGTCGGTTTAAGGGGAGGGCAGTTAAATGAGTTCTTAGAGTTCACTCAAAATTTTGCAATACAGTTAAGAAACTGACAAAAGCAATTATCTTAAGAAGAAAATATTTGTTAAGGCAGATGTTTTAAATATATTCTTTAATTACTTGCTTTTGTTTTTATTTTTCAGGTAATCTAATATCAAAAGCAAGAAATAAAATTTAATGACTCATTTAAAACTCTCTGTAGTTGATTTAGCTACATGTTAAAATTATTTATCTTTTTCCTTCCTGCTTATCTTCAAACACATAACTATTGTCTGACACTACTTTTATGCACTGGGCCCTCCTTGGGATTTAAATGTCAAAGCACAGCTATATGCCACACCAAAAGCAAATATAGTTTTCTTTTGTCCTAATACATGCAATACATCAAAGAAGAATAAGGCTGCTGTTGAATCTTAAAACAGTTAATTCAAATTTTTTTTTTTCCTTTTCTCCTAGGAGAGTTATCTCCTCTGGCATTTCACTACTGTATTTTCTCATTAAAAATAAGTTTTGTCATTCTTTCCTGTTGATTAGAAGGGGGTGCTGGGAGTGCTATAAGCAGACAAGAAAAAGAATCACACTGAAGGCAGTGGAATTCCACAGCTGCTTATATCACTTTGGACTTGATGCAAAAAGAAAGGAGCCATGTGCCTCCAAGAGACTGCCCTCTTAGTCACAGAAAGAGAACACGGGAAGGACCATTAAAGCACAGCTGACCTTTCCCATCAAACTAAAGAAGGCTCTTGACTCCTCTGGCCTTGACATTCTCTGAGGGTAGAGCTCAGAAGGTGTGGAGGGAATATGCACCAATCTGGCATCTTGCTGTGGTGCTACCCCAGGGGAAAAGGATTCTGATTCCTAACAGAAGCAGATTTCCAGTGCAAGAAGTCCATGGGCCCAGCGGCCCCAGCATCCTGCCACCCCATCTCCTTCAGTAGTGCTTCTGAAGGCTTCAGAGAGGAAGACTCCAGGAATGTGTGCGGTGAGAGCCGCGTGGCTGACAGGGTCGTGGTGCTCCGGCCGGGTGTCAGGCCTGAGCCTCAGAGGTGGGAGAGCCAAGTTCCGGACACTGGTCCACCAGAGGCCTCCAGGCCCCACGTAATATCAATCAGCAAGAGCTCTCCCAGAGATCCCCATCTCAATGCTAAGACGCAGCTCCACTCAATGACCAGCAAGCTTCAGTGCTGGACGCCCCATGCCAAACAACTAGCAAGAAAGGAACACAAACCCACCCATTAGCAGAGAGGCTGCCTAAAATCGTAATAAGTTCACAGACACCCCAAAACACACCACTGGACTCGGTCCTGCCCACCAGAAAAACAAGATCCAGCCTTATCCACCAGAACACAGGCACCAGTCCCCTCCACCAGGAAGGCTACACAACCCAATGAACCAACCTTATCCACTGGGAGCAGACACCAAAAACAAGGGGAACTACGACCTGCAGCCTGCGAAAAGGAGACCCCAAACACAATAGCTTAAGCAAAATGAGAAGACAGAGAAATACACAGGCAGATGCAAGGAGCAAGGTAAATAAGAATAACTGAGGCAGAAGAATGGATAAGTGACCTTGAAGATAAAATAGTGGAAATAACTACTGCAGAGCAGAATAAAGAAAAAAGAATGAAGAGAACTCAGGACAGTCTCAGAGACCTCAGGGACAATATTAAATGCACCAACATTCGAATTATAGGGGTTGCAGAAGAAGAAAAGAAAAAGAAAGGGATCGTGAAAATATTTGCTGAGATTATAGTTGAAAACTTCCCTAATATGGGAAAGTAAATAGTGAATCAGTCCAGGAAACACAGAGTCCCATACAGGATAAATCTGAGGAGAAACATGCCAAGACACATGTTAATCAAACTATCAAAAATTAAATACAAAGAAAAAATATTAAAAGCAGCAAGGGAGAAGCAACAAATAACAAACAAGGGAATCCCCATAAGGTTCACAGCTGATCTTTCAGCAGAAACTCTGCAAGCCAGAGGGGAGTGGCAAGACATATTTAAAGTGATGAAAGGGAAAAACCTACAAACAAGATTACTCTACCCAGCAAGGATCTCAGTCAGATTCGATGGAGAAATTAAAACCTTTACAGACAAGCAGAAGCTAAGAGAATTCAGCACCACCAAACCAGCTTTACAACAAATGCTAAAGGAACTTCTCTCAGCAGGAGATACAAGAGAAGGAAAAGACCTACAATAACAAACCCAAAACAGTTAAGAAAATGGTAATAGAAACATACATATTAATAATTACCTTAAATGTAAATGGATTAAATGCT
>NC_041218.1:8543125-8575050 GCF_002837175.3 Physeter macrocephalus
AAGACATATTTAAAGTGATGAAAGGGAAAAACCTACAAACAAGATTACTCTACCCAGCAAGGATCTCAGTCAGATTCGATGGAGAAATTAAAACCTTTACAGACAAGCAGAAGCTAAGAGAATTCAGCACCACCAAACCAGCTTTACAACAAATGCTAAAGGAACTTCTCTCAGCAGGAGATACAAGAGAAGGAAAAGACCTACAATAACAAACCCAAAACAGTTAAGAAAATGGTAATAGAAACATACATATTAATAATTACCTTAAATGTAAATGGATTAAATGCTACCACCAAAAGACAAAGACTGGCTGAATGGATACAAAAATGAGACCCATCTATATGCTGTCTACAAGACACCCACTTCAGACCTAGGGACACATACAGACTCAAAGTGAGGGGATGGAAAAACATATTCCATGCAAACGGAAATCAAAAGAAAGCTGGAGTAGCAATTCTCACATCAGACAGAATAGATTTTAAAATAAAGACTATTACAAGAGACAAACATGGACACTACATAATGATCAAAGGATCAAGCCAGCAAAAAGATATAACAATTGTAAATATTTAACCACCCAACATAGGAGCACCTCAATGCATAAGGCAAATGCTAACAGCCCTAAAAGGGGAAATCGACAGTAATACAATAATAGAAGGGGATTTTAACACCCCACTTTCACCAATGGACAGATCTTCCAGAATGAAAATAAAAAAGAAAACACAAGCTTTAAATGACACATTAAACAAGATGGACATAACTGATATTTATACGACAGTCCATCCAAAAACAACAGAATATACTTTCTTCACAAATGCTCATGGACCATTCTCCAGGACAGATCATGTCTTGGGTCACAAATCAAGCCTTGGTAAATTTAAGAAAATTGAAAGCATATCAAGTATCTTTTCCAAACACAACACTATAAGACTAGATATCAATTATAGAAAAAAAACTGTAAAAAATACAAACACATGGAGGCTAAACAATACACTACTAAATAACCAAAAGATGACTGAAGGAATCAAAGAGGAAATAAAAAAATACCTAGAAATAAATGACAAAGAAAACACGACGATCCAAAACCTATGGGATGCAGCAAAAGCAGTTCTAAGACAGAAGTTTATAGCAATACAATCCTACCTCAAGAAACAAGAAAAATCTCAAATAAACAACCGTAACTTTACACCTAAAGCAATTATAGAAAGAACAAAAAACACCCCAAAGTTAGCAGAAGGAAAGAAATCAGAAAGATCAGATCAGAAATAAATGAAAAAGAAATGAAGGAACCAATAGCAAAGGTCAATAAAACTAAAAGCTGGTTCTTTGAGAAGATAAACAAAATTGATAAACCATTAGCCAGACTCATCAAGAAAAAAAGGGAGAAGACTCAAGTCAACAGAATTCGAAATGAAAAAGGAGAAGTAACTACTGACACTGCAGAAATACAAAGGATCATGAGAGATTACTACAAGCAACTTTATGCCAATAAAATTGACTATCTGGAAGAAATGAACTAATTCTTAGAAAAGCACAACCTTCTGAGACTGAACCAGGAAGAAACAGAAAATATAAACAGACCAATCACAAGCACTGAAATTGAAACTGTGATTAAAAATCTTCCAAAAAACGAAAGCCCAGAACCAGATGGATTCACAGGCACATTCTGTCAAACATTTAAAGAAGATCTAACACCTATCCTTCTCAAACTCTTCCACAATATAGCAGAGGGAGAAACACTCCCAAACTCATTCTATGAGGCCACCATCACCCTGACACCAAAACCAGAAAAAGTGGTCACAAAAAAAGAAAACTACAGGCCAATATCACTGAAGAACATAGATGCAAAAATCCTCAACAAAATACTAGCAAACAAAACTCAGCAGCACATTAAAAGGATCATACACCATGATCAATTGGGGTTTATCCCAGGAATGCAAGGATTCTTCAATATACGCAAATCAATCAATGTGATACAACATATTAACAAATTGAACCATAAAAACCACATGATCATCTCAGTAGATTCAGAAAGAGCTTTTGACAAAATTCAACACCCATTTATAATAAAAACTCTCCAGAAAGTAGGCATAGAGGGAAATTACCTCAACATAATAAAGGCCATATATGACAAACCCACAGCCAACATCATTCTCAATGGTGAAAAACTGAAACCATTTCCACTAAGATCAGGAACAAGACAAGGTTGCCCACTCTCACCACTATTATTCAACATAGTTTTGGAAGTTTTAGCCACACCAATCAGAGAAGAAAAGAAATAAAAGGAATCTAAATTGGAAAACAAGAAGTAAAGCTGTCCCTGTTTGCAGATGACATGATATTACACACAGACAATCCTAAAGATACTACCAGGAAACTACTAGAGCTAGTCAATGAATTTGCTAAAGTAGCAGGATACAAAATTAATGCACAGAAATCTCTTGCATTCCTATACACTAATGAAAAAAAATCTGAAAGAGAAATTAAGGAAACCCTCCCATTTACCATTGCAACAAAAAGAATAAAATACCTAGGAATAATCCTACCAAATGAGACAAAAGACCTGTATGCAGAAAACTATAAGACACTGATGAAAGAAATTAAAGATGATAAAAACAGATGGCAAAATATACCATGTTCTTGGATTGGAAGAATCAACATTGTGAAAATGACTAAACTACCCAAAGCAACCTACAGATTCAATGCAATCCCCATCAAACTACCAATGGCATTTTTCACAGAACTGGAACAAAAAATTGCACAATTTGTAATGGAAACACAAAAGACCCCGAATAGCCAAAGCAATCTTGTGAAAGAAAAATGGAGCTGGAGGAATCAGGCTCCCTGTCTTCAGACTATACTGCAAAGCTACAGCAATCAAGACAGTATGGAACTGTCATAAAAACAGAAATGTAGATCAATGGAACAGGACAGAAAGCCCACAGATAAACCCACACACCTATAGGTAACGAATCCATGACAAAGAAGGCAAGAATATACAATGGAGAAAAGATAGCCTCTTCAATAAGTGGTGCTGGGAAAACTGGACACCTACATGTAAAAGAATGAAATTAGAACAGCCCCTAACACCATACACAAAAATAAACTCAAAACGGATTAAAGACCTAAATATAAGGCCAGACACTATCAAACTCTTAGAGTAAAACATAGGCAGAACACTCTATGACATAAATCACAGCAAGATCCTTTCTGACCCACCTCCTAGAGAAATGGAAATAACAACAAAAATAAACAAATGGGACCTAATGAAACTTAAAAGCTTTTGCACAGCAAAGGAAACCATAAACAAGATGAAAAGACAACCCTCAGAATGGGAGAAAATATTTGCAAATGAAGCAACTGACAAAGGATTAATCTCCAAAATACACAAGCAGCTCAATATCAAAAAAACAAACAACCCAATCCCCAAATGGGTAGAAGACCTAAATAGACATTTCTCCAAAGAAGATATACAGATTGCCAACAAACACATGAAAGGATGCTCAACATCGCTAATCATTAGAGAAATGCAAATCAAAATTACAATGAGGTATCACCTCACATGCGTCAGAATGGCCATCATCAAAAGCTCTAGACACAATAAATGATGGAAGGGGTGTGGAGAAAAGGGAACCTTCTTGCACTGTTGGTGGGGATGTAAATTGATACAGCCACTATGGAGAACAGTATGGAGGTTCCTTTAGAAACTAAAAAGTGACTACCATTGACCCAGCAATCTCACTACTGGGCATATACCCTGAGAACACCATAATTCAAAAAGAGACATTTACCACAATGTTCATTGCAGCTCTATTTACAATAGGCAGGACATCGAAGCAACTTAAGTGTCCATCGACAGATGAATGGATAAAGAAGATGTGGCACATATATACAATGGAATATTACTCAGGCATAAAAAGAAAAAAAACTGAGTTATTTGTAGTGATGTGGATGGACCTAGAGTCTGTCATACAGAGTGAAGCAAGTCAGAAAGAGAAAAACAAATATATATATTAATCCATATATGTGGAACATACGTATAGCTGATTCACTTTGTTATATAGCAGAAACTAACACAACAATGTAAAGCAATTATACTCCAATGAAGATGTTAAAAAAAATAATTTTGTCACTCTAGTACTTTACTTGTACTTAAAAATGAAACCACTTTGAAATCACTTCAGAGAGGCAATTGACTTGAACATGGGTTCACCTGGGTGTGTTATACTTTTACATCATTGAGCTTATGTTTTTCTTGCTAAGATAGATGACTATGGTTTAAATGTTTACGTATCAACAGGATACTCCTTTCTGGATCCTTCTATAGGAAACCCAATGGCTCTGGCAATGGAGTTAAAGACTAAAGGGGAGTCTGGGTTTAGCTTGGAAGGCCAAGAAAATTTATACAGAGATCCATGCTTCTAACACCAGAAATGAATCAGATCTAGCATGAGGAAACAGGGCTTTCCAGAAATCTACTAAAAAATAATTTGATTAAGCTCAAAGAAGGAAAGAACACAGCCATTTGCAATATAAAATGGATGGAATCCCAGATGGGGAGTCAACTGAGATAAGGTGAAGAGACAAAGTAAACATACCAAGAATAAAGAATCACAATATGAACTGTCATATATGAAAATTAAAACTGAATTATGTAACTAGTCTTTTTTTGTTTTTTATTTTGAGCTAGAGATCTGGTTTTAGGACCCTGAATACCTTCTATCCTAAGGGTATTTGTGAAGGGTGTTTCCCAAAAAGAAATCTAGCTTCATGCCTGGAAAATTGCTTGCTGGCTCCAGTTCTCAGGGAATGAGTTCCAGCTGACCTGTTCTTTGCTCCTTTGAAGTCTGACGGGATCAGAGCCACAATGAAGTCAGAATTGAACAGGCATGAAGTTCTGAATAATCTGAAGTTTATCTGAGGGACTTTCTGCCTCTTTTACCACTTTTGCATAATTATCATGAAGTGAAAGTAAGATATTCCCGGAAAAACCTACAGTTTTGTAACAAGAATCTAATGATAGAAGACAAAATGTTTCCCAGTGTAAAAGAAGCACTAGCACAGTTTGACACCAGCCTAAGTGACCACATGAACATTTGTAAAGAAGAATGGAAGGAACCGTCAGCCTGCAAATCTATGAAAAGGTGCCAGAGCCACAGGGTGGCAATTTGCAGGTAGCAATATCCAGGTGAAACAGAAAGGAAATATGGCATAAATAGTGTCACTGCAGAAATACCCATGTTTGTGAGAAAAGCCTTCCTTTGCCTATAGCGGAAATAATTTTTAGATATTTCAAGTCAAAGTTTTGATTTTATTTATTTTTCTTGTTCAGTGGATCAGTGCCATGTTTCACAAGGAGTGGGGGCTGGGAGAGTTCACCTCTGGATCCTGGACTGGAACAAAAAGTTAGTAGAAATGCAGATTCAATTTTGGGAAGATGGTCTAAAACCCTGGGGCTCTGGGGTTGAAAGAGGTCTGTCTTTGAGAACAAAAGAGAGGAACATAGTATTAGCACAGCATAAGGTCTGATCAACGACCCTCCCCCTCCACTACCTCAGCATTAAAGCTCCAGGAAGAAATGTTCACTGAGTGATCTTTAATAAGTGTTTACTGACTGAATGAATCTCAACAGAGACTTCGAAATCCTCTGGCAGTGGTGGCTTGTGCCTTGCTTTCCGCCTTTGGGAATCTGATTTATGAGGCCCCATGTCAGCCTGAGGTGTACAGAGTAGATACAGGGCATGATATGCTGAGTCAGAGGGGGTCTAATATAGTTATCCCCACTCCCACTCAGCTTGTACACAGTTTGCAAGAGATCTCAAAATCACTGTGTGTCCCTATGAGGGTCTATAAAAGTGCTTGGATGGCTGGTAGACCAGAAAGGGGACTTAGGAGAAGACCAGTGCCCAGAAGGTACATGGATCTTGAGTGACCAACCATCGTGGTTTACCCAGAACTGCAGGGTTTCTCCAGGTAAAGGGTTCTCAATCCTAAAGGCAAGACAGTCCTTGACAAACTGGGACAGGTTACCTTCTTACCCAAATCCCAAAATGTGAGCCCAGCAGGAGCCAAGGCTTCTCCCACAGCCAGGAGGAAGAACGGCCAGAGCAGTGGGGAGCCCAGAAGGAACGTGAGTAGAGCATATAGAGCAGAACCCACGCCTCTGGCGATGTTACACCGTTAGCTGGGCCTGACCCAAGGGCCATGCTGGAGGAGTCAAGGAGGACACACCATGAATGGGAGCTTGGCCTCTGACTAAGTCTGAATCCCATACTGACTTACATATATAGTTATTAGGCACCGAAGGTATGTGCGCCAATATTTATTTTCTGTGGCTACTGACTGGAAATGGGAGCTTATGAACAAATGAAGATCAATTTTAGAAAAAAAAAACGTTGCACGTATTCTTCATCTCAGGACTGTAAATCTTAAACTTGCTTTTATAAGAAGTCATGACCTCCTTCTGAATTGTTAGTATTAATCTATTTATTCATTGTTCACCTTTCCAGCAGAGTTAGCTTAGTTTAGAAGCACCTCACACTGTATCTATCCAACCCTCATTTAAGTGCTCTTATAAAAAATCATATACTTTCCTTTCAAGGAAAAAAAAAATCGAACAAACTGGGTAGGTGTTCTTGAAAAGCAAGCATTGAATTAAGAAACAAAAACCGGGTCTGTGATTATGTATTTCCATCCAAAAATAAAATGAAGACTTAATTACTAACTCAGAAATAGGATCCAGTCTCTTCGCAGTTTCTCAAGGGGTAATTTTGTGGGCTGTACTTAAGCTGGGATGTCTACTCTTCCTTTTCCGCTTTCTGTGCTATCCAGAACGTTTACTGGTTTTGTTTCTTAATATAATTACAAGGGAGGTTATAGAAAAGGTATAGAAGATTCTAATTATAATGAACTACTTTTACCAGGTTTTCTACCAGATGCTGACTAATGATATGAATTTGCTTTGGCCTCTAAAGAGCCATTTAGTCCCCAGGTTCCAATCTCTAGGGGACATCACTGGCATGCAACCTAATATATCCTAAAATAAATTTATCACCTTTTCTTTCAAAGCCATTTCCATAATTAGGAATTTGTTGTTCTGTGTTCTAGTAAAAAGATGGTATTGGTTTATTTTAAACATGGAGGATGAAAAAAGGACAGATGCTTTCAACTCCAAGAAAAATAATATTTGACTCACAGTGACTTAAATAAACAAGGATTGCTTTTTTCCCTCACACAAAAAGGAGTGAAGGTGGTTGCTGGCTGTGGTTCACTGGAGCTCTGGTTTTCTTGATCATACAGCTCCAGGCATGGTGTCTGCATTTGAACGAGGACAGTGGAGAGTAACAGGGGACCTCTGTATCAGAAAAATAAAAGTTTTCTCAGAACACCTTAGCTGACTTCTGCGTACCTCTCATTAGCCAGGACTGTGTCACATCATCACTGCGGATGACAAAGAAAAAAAAAATCTCTCCCTGGCAGCTAATCTATGAGGGTGATTTTAGGATTGATATAAGTCACAGATAGCAAAACGGACTTTACTGTTACTCACAAAACAGAAAAAAAATTGCCAAACCAGTCATGAACACCACTTACTTCAGCTCAAAATATTTTAACACCAGCTTCTCCATTCCATGTGACGTGAATCAGAATCACAGACAAACAAGCAAGAGCTCTGCAGGGATTCACAAGTTCCACCCTCTAGTGCAGCAACTCTCCTAGTTTATAAGTTATGACCAGTACCTGACAGGACCCTCCCAGGACTCACTCAGACCCCCGATACACTTTCCTCACTCCCTTCCTCTCCCCCACCTCCCTCTGAGAAGACGTTTGGTTCTCTTTTGGTTCCCACTTGCAGGAGGAGTAAATAAACCTAACTTTAGTTATAGGAGTGTTTTTGCAGGCTTTTGCCTCTCAGATTTTCACACCCAGAAAGAGGATAGAGAAAAGTGGGTCGAGGACAGGAGTTGAGTCTGGTGCCTGAAGATGTTTGCCACAGGGAACCAACAATGTGAGGGCACAAAGGAGCAGATAAAAAATGGTACTCATGCAAGGAGAAACTAGGAGATTATCTGCTAGATATCTAACTGTTTACGGAGAATATTCTAGCAACTGAGGGTTTGATGAAGTCCTCCTCCCTAAGAGCAGGGTCTCACTCGAAGGGTAAGGATACAGGCTCCTGACATTGGAAGAGGCTTCCTGCCCACTAGTCACCCTCTCCCTTTCCAGTTCTTCTGCTGTTTATGAAATACAACTGAAGAAACCAGAGATCTTCAATAGATAAGCACGACGATTTTGTCAGACACAACACCTCATTGTTTAATCTGCAGATGTGTGCTTGTACGATGCATGTATCCAACTGCCTTCTTGAAATGTCCACTTAGATGTCCAACAGACCTTTCAACTCATGCCCAACAGTGAATTCCTGACTTTTTCTTCCACCCCATGACTAATCTTCTCTGCCACTAGCCTTCCCATTGGAGGACGTGGTAACTCCTTCCTTCCCGTTGCTGTTACCAAATCATTTCGGTTTATCCTTATATCTTCTCTTCCTCTCATGCCTCGAAACCAATCCATTAAGAAACCCTACTGACCAACCCTTCTCAGTATATTCAGAATTGGCCACATGACACTACCTCTTGTGCTAACAGCACCCCAGTCTTAGGCCACCAGCATCTCTCGCCTGGATTACTATGACAGGCTCCCAGCTTCTACCTTTCCTCCTCCCACAGCCAGAGTTATCCTTTAAAAATGTAAGCTAAAGCATGCCACTGCTCTACTCAGAAACCTGCAATGACTCCCTAGTTCTCTCAGAATAAAAGCCAAATCCTTACAGTTACCTACAGGTCTCCAGGACCTGGCCTCTAGGATTGTTCTGGCCTCCTCTTATGTGGCTCTGCTCCCCGTCCTTCCAAACTTGCCACCCTGGCCCCTTGCTAACCCTAGATGATACCAGGCAGCCTTGATGCATTGACTATTCTCTCAGCCTGTAATGGTCTTTACCCAAATCGGTGAATTCTATTACTCTTTCAGGTCTTGAACTAATAATTGAGGCTACCTCTGACCAACCTATTTAAACAGCAACTCAACACCAATCTGTTGAAATGCCAGTCCTCCTTGATTTGCTCAACTTTTTTTCTTTCTTTTTTTATAGCACTTATTCCTTCTAA
This sequence comes from Physeter macrocephalus, assembly GCF_002837175.3. Lineage (NCBI taxonomy): Eukaryota > Metazoa > Chordata > Mammalia > Artiodactyla > Physeteridae > Physeter > Physeter macrocephalus. The sequence goes on from NC_041218.1 coordinate 8,552,293, forward strand.
CTTACTATAATATTTATTTATCACGTCTGTGCTTCCTCCCCTTCCTTCAGAATGTGAGCTTCACAAGTGCAAGGATCTTTGTCTGTGTTGTTCAATGATTTATCCTAAGTGTCTAGAACAGTGTCTGGCACCATGGATGCACTCAGAAAATACTACTGAACAAATAATTCTATAGCTTGGCATGCTTGCTCTTTCCTTGATTTCAATGCTGTGTTCAGAAAGCAAACAAAACAAGGCACATGTAAATCCACACCCAAAAAAAGAAAAAGTTCAACTCATAGGATATTTCAGTATGACATATAGCAAAACTCCTTTAGAATCATCTTCCCAAACTATTTCCCTAAGTTCTACTCATAAAATCATTGCAGCTGCTCCTATAATCTCTAAACATTTTTAAAAAATCATGCCTGTGATTTCTATTTTTTTACCCTATATTTTCATTTACGCTTTTTTAATTTTTTCAAAAATAGCTCTCAAATCAATCAAGCTGAAATTTGAAAGGATAAAAGAAAGAGACAGTGTAGGCTTGCTTACGGAGAATTTAGGTAGTCTGAAAATAAAATGGTAGAGATCAGGCAGTTGCAAAGTTTCAGTCAGTGAGGGGGAAAAGATCAAACCAGAGAAGAGCCAGGGATGTATCATTAAAATGTTATCTGATGGGTCACAGCTATGTGAGGACAGGGTAACGTCACTGGTACTCTCATATGCAAAGACACAGATTAAGGGTGAGCTCATCAATGAGACCCTCAACGGTTTGAATGAGGTGAATACAGCCCTGTATCATACAAGCAAAAACGCAGCACTTCACGGATTAAGATTCTGAACTGGGCACATTTTGGGTGAATAAAGGAATCTGTTATTTCACACATTGGTAATGTGCAGAAATCATTGCCCTGGTGATCATTTCAAAATATATGTGAATATCAAATCATTACATTGCACACCTGAAACGAATATGATGCTATACGTCAATTATACCTAAAAAAAGAAGTCATTGTCCTCAAAAAGACAAGCAGAAAACGTATTCAATACTGGATTTAGGAAATTTGTGATGCATCAGAGGTGACTACTTCCCTGTAGCCACTCTTCCCGGGTTATCACCCTGGAGGATAAGACAGACATATTCCTTGTTCTGTCAGCTACACGATACTTGGCAACACAGACAGTTGCATGATGCCATTTTGGCAAAAAACTATTTTGTATATTTCTCTACCTGCCAAAAATTGAAATTTGCAACCCCTACTCTACATCGTCTCTTGTGTTGTTCTCCTTACCAGGAGTGCCTGGTTCGTTTACCAAAATCTTCTTCTGGAGATATTTTAACTCCCAATCTTGCCATGGGGGTAAAACAGTAAAATCTCAACACCTCACCCGCACTTCTTTGGTAACAAACAATTTAAATTTAATGCCCAGGAAACATGCTGTTTGAAGTGAAATAGCAACATCACCATAAAACCTAGCAGTTTACGAAAGCTGGATGAACTAACTTGGGTATTATTGACAGAAATTATTGTATCATTAAAGTTACTGACATGGAAAATGAACAAGGTACTAAAATGACTCAATATACTGTCTATTACTAAGAAGGAAAGTCTTCCTGTATGGAAAACCATTATTAAAATTTATGAATACACATCTAATATCAGAATATATTATCTTAAAACATTCATCTCTCAGTTTTTGTGATTATTGTCATCACTTGCTTTAGGCAGAAATAACAGCTATTACATTATTGATGGTTCAAAAATTAGGAGTATATTTTTATTAAAATTGTTTGCTGTTCTGTTTAAATATAAACTGTTTAGGCTATCAGGACCCATATCTGCATATATGTAATAAAAATAAGCACTATGTTATGTTTTATTATAAACATATTAAAGCTTTAAAAAGTTACATTCTACAGACATCATAAACTGTAATTTACCATTCATGTGAATACTACTTTAAGATTATATGGAAGCAAGCTTATTTCATAATAGATGATTTTTGTATATTTTTAAGATTCATTATATGTCTTTGGATGACTTCCCCAAGGATCCTCTCTTAAATGAATTAAGATTATTAGAGACTTCAGGTCTGTACTTTATTGGGGGCTGGCTGAGACTTACAGAACTTTTATCTTCAAAATATAAAATTAATAAAATTCTTTTCAGAATAACATAGCCCTCTCATAAAAGATTTGAAAATAGGACAGAATATCACCTAAATTCATCGGGTTAAATTCAACTCAAAATTAGATGTAGTTTGTTTGTGGGCAAAACCTCTCAAAATGAAATTTTTTCATGTTGGAATGAAAGGCACTTTTTAAAAGTATGTTAAGGTAGTGTACGTAATGCTGTCATAATATTTCATATAAAGGTGGTCTCTTTCCACCATGTGAGAGGTCAACTAAGTTTTTATAAAAAGTTTCTCCCCAGATTTGCAAAAAGTGACAAAGATGAGCTCTTGTAATAATATTTCAGTATGTCTGTTTTGTAAGCAGACTCAACTACGTTAAATATTCTACTTCAGTAAATCCCCATACTGCCTGCCAACACATTTTAATGTTCCTTTTCCTTCAAGAGGGGCCTTTAGGGGGGACCATATACTGAGGATGAGTCATGACCAAGACAAGAAGAAGAGGGACATTTCTGCTGTGGGCATCAGAAGCAAAACTAAAAATAAACTAAGTTCCTTTTCCAGCTGTTACTTGCAAAACCACATGAATAATGCTCACATTCACCAAGGGAGGTTGAATGGGTTAATGTGACATCACATATTGTTCTGTCATATATAACCATGTCCTGATATAAACATCACTGCTAACATCACAAACAAAAGCCACAGGCATGGCAAATGGCTCCTGTCTCCTTACCCCTTACAGGGTTGTGTGTTCAGGTGCTTCACTTGTCCTACAACAAAAACATGAATTCTGAAAATTTGAACAATTCAAGGAAGGATGAAAGACCGTTTACCTGTCTATGATGGCACACATATCAATGCTGACATTCGCAAAACTTCCTGGCCTTCTTTGTGCCACTTCGTATAAATTTACAAGTTGATCATCCACTTGAATGAGCTGCATGCATCCTTGGAATGAAGGCTGAAGGACAGAGTGACTTGAGTTATTCATCTGGTTCAGAAAACCTGTGTGAGAGAAAAAATGGGAATGTTGAACTCTGTGTCCAGCATGCTTCACTAAAATTCCTCTGGGTGTTTTCCCTGACCACAGCCATCGTATCCAACTGCTGTGTTTCGCTGATCCTTGCTGATGTTGTACTCAGTGTGGAAGAATGAAGTCTTCTGAGAAAACGGTACTATTTCAGGGGAGGTTGTTAAGGGTTGAACCTAGGCAAATGTTTGTCTCTGGTCTATGTCTATGAAGCATCCTTCAAATTTTCTCTTTTGACACCTTCTTTTTCACTCTGTCACATCTCTGTCCATCTGCTCACGGCTATACTTCTTCATCTGACCCTGTCTTCAGAATTCAGGATGTAAAATTTTAGAACTTTCCCAACTATCCAAGCTTCTTCCTTTTATGTTTTTAATATTTACTGTTATTTTCTTAATTCCTCAGAGGTCTGTTATTCAGATGTCAAGAAGCTAAACTTACTATTATCAACTAAGGCAGGTTTCTTTTATAGATTAATATCTAATTCAATCTAAAGAGACATTTGCATTACAAATGATTTCCCAATTTATAAACCCCAAAGAAACATAAAGAGATAAATTTAGGCATAAGGGTCAGCCACCTTGCTCTGAATAACCATCTCATATAAGGTACCTAACATGGTATAGGTAGCATAAGTGATAAGAAGTGAAACTAAAAGCTTAAAAGAATGAATAACAAAACAAAAAAAGAAAGTTTCTATTAGGGTTAGCAACTACTGGTTCTATTACAGAGTTAGGATATACATATACTAAGGTTGAGATCAGATAATTTTAAAAATTTTATTGCAAAGTAACTTTAAAATAGCAACACAAATAAATTGCCTTTATGCTTTTCATTAGAAAAAATCATAATTCATATTATGCATAGAAAATCTGTAGGTCATATGGAATAAAATATCTTGATCACATTAAATATCTCCACAAAGTCCCCCAAATGAACTTCACCTATCAGACCAAATTTAAACTGTAGTAATTTGTCTGCTTAAAAATCTTAAGTTTGGGCTTCCCTGGTGGCGCAGCGGTTGAGACTCCACCTGCCAATGCAGGGGACACGGGTTCGTGCCCCGGTCTGGGAAGATCCCACGTGCCGCGGAGCGGCTAGGCCCGTGAGCCATGGCCGCTGAGCCTGCGCGTCCATCCCACATGCCGCGGAGCGACTGGGCCCATGAGCCATGGCCACTGAGCCTGCGCGTCCGGAGCCTGTGCTTCCCAACGGGAGAAGCCACAACAATGAGAGGCCCGTGTACCGCAAAAAAAAAAAAAAAAAAAAAAAAAAAAATCTTAAGTTATTCACACATTCTTTTCAATTTAATATTATATCTATAGCAAAAAAACAATTTATACAAAATGGGTTGGTAGCAGGATGTGCCATTAATTGGATAAAAGGGAATTTTCAATAAAAACACTGTCCAGAAAATGACCATTAAGTGATTTTTTATTTTATTTTAAATATTTATTTTATTTATTTATTTATTTAATTCATTTTCGCTGCGCTGGGTCTTAGTTGTGGCATGCGGGATCTCTACTTGCGGCATGTGGGCTTCTTAGTTGTGGCATGCGAACTCTTAGTTGCAGCATGCATACGGGATCTAGTTTCCCCACCAGGGATCAAACTCGGGCCCCCTGCATTGGGAGCACGAAGTCCTACCCACTGGACCACCAGGGAAGTCTCCATTAAGTGATTTTTTTTTAATGTCCTATTCTGTTTGACTAGTAATAGTAGTTTAGAACAATACAAATCTCCTTCTCCCTTTATTAATGGGTTACAATAATTAAAATCTAATAATTATCAATTGAATCCTCTTTAAGGATTAATCACAGAAGTGTATACAATCATCTTCCATCAACACAGTACTATGTAAAAATATGATTATACTTAATTTCTTGGCTTAAAAATAAATAAGGCTCTATTTCAATGTCAAACATGTGGTATTTTTTTCTTTTTTCTTTTCTGAGTCACTTTTTTTTTTTTTTTTTGCATTTTTTGCATTTGCATTGACTGAACTGTAAAATTGCTGATCTTAGCTAAGTGGTCTATTTAGACTAGCTGTATGCATACATATGATTTTCACTCTGTCTAATCAAGATAAAATTGAATGGAGTTTAATGTCTAAACTTAGCAAAGAGAAAACATCCAGCTGTAACTTTATTGACTATTCTTAACGAGACAATCATATGATTCTGTTTTTTGAATACTTGGGAGTCTCTAAATATCCACACTTGCTTTGAAGTATTCCAAAATGGGTAGATCTATTGTGAGAACAAGACCTTCTCAGAAGCAAGGCAGCTGCATAACACACAGATCACTATCAAATCGGTATAGTTAAGTTCATAAAACAAGACTTCATCAGTCACTCATAACAATGTTGTTTGGCCCTGATGAATTATGGAGTTTGAAACTGTCAATTCCTTTCATTTTTCTACACGGGATACATTCTAGGAGAAGATAATTATAGTACAAACTACTACATGTCCGTTACAATGTAGCCATGGAGCCTCATGGCTCATGAAGAAGTTGTCAGTAATGATTGAAAGGAAGATGAGGAAGCAATGTTACTGGAAATGGAAGAAAACTGGATCATTGCTATGTTGCAGTGGAAAGTTTAGCAAAACTGTGATAATGTGGAAAGGAAAACACTGTACTTAATGAAATGCATAATCTAGCTAAGGACATTTCCACACAGAGTACTCTGGCGTCTTCTCTTTGTTTATAGTAAAAAGGGAAAAAGAAGAGAGAAAAACTAACGACAAACTGTTAAATATGAGGAAGCTAGGTCTTGATGGATTTGAAAATAAAATATTTTCTTAATTTCAGTCTCTCCAGATGTTGAACACAAAAAATTAAGAAATCACTTCATGGCAAATTTCTACTACCAAGAAAACATGATCTAAAGATGATAATGAGGTGTGGCTATACAATCCAGATTAAGACCTCAGAAAAATCTTAGATGGTGCCTCCAAGAACCATTCATTCAGACAAAATAACTTCTAGCCAGCTTACTGGTGTGTCTTACAGAGCCTCTGAGTTAAACAATAATGGTTCTAATAATCTTATGGACATTTTCCCCTCAGCATGTCAGTGGAAGCCCAATGTGAAAAAGAGCTTATCTTTATGAAAGTGTGGATATGGCTTTTGTTTAATGAAGTAAAGCTAAACAGCATTCATAGGAAGCCTACACATTTTTAAGAGAACTGTACTAGTAGAATGATGACCACTCCCTTATAGTTAGCAATGGGTTAAAGATGTTGAGTCTCTGGTACTGAAATTCCGGGTGCTCTAATACCCTCCTACCCTTGAAATGGAGGACAGCATATTATTATTTATTTCTGTTATTGTTCCCTGTATGTACAAATATAATTTCAGTAAAAAATCTTAGTGTAATAGTGTCTGTGATACTTTTATTGACTAAAGCTTAGGATTTAACCTACTTAGTAGATTAACAGTAGGATTGTTTGGAGAAAAAAATTTGCAGCTGGGATTTGAGGGTCAGAAATGAATAGGTATAAAATGGATAGAGGGTTAAACTCAACTAAAATTTGCCAAGTTATTATAAAAATTAAAAACAGTAAAAAAGTAAACTTTTGCTTGTTTTGGCTTAGACCTTTAAATTTATTATATCTATGAATTTGAAATAAAAAATACAATGTTTACACATGGGTTGTAGTTACTGGTGATCTGACGATATGTTGTAATACCCACAGTGAACTGTAATTGTGTCATTCTCAATTGCATCTATCAGTGAACTGGGTCATTATAATTATGTAACCTTACTGGCATGTTTGAGATTTCCATTTCAAGACTTGGCATATAAAAACTTTATACCTGATTTGAAGTCCTTTCAGCATTTAGTTATTCTTGTTGACAAAAGAAACACATGCGTTTTCAAGGTTTTAAAAATTTAACTCAGATATAAATTAGTGAAAAGCATGCTGGTATTTGTTTTGACATTAAAATGCCAATCTAAGTTGTTGTAAATTATAATGGTAACTTGATGGGACAAGAAAAGCAAACAACAGGCAACAGGGCTGAATATTTTACGTCTAAAACTACATGCATACCAGATGTCTCTATTTACACTTATTTTAAAGTTGGGAAGTTTGGGAGGTTGAGAAAGGCTGGTAGAATGCTGTAAATATGCTAAAAACCATTTAGGCTTTTCCTTTCAAAATAACCTTGGAATATTGTGCGAAGTGTCTACTAATCTCCACTGTTTACCAAACCTTCCTAAATAATTCACCCTGGTGGGGTTGGGTCCAAGCAAGCAGTGTGTTAGAGTGAGCCAGGAGTGAGCCCAGTGGTGCTTGGTGCCTGCAGTAAGGACAGCCAAGCACATGCCCACCTGGCATGGCTGGGAGACTGACTACAATACAGGTTGATTCAGTAAATAAATACATAGATTGATGATAGTGGGAGCCAGGTTCACATTGTCAGGAAAGGAGGGTGCAAATGAAAAGAGGGAGATCTTGAATGGATCCTATGGGTTTGGATTGGAATTAAATCTATAAGTGTGCACTTGTGGTTTTCAGTATACAGAGATAGATACAGAAATAAATCTAGATGGAATTGTGTATATGCTCAATATACAGGTGGTTCCTACCATCCACTGAAGATGGTCCAGAGAAGGATTATACCCAGAAAAAATGAGTCCCCTTACGGTTCAGATCTTAGTTTCTCTACTGAATAAAACCAGTACTCTTTGGAGAAAGGCTGATCCTAGAGCTGGGTCACAGAAAGCACAGTATGAGCCTGGAATATTTTGCTGCCCAGGAAAGTAAAGAAGCGCTCAAAGAACGATGGTGTCATGTCAGAATGCCACAGGGGCCGGTCTGAAGAGGGCTCCTACTGCTCCGATCTGGACATTTTAAAACAAAATAAATAATTTGAGCATCAGAAAGATATTCTGAGTATCAAAAGAATGGAAGGAAGGAAGGGAGGGAGGGAGGGAGGGAGGGAGAAGGGAAATAAAATGAAAAGGAAATAATTTATAGATATATTTCATCGAATAACAGGAATCCATGAGTCCACTTGCATAAAAATGAATAAATAGGAGAATAGAAATATCTTCCTGTGATAACTAACAAATGTAAAAAGCATGTTGGAAGTAGAAAGGTAAAATCTGGCAACCATCATACTAGTAATTAATCCAGGCAAGAAATATTAACTGATGCTCAAATGAGTGGGTGAAATTTGGATGATGAACAGTCTCAAAGTGTCTCCCTATGAATATATTCACTAATTTCAAAGGGGAAAGTAGTCATTTTACAGCAAAGAAACCTGGCAGACATCTCTGTAATCAAATGATCCAAGTTATCACCACCAGTAATGGGACCCGCTGACACTGTGGGACACCTGATAAGTTGCAATGAGAAGAATGCAATGACTCCTGGTGGTACTCCTGCCCAAGACACATATCCTAGGTCCAATCATGAGAGAACATAAGACAGACTCAAACTGAGAGGATCTTCAGGAATGATAAGGTTGTGAAAGCCAACGAACAGCTGAGAATCTGATTTCAATCAGCAGAGACTGGAAAGGCAGGAAAATGGTGTAACATGTGATCCCAGACTGGGTCTTTTACTATATCGGACGTACTGTCAATTGACAAAACTTGAATGAGTTCTCTGAGTGAAAGTTATATTGGTGGCTTTTGAACTCTTCTTGCAAATTTTTTTTTTCACATTTTAAACTGTTTGAAAATAAAAATTATTTTTAAAAAGATTATGATCCATTTGACATGAGATGGTGCTTTACGCTAAACATAATGCCATTCGAGAACCTTATTTTGGATTAAATTATTTCCCAATAAAAGGAAATTATCCTGTCTCCATTTCCCCATGTCCCACTTTATTCCACTTTAATCTGCATTCAGTGCCCATGAATTGTCGATGAAATTGTTCTTCCTAATTTCAGTGATCATTTTCAGGTAACCAAAGGACATCTTTTACCCTTTAACTAGACCTCCCGGTGGCATTTAACACTTGATCCTCCTTTTATGTTCTATGTTACCAGGTCAGGGTGACTTTTGTGGCCTTAAAAGACTGAATATTCTGAATCCTGCCCACATTCCAATTTCAATTCATATCCCTCTTAGCCAGATTTCTACATCTAGGGAGTTCCTAAACCCTAAAAATATTAGGACACATGCAAACACTCAAATCCCCTTCCAAGATTTAAAAATTAAAACAATATTAGTTAAACCATTAAATAAGTATAAGAAAATCCTACAAAAGATAGATTTTTTTTCCCTCAGTATATACTTTATGCTTCAAATAAATTTGTCACATTTAAAAATGGTTCTGTTGTATTTGGGGGTGACTACGAGCTCCCAAATTAAATGCTTTGTCTATTCCTACCCCCCTCAAAAAAATCTGAATCACTTTGATGGACACCTGAAACTGACAGAACTATACTTCAATTTTTTTTAAAGTGCCTATTCTTGCTCACTATGCTTCAGCCACCCCCATTCTCTTGCCTGTGCTTTAGGAAAACCAAGACCTTTCTGCCTGGAATTTTCTTCCCACTTGCATTTTTCATGGCTGACTTATGATTTAGGTCAGCTCAAATATCACCTTCTGAGAGGGGGCCTTCCAAGACCACTCTACTTAAAATTATTCTATCCATTTTCTCATTCCAGTTCCTCAGCTACTTATTTCTTGTCATAGAATTTGTCACAATTTATAATTATCTGGATTGGTTTATTTATTTACTTACACGTGTGTGTGTTTCTGAATGTGTTTTTCTCCCCTTTAGTATAATAGTTTCAAGACAGCAATTGTATTGTCTTATTTCTCTATGAATTAAAAAAAAACATATTTGTTGAGAAAAACACACATAGCATAAAACTTACCAACCTATTTATATTAAAACAATCCATGGGATATAAAGGAGATGTTCAAGATACAAAGTATCTATTATAAAGTTTGGAAATCAATTATTTTTCAACAGATTGAAGCTCTCCTTTATAACATAATATAATCTCCATTTTTCAGGCTTTATTGACCCCTCTGTATTTGTTAGGTGAATGATCAAGTGAGTGAATATGTTTGCATTTTTATCCTGGAATGAGGTAATATCTAAGCTTGCATCTTCACTTCCTTCAGGACTCTGTTTCAGTTACCTTATCAGAGAGGCCTTCTCTGATCACCAGTTAAATAACATTCCCCCACCCCCTTGATGCTCTATTCCCCTTATCTGATTCATTTTTCATAACTCTTATCACCACATTATATATTATATTTTTATTTACTGTTTTTTCTCCTTTTACTGGAATGTACCCTCCATGAGACTTTGACTCCTAGATCTCTTACATAGTAGGGGCTCAAACATTGTCTACTGAATGAACAAAAAGCCACTGAAGAATTCTGAGCAAGGAAATAACTTAATTTGTACTATGTTATTTTCTCTCTGGTGGAGATAGGAATAAGCTGGTAGAGGGAAAACAGGAGATAAGGATTGTTTTACAAAAGAGTCATTGGAAAGATTACAAATTCTTATCTAAACTATGTCAATAAAGCTTATGTAGAGGGAATGGATGAAAAATATTTCACAGGAAGATATGACAGAACTGGCTGGATATGAGTACTGCACAGAGAGAGAGATGATTAGAATGACTCAGATTTCTGGGTGGGCAACTACATGGATGCTTTTGCCTCTATGAAAAAGAAGATGCAGGAAAAGCATCAGGTCTTTAAGGAGTGGGATGAAAGGAGAGGAGAAAGGGTGGTGGGTGGTTCTGATGAGTTCAAAGCTAGCCTTTTCAAGTCTGAAGTACCACTGGGATGTCTAAGGTAAAATACTCAATCCATAGATTAATATTAATATCTGGACATCAGGAGAAGGATCAGAATTTGGGGGAGTTTTTCAGTCACTATGGTATGGAGGTGGAGGAGACTGTATAAAGAAATTGTATAGTGCGCTAAGCAAAGAACTTCAAGGCTGGAACTCTAGAAATAATCTACGTATCAGTGGTAGAAGCAGGAAAATAAACTAGTGAATAAAACTGAGAAAGAGGTAGAAGAAAAACCAAGGAGTGATATTAAGGAAGTGAAGGAATGATTAACAATATCAAAGATCATAGAATCCAAATTACATGAAGACTTTAGGCTTGACCTGGGTTTACCATTTAGATCAATGGGAAACTGGAAAAGTGGGTGTGGATAACAAATTGCATTGTTTAAAGAGCACACAACATGTGGGAGAGCAGAAAGCACAGTGCTCCTAACATTCCATTATCAAACAGTGGTCTACTAATGAAAGGCTAACTAACATCTTTGGAGGTAATTTTTATGAGTTAATTTTAATTTTGTAAATTATTTAATATAATCTGTTGGCTTTTTCAAATTTAGGATGTCATTTATGTTTATTACATTTATGTTTATCTACTGTTTATAATAAATGAGTAGTAGATATAATATTAAGAATTTTGTCTCTATCAATTTTTTCCCCTTGGGGAAATTAATTAAACGGTCTGTTTCTTATTTCTTTATCTATAAAATAGGAAAACTTACAATATTTTATAAAACTTATGAAATGTATAAGCACAGGAGGTTGTTGTAAAGAATTAGTAAGAATATAACTACAAAGTAAGTGCCTAGAAAATGCCCAGAGTATACACCAAAGAGATCCAGAAATCAACATCATTACCATTTCTATTATTTGAAATGGTTTATATTATTTCAATTGTCTTTGTATTTATCAGAGATCCAAAACTATGTTATTTTTATCCTTAAGAATGTTAAAATCTCATTAGAAAGACAGGTCTCAGAAACATGAACATAATTGTATTAAAAATGTTACTGCCTATCCAAATGAGTAAGTAAAATGCAAGTAATGGAAGAGTTTGAGAAGACCATTCTCACTTCTTGAATATTTTATCTCTTTCCTTGGCTAACAGAATATTATATTGTCCCAGGTTTTCTTTATACATTTCTAGCAGTATCATTTCAATTTCATTTACTGATTGCTTGCCTCCTACCTGGTGTATAAATGTAGGAGTTCATCAAAGTTTGTCCTGGGCCATATCAGTTTTCTTGGTAGTCTCTCCAAAATAATAGCATTACCCAAACCCATTGCTTGAACTACCAACTATATGAGTAGTCTCCAATGATATCTCCATCACAGGTCTTTCTTCTGAGCTGAGGACTAATGTATCCAGAGGTTCTTGGACTTCCCCATTCTAATATTTAACACATGTTCAAAACTCAAGATATATTGTTCTTGATCCCAGGTGGTATTATGTCATTGTCCCTATACCAGCAGTCACTCAAAAAGTCAACTTCAATTTCCTCATCTAAAATGTTGCACATATTAAACAACCAAGAGTAATCCCTGGCACCTCCATCCTCACTCCCTGTATGCACAATCACATCATATCAGTTCTATCTTTTAAATAATCCTCAGTCTCTTCATGACCATCTGAGATCAGACTATCACACCTTCTCCACCACCCACTTCCAATCCATCTCCAGCATGAAGCCTAAGTGATCCGTATTAAAAATATTAATCTGATCATGTTACAACCTGATCAGGAGTCTTATTTATTTGATAAAATGAATTAATAGGATTTAAAAAATTTTTCCAAGGTTTTTCTTTCCCTCTAATGTTCTAGTTTTCCAAATGCAAAATATATTTGTAGTGATATACAAAACATGGGTTCTTACATTATGAAAACAAAATTTTGTTTTTAAAAATAGTATTTATCAGTTTGACTTTATTTAGTTAAAATTAATTTAATATAATTTATTGGACCACTTAGGAAGCTAGGTTAATTTAAAATATGTATATATATATATTATTTTTTAACTTCTTTATTGGAGTATAATTGCTTTACAGTGTAAAATATGTATATTTTAGAATATTTAAAAATATATAAATATTAGTATCAATATATTGTTTAAAAAACACTTTATCAAAACTTTATTGCCTTAGCAGGATCAAAATTTTTCAAATAAAATTATTTGTGAATCTCCCCTCCTATCCTCAAACAATACTCATAAGATAAGTAAAGTGTATTTATACCAAAATTAGCTTAAATTTAGAAGATACTGGATATATTTCTATGAGTGTCTTTTAATAATCATGAAAAAAATTACAAGAACATAGAAAAATAAAAGGAAATCAGAGAAGCAGACTAGGTATCTTGACAAATTGGGATAGTTAGCAATTTGCAAATCAAATTGTACAATATGATTTTAAAAGCCATTGTTGCCCCTGGGCCACCATAAAAAGAAGAGCAGAATTACCAAACTGAATAATTTAACTCTTTTATGTTTTTTAAATGTTAAGTGAATTTCTGTAAACTTAGTTGTGTATTCGTATATAGAGTGCAAAATGCAAAATAAAAGACTTTTACATTTGATAACTTTGATTCTTTATGACCATTCCCATTAGTGTATGTAACATAAAATAGACAAGTACATTCATGCATTCACAAAATAAAATAATATTGTCTTCTTGATTCTTCTGTATAAGCTGTTTGTTGATTACTATAGAATAATACAATATTTTGTAAAATACAATCTTAGTGGTCAGGAGTATGGGCTGCAGAACAGCAGAACTGGTTGGAATCCCAGTCCTGCATATATTAGTTACGTAGTTATGCCTTGACTAGGTCACTTTGCTTTTGTTTAATGTATTTTTTTAAATTAAATTGTATATATTTAGGGTGTACAACATTATGTTTTAATATATATCTAAATAGTGAAATGATTATTACTGTCCAGCTAATTAACACATCCATCTCCTTAGAGAGCTACCAATTTTTGATGTGTGGTGAGAGGACCTGAAATCTGTTCTCTTAGCAAATTTCCACTATACAATATGATTAATTATAATACGATTAACAGCATGCTGTACATTACATCTCTCTCTAGACTTACAATCCTACATAACTGTGTATTTGCCTCCTTTGACCAACATCTTCCCCTTTCCCCTACCTCCCCCTGTCTGGTCTTAACTTCAGTTTCTTCAGTTGAAGAACAGGATTAATAATACCCAATTCATGTGGTTTTTGTAAACATTAAATAAAATACTATAAGAAAAGCACCTAGCACAGTGACTGGCACTCAGTAGGTGCTCAATAATGGTAATTATTATCATTAGAAGCCTGTTAAATGCATGGCTTTGATTAAATAACATGGTAATTTCTCACATTTAAAAGTATTTTGATATTTGAGAGATTTGTTTTATACTATAAAGAAAATTAGAAATTAGTTTCTCATCACTCCTATAAATAGTGCCATTTTAAAAGCCTATGTATTTTTTAATATTTTGAGGGGGGAGGACTCTGCCTTTCTTTATTAGTATTTTACATGTGAAAAAGGAAAATATGCATGTCAACTAGAATCACAATTATCTGCATTACAATAATATCTATAATCCAAAATAGTAGGAAATCAAGGCAATTTCTACCTGGCTTTGGAATGCTTCTAAATATGACTATATTTGATATTCTGGAAATTAACTTCAAATCAATACAAGCCATATTGTGAAGATTTATTCCAGGAGTTGCTTTGAAACCGGATAGGCAAGAAATTTTCAACCTGTTTTGGCTTTGGTGCTTAGAAGTGTGCTTGGCCCAAAATAGGAGTCCATGAACTATCCTTTTTTCCTCCTCCTTCCCTTCTACTTGGTGTTACAATTATTGTTGTTGATGATGATGTTATTACTCTTGATGTGATCTTCTGAGACTTCAGTGTTCTGCACTCTGTACAATGATGGTGCTTTTCTTCAGTTGTGATAATGTTTCCATGTTCATCAATGAAGTGTGATGTTAGAGTTTGTAGGTAAAATATTGGGTTGGTCAAACGTTTGTTTGTTTTTTTCCGTAAGTTGGCTCTTGTAGCACTTAGTTGTCTTTAACTTCATTCAAAACAATTTTGTTAGATTGTATGTGACAGCTATCATATCAGCGTGCATTTAAAAAAAGACTTATCAAAATTGGTGAATTTTTGTATAGTCATTTTAATATTGAAGGTGGAAGAAAAAAGGCAAGATTTTCAGCACATTATGCTTTATTATTTTAAGAAAGGTAAAAACGCAACTGAAATGCACAAAAAGTTTTGTGCGGTGTATGCAGAAGGTGCTGTGACTGATTGCATGTGTCAAAAGTGGTTTGCGGGGCTTCCCTGGTGGCGCAGTGGTTGAGAGTCCACCTGCCGACGCAGGGGACACGGGTTCGTGCCCCGGTCCGGGAAGATCCCACGTGCCGCAGAGCGGCTGGGCCCGTGAGCCATGGCCGCTGCACCTGCGCGTCCGGAGCCTGTGCTCCGCAACAGGAGAGGCCACAACAGTGAGAGGCCCGCATACCGAAAAAAAAAAAAAAAAAAGTGGTTTGCGAAGTTTCGTGCTGGAGATTTCTCGCTGGATGATGCTCCACAGTTGGGTAGACCAGATGAAGTTGATAGCGATCAAATCGAGACATTAACTGAGAACTATCAACGTTATACCACATGGGAGATAGCCAACATACTCAAAATATCCAAATCAAGCTTTGAAAATCATTTGTACCAGCCTGGTTATGTGAATCACTTTGATGTTTGGGTTCCACATAAGTGAAAAAAACCTTCTTGACCATATTTCCGCAGGCAATTCTCTACTGGAACGTAATGAAAATGTTCCGTTTTTAAAACAAATTGTGATGGGTGATGAAAAGCGGATACTATACAATAACGTGGAACAGAAGAGATCATGGGGCAAGTGAAAAGAACCACCACCACCACACCAAAAGCCGGTCTTCATCCAAAGAAGGTGATGTTATGTATATGGTGGGACCGGAAGGGAGTCCACTATTATGAGCTTCTTCCAGAAAATGAAATGATTAATTCCAACACGTACTGCTCCCAAGTAGACCAACTGAAATCAGCACTCGATGAAAAGCATCCAGAATTAGTCAACAGAAAATGCATAATCTTCCATCAGGTTAACACAAGACCACATGTTTCTTTGATGACCAGGCAAAAACTGCTACAGCTGGGCTGGAAAGTTCTGATTCATTCACCATATTCACCACACATTGCACCTTTGGGTTTCCATTTATTTAGGTCTTTACAAAATTCTCTTAATGGAAAAAGTTTCAATTCCCTGGAAGACTATAAAAGGCACGTGGAACAGTTCTTTGCTCAAAAAGATATAAAGTTTTGGGAAGAGGGAATTATGAAATTACCTGAAAAACGGCAGAAGGTAGTGGAACAAAAGGGCAAATATGTTGCTCAATAAAGTTCTTGGTGAAAATAAGTCTTTTATTTTTATTTACAAACCAAAGGCAATTTTTGGCCAACCCAATACTTTTTAGAATGCTTCAAATTTCACTAACTCAATACTCTCCAAAAATAATAATTTTCCCCCAAATGCCGACACTGTCTATTCTGAGTTACTAAAAAAAGGCCAAGCAGAATTAGAAATCAAGTGTTGGACGTGTGCAAGGAATAGGAACACCCCTCTTTGTCCACCCCCCCCCAATAGCACATAAAGCCTAAAAATGCTAAAATAGCAGTTGAAGCAGATACTGGAGAAAAATTCACTATTTAGCAAAGAGAGGTGACAAGGAAACTTGTCTCTCTTTTACTGGCCTATAGAAAGAAAATGAAAAAGGAAATTACTTTCTGAGAATTCATAAGCCACAGGCTTGCTCAACAAAATTATGGCTTTCAAATTTACTCTGGCTATTAGGGTATAACCCCCAAGCCAAGAAATTAAAATACAGAAAGTAGTTCTAAATTGCTATCTTCTGAAGGAAGCATAAATCCTCTCTGGATTGACTCTGGAATTACAAGATTCCTGAAGATAAAAGCCAGAGAAATTTAAACTCATAATTTAAAGATGCAATACATAAGAAAACAAGCATAATGAACAAGATTCAGCAGGAACATCATACATAAAAATTTGGCCCCTATGGATTTCAGGTAAATTTTAAGATTGAGAATATGGTAAAACATTCAAAAATTATTTAAAGAAATAAAAGATGGAACAAAATATATAAGAAAGGAATGAGCTAATATTAAAAAGAACCAGTCAGATTTGATAAATAACCAAATAGATTCTCCAAGAATAAAAATATATTATTGAAATTAGAAACTCATTAGTTGTGTTAAACAGATGAGACAAGCTATAGGATGTATCTGTGAATTGAAAGATAAGATTGGACATGTAGTAGTCTAGGAGAAAAAGTGATTAAAAATATTAAATACAAATATTAACGTGTGGAGGATGAAATGAGGTCTAACATATATTTGATTAACATTTCAGAAGGATAGAAAAGAGAGAATTATGGAGAAGGAATTCAAAGACAGAATGTCTAAGAGTTTTCCAGAAGTGACTAAAAATTTGGATTCAGGGAGGACAATAATTCCCAAACAGAATTTTTTTTTAAATCAATGTTACACACAATGGTGTAAGAGCAAATCACCAAGGAGCATAAAAATAAGCAAGAGAGAAGAGAGATTACTCCTAAGAAACAATATTAAAGCAGATGGGAAGCTTCTTAACAAGGGGAAACAAAAGGTAGAATGCAATAGAATAATACATTGAAAGTGATAAAAGAAAATAAAATTCCAATCTAGAATTGTACATCAAGCTAAACTACCACAAGAAAGAAGGTAAAATTAAAATATCTTCAGAAAAATGAAAATTGAAGCAGGTTACCAACAGACCCTGATTAGAAACCATTAAAAGTAGAGAATGTGTGTCAAATGGAAAGGAAATAAGTCCAGAAAGAGGAGAAACACAGGAAGGCCCAGTAAGAGAAAAAACTGGCAAACACTGGAAAACCTAAAAATACAGTGACTACATAAAAACAATTTATAAAAATGATAATATTAAATAGTTAAAAAAGAGGTAGAACAAAATTGCAGGACAAAAGTAGGATACAGGATGGTAAGGGATGAGCACAGTTATGTTACGCCAAGTGTCATGGACTGTATTTTATCCCCCTCAAAATTCATATGTTAAAGCCCCAACCTCCAATGTGACTGGAGATGGGGCCTTTAGGTGGTAATTAAGGTTAAATGAGGTCATGACAGTAGGCCCCAATCCCATAGGACTGGTGTCCTTATAAGAAGAGGAAGAGACCCAGAGATCGCTCTCTCTCCCTACGCGCACAAAGGACAGGTCATGTGAAGGTGTGGTGATAAGTCAACCATCTACAAGTTCTGAAGAGAGTCCTCACTAGAAACCAACTTTGGCATGTTGATCTTTGACTTCCAGCCTCCAGAACTATGGGAAAATAAATATCTGTTGCTTAAGCCACCCAGTCTGTGGTATCCTGTTATGACAGCCCAAGAAACACCAAGTTTCTTTCATAGTTCAGGACAAAGATCAAGATGTTAAGTTACTTTTGACTTTTATAAATATTCATTTAAAAATTATAGAGATAATCCCTAAAATCGGAAATTTACTAGTGGGGGGAGACATATTTTTAAAAAAATATTTGAAGGAGCCAAAGGAAGGAAAAAACAAAGGAATAAAAGGAACAAAGAAAAAGCAGGACCAGGGGTGGAGTCAAGATGGTGGTGTGGGAAGACGCAGAGTTCGCGTCTCCCCACAACTAGGGCACCTGCCAGATGCTAGTGGGGACCCAGATGCCCAAGGAAATGGGAGGAACCCACAAGCGAACCGCCAGGGATTGGGCCATAGCTCCCGCAGTGCGAACTCTGAGTCCAAACCACTGGACTAACAGAAAACCTCAGACCCCAGGGAACAGTCATTAGAGTGTGGTCTACTGGAGGTCCTCATCTCATCACCAAGACCCAGCTCTACCCAAGAGCCTACAAATTCCAGTGTTGGAAGCCTCAGGCCAAATAACCAGTAAGACAGGAACACAATCGCACGCATTAAAAAAAAGAGACGGCAAAAAAATATGTCACAGATGAAGGAGCAAGGTAAAAACCTACAAGACCAAATAAATGAAGAGGAAATCGGCAATCTACCTGAAAAACAATTCAGAGTAATGATAGGAAAGATGATCCAGAATCCAGAAACAGAATTGAGGCACGGATTGAGAAAATACAAGAAAAGTTTAACAAAGATGTAAAAGAACTAAAGAACAAACAAACAGAGATGAACAACACAATAAGTGAAATGAAAAATACACTACAAGGAATCAATAACAGAATAACTGAGGGAGAAGAACGAATAAGTGACCTGGAAGACAAAATGGTGGAAATAACTGCCAAGGAGCAGAATAAAGAAAAAAGAATGAAAACAATTGAAGACAGTCTGAGACCTCTGGGACAACACTAAACGCACCAACATTCAAATTATAGGGGTCCCAGAAGAAGAGAAAAAGAAAAGGTCTGAGAAAATATTTGAAGAGATTATAGTGGAAAACTTCCCTAACATGGGAAAGGAAATAGTCACCCAAGTCCAGGAAGCACAGAGAGTCCCATACAGGACAAATCCTAGGAGAAACACACCAAGACACATATTAATCAAACTAACAAAAATTAAATTTAAAAATATATATTAAAAGCAGCAACGGAAAAACAAAAAATAACGTACAAAGGAATCCCCATAAGGTTATCAGCTGATTTTTCAGCAGAAACTCTGAAGGCCAGAAGTGCGTGGCAGGATATACTTAAAGTGATGAAAGAGAAAAACTTACAACCAAGATTACTCTACCTGGCAAGGATCTCATTCAGATTCAACGGACAAATCAAAAGCTTTTCAGACAAGCAAAAGCTAAGAGAATTCAGCACCACCAAACCAGCTCTACAAAAAATGCTCAAGGAACTTCTCTAGGCAGGAAACAACAGAAGAAAAAGACCCACAAAAACAAACCCAAAACAATTAAGAAAATGGCAATAGGAACATACATATCGATAATAACCTTGAATGTAAATGGACTAAATGCCCCAAGCAAAAGACACAGACTGGCTGAATGGACAGAAAAACAAGACCCATATATATGCTGCCTAGAAGAGACCCACTTCAGACCTAGGGACACATACAGACTGAAAGTGAAGGAATGGATAAAGATATTCCACGCAGCAAAAGCTAAGAGAATTCAGCACCACCAAACCAGCTCTACAAAAAATGCTCAAGGAACTTCTCTAGGCAGGAAACAACAGAAGAAAAAGACCCACAAAAACAAACCCAAAACAATTAAGAAAATGGCAATAGGAACATACATATCGATAATAACCTTGAATGTAAATGGACTAAATGCCCCAAGCAAAAGACACAGACTGGCTGAATGGACAGAAAAACAAGACCCATATATATGCTGCCTAGAAGAGACCCACTTCAGACCTAGGGACACATACAGACTGAAAGTGAAGGAATGGATAAAGATATTCCACGCAAATGGAAATCAATAGAAAGCTGGAGTAGCAATACTCATATCAGATAAAATAGACTTTAAAGACGGTTACAAGAGATAAGGAAGGACACTACATAATGATCAAGGGATCAATTCAAGAAGAAGATATAACAATTATAAATGTTTATACACCCAACATAGGAGCACCTCAATACATAAGGTGAATGCTAACAGCCATGAAAGGGGAAATTGACACTAACACAATAAGAGTAGGGGAATTTAATACCCCATTTACACCAATGGACAGATCATCCAAATACAAATAAAAAAGGAAACACAAACTTTAAATGACACAATAGATCAGATAGATTTAATCGATATTTATAGAACATTCCACCTGAAAGTGGCAGAATACAGTTTCTTCGCAAGTGCACACAGAACATTCTCCAGGATAGATCACATCCTGGGTCACAAATCAAGCCTCAGAAAATTTAAGAAAACTGAAATCACATCAAGCGTCATTTCTGACCACAACACTATGAGATTGGAAATCGGTTACAGGAAAAAAACTGTAAAAACCACAAATACATGGAGGCTAAACAGTATACTACTAAATAACCAAGAGATCACTGAGGAAATCAAAAATTACCTAGAAAAAAATGACAATGAAAACATGACGACCCAAAATCTATGGGATGCAGCAAAAGCAGTTCTAAGAGGGAAGTTTATAGCAATACAATCCTACCTCAAGAAACAAGAAACATCTCAAACAAGCCAACTAACCCTACACCTAAAGCAACTAGAGAAAGAACAATGAAAACCCAAAGTCAGTAGAAGGAAAGAAATCATAAAGATCAGAGCAGAATAAATGAAACATGATGACCCAAAACCTGTGGGATGCAGCAAAAGCAGTTCTAAGAGGGAAGTTTATAGCTATACAAGTCTAACTCAAGAAACAAGAAATATCTCAAATAAACAAACTAACCTTACACCTAAGGCAATTAGAGAAAGAAGAACAAAAAAACCCCCAAAGTCAGTAGAAGGAAAAAAATCATAAAAATCAAGGCAAAATAAATGAAATAGAAACAAAGAAAACAATAGCAAAGATCAATAAAACTCAAAGCTGGTTCTTTGAGAAGGTAAACAAAATTGATAAACCCTTAGCCAGGCTCATCAAGAAAAAAGGGAGAGGATGCAAATCCATAAAATTAGACATGAAAAAGGAGAAATCACACCTGATGCTGCAGAAATACAAGGGATTATAAGAGACTACTACAAACAACTATATGCCAATAAAATGGACAACCACGAAGAAATGGACAAATACTTGGAAAGGTACAATTCTCCAAGACTGAACCAGGAAGAATTAGAAAATATAAACAGACCTATCACAAGTAATGAAATTGAAAATGTGATGAAAAATCTTCAAACAAACAAATGTTCAAGATCAGATGGCTTCACAGGCAAATTCTATCAAACATTAGGTAAAAGCTAACACCAGTCCTTCTTAAACTCTTCCAAAAAACTGCAGAGGGAGGAACACTCCCAAATTCATTCTATGAAGCCACCATCACCCTGACACCAAAACCAGAAAAAGATATCACAAAAAAAGAAAATTATAGACCAATATCACTGATGAACACGGATGCAAAAATCCTAAACAAAATACAAGCAAATAGAATCCAACAATATATTAAAAGAATCATACACCATGAAAAAGTGGGATTTATCCCAGGGATGCAAGGATTCTCCAGTATACGTAAATCAATTAATGTGATACACCATATTAACAAATTAAGAAATAAAAACCATATGATCATCTCAATAGATGGAGAAAATGCTTTTGACAAAATTCAACATCCATTTATGATAAAAATTCTCCAGAAAGTGGGTGTAAAGGGAACCTACCTCAACATAATAAAGGCCATATATGACAAACCCACAGCTAACATCATACTCAATGGTGAAAAACTGAAAGCATTTCCACTAAGATCAGGAACAAGACAAGGATGTCCACTCTCGCCACTATTATTCAACATAGTTCTGGAACTCCTAGACCTGGCAATCAGAGAAGAAAAGGAAATAAAAGGAATACAAATTGGAAACGAAGATGTAAAACTGTCACTGTTTGCAGATGACATAATATACAGAGAAAATCCTAAAGATACCATCAGAAACTACTAGAACTAATCAAAGAATTTGGTAAGATTGCAGGATACAAAATTAATGCACAGAAATCTCTGGCATTCTTATACACTAACAGTGAAAAATCAGAAAGAGAAATAAAGGAAACAATCCCATTTACTATCGCAACAAAAAGAATAAAATACCTAGGAATAAACCTACCTAAGGA
>NC_041218.1:8575146-8619662 GCF_002837175.3 Physeter macrocephalus
TACAGATTCAATGCAATCCCTATCAAACTACCAATGGCATTCTTCACAGAATTAGAACAAAAAAATTTACAATTCGTATGGAAACACAAAAGACCCCAAATAGCCACAGCAACCTTGAGAAAGAAAAATGGAGCTGGAGGAATCAGGCTCCCTGACTTCAAACTGTACTACAAAGCTACAGTAATTAAAACAGTATGGTACTGGCACAAAAACATAGATCAATGGTACAGGATAGAAAGCCCAGAGATAAACCCACGCACATATGGTCACCTAATTTAAGACAAAGGAAACAAGAACATATAATGGAGAAAAGACAGCCTCTTCAGTACGTGATGCTGGGAAAACTGGACAGCTACATGTAAAAGAATGAAATTAGAACACTCCCTAACACCATACACAAAAATATACTCCAAATGGATTAAAGATCTAAATGTAAGACCAGACACTATAAAACTCTTATTAGAGGAAAACATAGGAAAAACACTCTTTGACATAAACCACAGCAAGATCTTTTTTGATCCACCTCCTAGAGTAATGGAAATAAAAACAAAAATAAACAAACAAAACCTAATTAAACTTAAAAGCTTTTGCACAGCAAAGGAAACTATAAACAAGATGAAAAGACAACCCTCAGAATGGGAGAAAATATTTGCAAATGAAACAATGGACAAAGTATTAATCTCCAAAATATAGAAACAGCTCATGGAGCTCAATATCAAAAAAACAAACAAATCAATTAAAAAATGGGCAGAAGACCTAAATAGACATTTCATCAAAGAAGACATACAGATGGCCAAGAGGCACATGAAAAGATACTCAACTCACTAATCATTAGAGAAATGCAAATCAAAACTACAATGAGGTATCACCTCACACCGGTCAGAATGGCCATTATAAAAATATGTAGAAACAATAAATGCTGGAAAGGGTGTGGTGAAAAGGGAACCCTCCTGCACTGTTGGTGGGAACACAAACTCATACAACCACTATGGAAAACAGTATGGAGGTTCCTTAAAAAACTAAAATTAGAACTATCATGTGACCCAGAAATCCCACTACTGGGCATATACCTTGAGAAAACCATAATTCAAAAAGAGACATGTATCACAGTGTTGTTTGCAGCACTATTTACAATAGCCAGGAGATAGAAGCAACCTAAGTGTCCATCAACAGATGAATGGATAAAGAAGATGTGGCACATATATACAATGGAATATTACTCAGCCATAAAAGGAAACGAAATTGAGTTATTTGTAGTGAGGTGGGACCTAGAGTCTGTCATACAGAGTGAAGTAAAACAGAAAAAGAAAAACAAATACTGTATGCTAACCCATATATATGCAATCTAAAAAAAAGAAAAAATGGTACTGATGAACCTGGTGGCAGGGAAAGAATATAGACATAGAGAATGGACTTGAGGACACGGGGTGTGTGGCAGAGGGGAACTGGGGCTAAGTGAGAGTAGCATCGACATATATGCACTACCGAATGTAAAACAGATAGCTAGTGACAAGCAGCAGCATAGCCAGGGAGGTCAGCTCGGTGCTTCGTGATGACCTAGAGGGGTGGGACAGGGAGGGTGGGAGGGAGGCTCATGAAGGAGGGCATATGGAGATATATGTATGCATATGGCTGATTCACTTTGACGTACAACAGAAACTAACACAGTATTGTGAAGCAATTATACTCCAATAAAGATCTATTAAAAAAAAAAAGAGGGACTTCCCTGGTCGTGCACTGGTTAAGAATCCACCTGCCAGTGCAGGGGACATGGGTTCGAGCCCCGGTCCGGGAAGATCCCACATGCTGCGGAGCAACTAAGCCCGTGCACCACAACTACTGAGCCTGCGCTCTAGAGCCTGCGAGCCACAACTATTGAAGCCCATGTGCCACAACTACTGAAGCCCATGCGCCTAGAGCCCGTGCTCTGCAACAAGAGAAACCACCACAATGAGAAGCCCACGCACCACAACGAAGAGTAGCCCCCGCTGGCCGCAACTAGAGAAAGCCCGTGTGCAGCAACAAAGACCCATTGCAGCCAAAAATAAATAAATAAATTCATTAAAAAAAAAAAATCTGGACCAAAAGCAAAAGAAATGGTAGAAGTATACCCAAGTATAGCAATAATGATAATCAATTTTAAAAACACTGAATTTCATACTGAAAAGACAGATTGTACGATAAGATTTTTTTAAAATCTAACAATATACCATGTCTAAGAAGCATGTCTGAAACATAGGAACTAAGAAAAGTTGAGAGTAAAGGAAATGAAAAAATATAAGCAAGGCAAATACAAGTTTAAAAAACCTGGTGTGGCTATGATGATATTAATATACCAGCCTTAGTGATACAATCCAAAAATACTGATACAGTGTATAATATTGGCTTCAGTATTAATATGTGAAGAGGTAGAGTTTGATCTTGCTTTTTCTAGTTTTCTCAATTTATATTTCACTAAATTACTTAAACATTGAGCATCACGGTTTTTCCTCATCTCTAAAGAGAGAAAATAATAGTATCTATCTTACAGTATCATTTTGAGAATGAATTGAATACACATATATTATGGACTGAATATATGTAAATTGTTAAGCATAGGGTCTGACACACAGTAATGTTCACTGTTTCTGAGGAGGATGAAGTGACAAAAATCTATTTTAAGATAAAACCTAAAACAAATGAAGGAAAAGGCACCATGAGGGATAAGGAAGGTTAGTATATAATGACAAAGGTAAAATTCACTAAAAAGTTATAAATATTCTAAATATGTCTGCACCTAGTATTCAAATAGATAAAATAAATTTTCAAAAAATGCAAGCACCACTCCCTCAAGAAAACCTGCCCAGATGATTGCTCCCTTACCCCCAAATCTTGGTCCCTTTCCTAAGTGCTTCAGGAGCTCCCAGTGCATAAATTAGATTATAGGCTCCTATCATATTAGTTATAATTCTTTGTTTCTCACTTCTCTCCTACCAAGTGCTTTAAGCTCCCTGAACACTAGAACTACCTTCTGTATTCTCAGTACGGGGTTACAAACATGATACCAAGTAAGCATCCAAAACATGCATGCTTCACAATTAGTAAAAAAATGGCTTTAAAAAAGAAAGTTTGACAGACACAGCTTTTTTTTTTCCAAAAAAGATTAACCTTCCTCAGCCTATGTAGGAAATCTCCACACATTATCGTAGTTCTTTCCACCCATTCATCCTATCGTAAATCCCAGTATTATGCAGATTGTCATATGTACATACGTTTCTGTGAAAGATGACAGAAACATTCATTAATTTCTCATAAATATCTATGAATCGCAAACATATAAGAAATCCTGACACAGGAATGGATAAATTGACCATGGTTCTACCCCTCTGTCTCTAAAAATTCACCCACATTAACAAGATCAATAAAAAGTATAAATTTTGCAAAGTCAAAGAAATTGGAGTGCAGTGATGGGGGAGAGATTTCAACAAAGTTTTAAAAGATAGTGAAGTAGATGAGATGTGAAAACAGAGATGATGTAGAGGAAAAGTACTTAAGTACCTGTTGAGAGAAATAACCTAAGAGAAGTGAGCCAGGCTTCAGGGCTGAACCTCAGAAAGGTTCACACGAGGTGCAAGGTGTCATGAGATGACAAATGGCAGATGGCATCTCTCCTCTTTCTCTCCCCTGCCCTCCCATGAAAGGCTGTGAGAGAAGCTGACACTGGGAATCCTAGTGGGATTCAGCCAGTGGGAGAGGAGGGTGTGTGTGCCCTTGAGAGAGTGAAACTAGGATTGCTAGTGATACTGCAAATTGGACAGTGGAATCCCCGGGTGCCTTCCCTTCCTGTGCTTCCAGAACACAGCCAGAAACTACCAGATCGTCCTCTGGAGGAAGCAGTCTCATAAAAGACTTTGGAGTACAGTTTAAAAACCACTTCATTGTCCCTGATCATATGATAAATACAGCAGTCAACAAGCTTCACCTAGAGACAAATACCTCTTCATGGCACTTTGTTGTTTAATATGTACAGGGATTGGGAATGCATATTACAAACCACATATGGATAAATGATTCACAGGCATTGCTCCAAATTGTTAAAAAATTTTTTTAAATCAACACTGATTTCAAATAAATGCACTGGTGAAAATTGTGGATGAGGGAAATGTAAGTGTCCATAGAGACCAAAAATTACTTTTTAGTGATAACAGTGGAAAAATCATGTTACAAATTAAAAAGCAGACATTTAGCCATTTAATTTAACCCCTAAAGGGCCAAATTCCTTCTTAAGACGTCTATAACATTAGCAGATTTTCACCTTCCTAGTCACATTTTTGGGAAAATAGGGATAAAACCTGCTCCTTTATGAGTAAAGGGAAAAATGATAAAATTTGAATTACAGTCTGAAGGTTTACAGGGCTCAATGCAGGACTATTGGAATATTTGAGATTCATCTCTGTGGAATGAGTTTTATTGTCAGTATGGCTTTCCATTATTTAGACTAAACTGCTGCCACCTATGAGAAAGATACATAAAACAAATGGATTTGCAGACTATGTTTGCTTTCTTCTTTTTTTTTTTTTTTTTTTTTTTTTGCGGTACGCGGGCCTCTCACTGTTGGGGCCTCTACCGTTGCAGAGCACAGGCTCCGGACGCGCAGGCTCAGCGGCCATGGCTCACGGGCCTAGCCGCTCCGCAGCATGTGGGATCTTCCCGGACCGGGGCACGAACCCGTGTCCCTTGCATCGGCAGGCGGACTCTCAACCACTGCGCCACCAGGGAAGCCCTGCTTTCTTCTGATGAATGAATCTGTCCCAAGTCTTCTTTTTGGAAGCGTAAGTAAAATACTGGCAGTTTATATTTTTTAAAATGTTTATTCTACCTCCAACGTATATCTTTTTCTGCATATAAAAACATGTGCCAAAGAAAATATAATTATTTACCCAGCCAAAAAATAAAAAATAAACCTGGGCTTGGGTACAACAAACTAATACGCTCCTACCCTGACTCTCTGTGATTAACAAGCATTGCTATCCGATTCAGTACCAGGATCTACACTTAATATAAAAACTGGTAAATTCAAGGAAAGTTTCTGGACATAGTATCTTCTATTTATTGCCTATGCCTAGAAGCAGCTCAAGGGAATGATACAGTTGTCAAATGAAGAAGTCTCCTTTATAAAGTAATAAGTACGCTCAAATAATATTTCAATGCTCTAACAATTAAATATTAAAATAATAAGACATACCCTCTTTCCTTTGGGCTTAATTTATCAAAATAATAAACCAGTAAAAGAAATTTATACTACATTTGCAGTAAAGAATATCAAAATATTATTTTACAATTGTCAGGGCTGTAGTTATTTTTGTACCTACCTCAATTGGTAGGATTATTTTACAATTGTCAGGGCTGTAGTTATTTTTGTACCTACCTCAATTGGTAGGTAAATGGTAAGTTTAATATAATGACTTTTCTTGGTTAAAAAAAAATCTAATAAGATAGATATTTTGATAATATACAGATCATGGGAAATATTAGCAACTTTGAGGCTGGCCATTTGGAATGCTGTAAAAAGTGGTATCCTGGGGGGACTTCCCTGGCAGTCCAGTGGTTAAGACTCCACGCTTCCACTGCAGGGGGCGCGGGTTTGGTTCCTAGTCAGGGAACCAAGACCCACATGCTGTGCAGCAAAAAAAAAAAAAAAAAAGTGGTATCCTGGGTTAAAAACAGTTAGGACATCCTTCATCTTTTCTCAGTGAGGCCTCTCTGATCAGTTAGATTGAAATATTGTGATTGAATAGACTAATGTATATAAGGTGAATATGAACCAATGGAGGCTTGGTCAGCAAGCCAATGTAGAAGCAAAAGGAGCCACAGAGGAAGTGAGGACATGGCTCAGCCAAGCCCCACCGGTGGAGAGGGAGCTTTGCCAAGGACTTTGAGTATCAGGTTCGCAATGGCTTAGCCATCATCAGCGTAGAGGTGAGTGGAGTCTAGGCTAATGCTATCAAGTGTTCTGATGCCATTTGCATTATGGAAATGCATGCAGCAGGCTTTCTAACTTTATGCCATTAAAAAAAAATCATATAACTGGCTAAAACTTTCTTCCCATTAACTCTCAGGGAAGATCCAGTCTCAGTATTAATTCTATCACTCGAAACAAAGCTGGAGATGCAGAGTAATTGTCATACGTCTAAAAGATAGGATTGAGTAAAATGGTACCAAATTAATTACTAAATTACTGAAGACTGATCTATTTCTCTTGACTTGTGTTAAGAGTGAGAGAAAAAAAGTTCCTGGGATACATTTCAGGAATGAACAACTGAGTATAACAATTTAAACTGAGGAAAATTCAGATAGGAGCCAAACAGAAGTAAGATGAAATGTTGCCAAATGAAAAAGCTGAAAGGGACATTAAAATACAGCCCAGACGGCCAGTGTCTGTTCTTAAGTGGTCTCTCAAGGCACATTCATCAACTTACAGTTTTAGTTACCTTAGACCACAGTGAACTGTTTTCACTCTAACAGGCTCAGAAGATTTGCTGTGTCAGCATTCCCAAACCAGATTTATCTTTCAGGGGTAAAAGCATGTCAGCTAAGTTTAGAGGAATGTTTGTTTATTAACATATTAAAATGAAAACTGTAACTGTGCCATGGCCTAACAGCCTGTGCAGCTTTCTCCCCGTAGGCAGGGAAGCTATTTCAAATGTTTCAGCCTATCGCTGGCTGTGTTGTGGGGAAATGCTCAAGATGGGGAGCTGTATCCTCTCTCTCAAAGCCATTGTGGTAGTAACAGCATCTGCCATCCACTGAAAGCTCTGCTATGCAATGTGGTTTAGAGACAGTGTTTACATAACCTTGTTCCTCGCTGAACAATACAATAGATCATCACCCATCCCTCATATATATTTAAAGACACGCACATAGGTGTACTAATATATATGTATGACTATACTATGTATTATTAAAATATGTAACAAAATACACATACACAAAGTACACACACATGAATGAGTGAGCCTGGAGAGGCTGCCAGAGCAAACAAACTAGCCCTATATTTCTTTTCATGTCAAACGAGTGATACTTGAGCTTAATAGTGAAATGACTGAGACACAGAGAACAGACCGGTGGCTGCCAAGGGGGAGGGGGTTGGGGGAGGGATGGAGTGGGAGGTCAGGGTTAGCAGATGTAAGCTTTTATATACAGGATGGATAAACAACAAGGTCCTACTGTATAGCACAGAGAACTATATTCAATGTCCTGTGATTAAACCATAAGGGAAAAGAATTTTAAAAAGAACGTATATATGTATAACTGAATTGCTTTGCTGTACAGCAGAAATTAATACAACACTGTAAGTCAACTATACTTCAATTACAAAAAATAAAATAAAAAATAAAATACATAAATTTAAAAAACAGTGATTAATATGATCAAAATAATTACTTTAACCATGCTATGATCAAACATTTTGCACTAAATATGTTCTGTTACTGTAACAATTGTTAATAACATACTACTGATTTGAAAAAGAATGTCCATTTAAGATTTTTATCTGAAAATATCTGAGAGAATATAACCATTCTCCAATTTTACCCAGCATATTCTTCAAGCTCATGGTCGTTGTGAATCTGGGAGAATTCTGTAATTGGCAGCCTCCACAATACTACTAAAGACTCAATTCAGTCAAGAGGAAAAGCATATGAGAGTGGAAAAATAAGTTGTCAGGCAAAAATGTCAATTTTTATGAATTTCAAAGCATATGAAAATTAAAGGTCTCCTCCTGCAGAGTCAAAGCAAAGGCTAAGAGTTAAAGTCAATGTAATAATACATTTTTTATTATTCACTGGGCTATGCATCATACATAAAACTGAAGGAAAGTCAGTAGCAGTACATAAAATAACCAAGTTAGAAAGGCGAGCTGTAGTTTCTTGGGAAATTAAATGGGGCCTCTACTAGACTATCATCCTCATAAATTTGTAGTTGTTAAATTCCACCACAAAAGAGATATACAAAACACTACAGGAGTCACTGCATAGTCATGTAATATATATATTTCCAGATTTTAAAAAATTATTGACTAATATCTTAATTTCAGACACAAATCTTCACATTAACGCCCACATTTAAGCAACAGGAGGATGGTTGGATTGAATTAAATCCCTTTTGTGATGTGAGTTCACAGTGTTAAAGTTTAAAATATCCTGGGATATTTTCACCGACCCATTCATTGATAATCAGTTGTAGCACATATACTATAGCTATATCTCTTTGATATTGGGCTAGATAAGATCAAAACCAAAAAATCATAAACAGCATTTATTAAGAAATGTCCCCAGACAAAGACTAAAGTCACAACTGGCAACAAATGAGCAAGATCAAGTTTGGGGGTGACAAGTAGTTTGATTTTGGATATGTTCAGTTTGAAGGGCCTGTAGGATGTTTAGGAGAAGATGTCCAACTGGAAACTGGAAATACATAGCCACAAAAAGGAGAGAGAAGGAAAAAACAAAATTAATCATAGCAGGTTTTATTTCAAATGAAAAAACATGGTTATAAAGTATTAAAAGCCTCCCATACTTTTTTCTCTTATACAGACTAAAGTCCAGAGGTTCTTAACCCAACCAAGTGATAGTGTAGAACCTAACTGCAATAAAGCATTCCTTCCTTTGTTCTATTTCTGTGCCTTCTGTGAGTTTTGTATTTTAATGTTTTGATTTACATTTTAATAACTGCATCTCTACGGTAAGCCCCTGAGAAAGGGAACTGTGACCTATTCATTTGGGCATCTTATACATAGTAGGTGCTTTTTAATTATTTTTAATTAAGTTGATGAGTTGACAGAGATGTCAGCTCTGTTTTCATTGGGTGTTTCAACAATATGAGAAAAACATAGGAGACCTTACGAAGACATGATTGGCAAAGCAACTGTGAGAAAATCACTTCAGAGAAACCATGCAGTGGACACACAGTGCCCTTACTTAAATGGAAAGTACAGTACTAGAGAGGTTAAGTGATTTGCCTGAGGTTCACAGCTAACTAGAGCGTCCCCTGAACTCAAACTAGTTCTCCTTCTAGCACTGACTGGACCATGGGGTGGGGGAACAGGGCAGCACATACAAGGTACAGGTATTTAATCATCTCCACCATAAGGTCTGCAGACTGTGGCTTCCCTTATTGAAGTGTTTCAAAACATTAGACACCCCTACATTCAAAATAAGAACAAAAGTACTATCTAAGAGCTAAAGTAAATTTTCTAAATTAGCCATTATTTACATTAAAGACAGAGAAAAGAACAACTAAAACTTGACATTCCTTAGAATATCCTTCTAGATATTGTTTGTTGTTTACTCAAGAAATGTTCTCAATCTTCTTCCATATCAAGAGAGTAGGCCAGCTTTCCAGAATACAGGCTGAACATGTCAGATACTTAGTTATCCAGGATTCCATGTTAACTATGACATAATCATGTCTAAGAAGATCTGAAATAAAATCTTTTAGGGGATTCTGGCAGCATATTTCTCATGAAGGGTGTGTGTGTGTGTGTGTGTGTGTGTGAGAGAGAGAGAGAGAGAGAGACTCAGAGTCCTCGTCGCTTTTGTGTACAGCTATATAAGAACAACCCATGTCCGGAAAAAAACCTGACCACAAAGGCTATCCCATTAAGGATTGTGAAGTGAAAAATAAAGTTCCTAGCACCAGTGGGCCATAGAATTAGCCAAATCTGGAACCCCTTCCCTCCAGGCTTCTTATTAGATGAAATAATAATGACAATTTTAAGTTCACTATTATTTAGGTATTCTGTTATTTGAAGCCAAAAGCATTAAACTGGCAGAATCATTCTGAAATGGAATGGTTTAGGTCCATCTATTTCATGAATAGCCAGGATGAGAGTAGGTAAATTCCTCTATTCATGAATGCATTTTGCCTTTTCTATTGTGTGGCTGAGTTATATGAAAGCATAGAGGAGTCTTGCTTCCTACTTCTGAGTTCTACTTATTTAATATTATTATGTCCTTTAATTATGTACTGGATCATGCTGGGACAAGCCTTACAGCGATTTTAAAAGTTCTTTTTACAGAATCAATTAGAACTTCTATTCCTAGGCATTCCAGATTTCGTGGCCATCTGGTCATACAACCTTTCCAGTACTTTTACCCTGCTGTGACACCACAGAACTGCCATAGGCAGCCAAATGCTCATTTTCATTTAACTGGTTCTTGTTTTTCTGCCAATATAGAGGTGCAGCTTAGAACTGGGAATTCCCTGTAATAATATGTGGCCATATATCCCT
This sequence comes from Physeter macrocephalus, assembly GCF_002837175.3. Taxonomy (NCBI): domain Eukaryota; kingdom Metazoa; phylum Chordata; class Mammalia; order Artiodactyla; family Physeteridae; genus Physeter; species Physeter macrocephalus. Next base: position 8,585,417 of record NC_041218.1, read on the forward strand.
ATAAATACACCTCTTCCAGTAAAATGAAATGCATTTTATTTTTTTTTAAATTGAAAAAGCAAGTTGATCTTTATGAAATACTAATTGAAACAATGAGGTGGACAGGGTTTGCCACATATTATCTAATAAACATCAGTCATAAATTTTAATAAATTATCTTGCTTAATCTTACAATAATAAACTGGACACTCAAAGTTCTTAGATCTAAAGATACATAAATAACTCTGTGTTCAACAGTTAAAGAATATACAGTCTTCTCCAGAAAACACAGAACTGTTACAGTAACTGGCTATATAAAAAACCACAATGCAAGTCTTTCAATGAATATCCAAGAAATAATATCTCTGACTATAATGTATTTATACAGAAATCACCAATAAAATACAAGTCTCTGTGTGTATGTACATCAAATTTTTTAAAAACTTTAACATAACACACAGACTAATAAAAATCATGATGAATATTAAAAGATATTGAACATTACTAAACAATAATGAAAATACTATATAACATAACTTGGGGGATGCACCTAAAGGGGACCTGTAAGTGAAACTGATAGCTTTAAACACTTACATTAAATATAAAGAATAAAATATCAGTTGAGCATTCTTAAGAAGTAACAAAAAGAAAAACTAAATATAAAGAAAGTAGGAAGAATAGATACTAATGATATAGAAAACAAAGTTGAGAAGAACTATTGAGTCTAAGAACTTGTTCTTGGAAAGATAACAATGTTGAGAGTAATGAAGACAAGAATGGAGAAGGTATAAGTGGAGGCAAGATTTGAGATTCACTCAACATTAAGAAAATAATGAGAAGGCTATGAACAAATTTATGCCAAAATTTTGAAAACTTAATGAAATAGACAGAACTTTAGATTGTGATCCCAACTCTACAAAGAACAGGATGCCTGAATAGAACCATAACCACTGAACTAATTGAGTTTGTGAGTAAAAAATCTCACAAAAATCTTCATATGATAGTATAGGTGAATTTTACTGTATACAAAGAATGCCGCCTGCCATATCAGTAAACAAAGGAGGCTGCAGCCATTGCAGCCACCCCGACTGTGCACTCTGAAGGGATTCAGGACGGAGAAAAACAGGTACTGGCCCCAGGTAACTGAGGTACATATTAAAGGAATAATTTCAATAAGCCCAGACCCTTGCATCTTCCCATACATAAAAAAAGCACTAAATTCATTAACTTGAGATGTCTGGTTTTTCTTTAATCAGCAGTAATGTTTTGAGGTCCTACTACCCGGGTTTTTTTTTTTGTTTTTTGTCTTTTTTTTTTTTCAAAAACTCCTATATATCCTGGCTTCTCCCTTACCTCTTCAGAACAGTCCCTCAGGGCCATCTGACAAGGTGTACCCTCGGCTTAGGTCCTCAGTAAGTCCACCGAATAAAACATAATTCTCAGCTTTTAGGTTGTGCATTATTTTTCAGTCAACATTACCAATCTTTCAAATTCATACCAATCTTACAGCAACGGTGAACAGGGGAAGAAAAAAGAAAGAAACAATTCCCTCTCAAATAATTTTTGTGGATATTATAACTCCGACACTAAAAATTGTGTCAAGAAACACGAGAAATGACAATTTAAGGCCAATCTTACTCACACAAAAATCCAAGCCAAATATTAAGAAGACACATTTAAGAGTTAAAGAAAAATGCTACAGAATGTTCATTTTTACTCATGTCAAGTAGGTTATTTAGACCAACTATGAAGGTGATTAAAAAAAACACAAAAACTAAGGTTACTTGAACAACTATATTATTTCTAAATGGAAAACAGTGTGCTGAGCATCAAAACCATGATTTAAGTGAGGACATTTGCTAATCCCAGCAAATAGGGGTATTTTGACAACCTTTGCAGTCGTGGGGCAAAAGTCAAGGATCCAAGCTTAACAAACATGGGGAATTGGACTGGAGGGGCTCTACTCACTAAGCTAGGATCCCCCTAAATTTATATACCCAGGGAAAGATGAACTAAAATTTAACGCCTCATTCCTATCCCCTTTAGAGGATGCCTTGGTTCTGAGCAAAGGAGAAAAAACAATAAAATGAGAAATACCCTTTATTAAGACACTTGGGTCATATGCTAGTTCTCATGCAGATTTAGGTCCAGCAACCTCAAGTCATAAACTTGGTTAAAGATGGTCCTCTAAAATAACTGGAAAAGTGGAAAAAAAAAAAGAACTGGAAAAAATGAAATAGTTCCATGACGTCTTATCTTCCATTAGCACATAAAAATGACCAATTATAAACTAATGAACATTATCCTGAATTTCATGCTTTATAATGTAAAGTTAAAACAGAATGATGCAAGATAGTATCTATTACAATTATTCACATAATATAGAAAGAAACTGAGTCCCTCTTAACACCAGAAAAAGGTAAATATATGAAATGTCATGACATTTGCATGGTGTCCATATAATTATATATGTATGTAACTATATATGGGTAAATTTAATTATATACAGATACATAAATATAATTTTCAAACTGTTCAATACGTACATGGAAATAACCAAACTAGCATACTTTGGAAATATTACACAATGACACTCATTTCCAATAATACTTATTACTCAAATGCTTGCGGTCTTAATCCACATTATTTCAACAGCATATAAATTAGTTTATGTAGGCAAACAGAAGAACACAACATAAGCTTTCAACATGATTATTTGACAATAGAGAATATCCATACAATCTGTTAACCAAAAGGAAAGCAAAACTACTAAAATCCTATTTGTTGCGCATTTGTTTCCTATAAGTATCTCTCATTCACTGAAATTCTATAAATTATTAAATAAATTGAACAAAGTAAGGACCAAACTAGTTATATCAGCTGATAGCAGGAATAATAAGCAAGGTCTGTTTAATGGAATAAGATTATTTTAAGATTCACGTTTTCAATGTCAGAAAAGGCACATCCAAGATGAAACCAGCTCTCTGAAACTGCATGTGATAGAGGCAGTTTTCAGAAACTTGGCATCGAAGAATTGAGCCTAAATAGATGAAGAATTACTGGCACATTTACTTTATGGTATATTTTCCTGAAACTCTGTGGATATTACAAAATAAAATGTGGATGGTAATAGAAAATAGAAAAACAGTGGACAGGCAATTGGATTGGAAATGACTCTAAGACCAAAATGATATACAATATAAATTTTAACAAATGATCTATCAAAGTCAGTGGAGGCAAAGTCATAGAAGTTAATATCGATTCATGAACTTGAAGTGCAAACAGTCAAGAAAACACATTTGAAGAAGTATATGGTACAAGAAAAAACAAAGTGCAACCATAAAAGGATGCACACGATGGTTAAACTGTGTAATGTTATTTATCTGAATGCTCACATGCTCTTTAAAATGAGTAACTGCTATCATGGTTATTGATAACACCAGAAATAAAGAACATCCAATATTTCCTTAGGCAATATGGCCTAAGTTTTAAATTATAGCTGCAAATACTTCAATACTTCTCCCAAGGAGAGTTGTGGTCTGCGTTCCTTCTCCAGGAATCTGGGTAGCCTTAAGATTGTTGTGACAAATAGAGTACAGTGGAAGTGACATCATGGACTTCTAAAGCTGGGACTTAAAAGATCATGCAGCTAACTTATTGCTGGAAACACTCACTCATGAGCCCTGCATTGTTATGTACTACATCAGACCACCCTGAGACTGACTGCCTGGAAATGTCACATGTGGGGACTTGGATCCTTGGTTACAGCTAAACCCACACTTCAGCCATCCAAGCCCAGGTCCCAGACACAGGCATGAAGAAGCTGGCAGAGAATTCAACTCCCAGGCTTAGAGTCACCCCTTAACCATTCAAGTCATGCCAGCTGAGCCTCAGACATCACGTAACAGAGACAAGCAACCCTGTTGTTCCCTATCTGAATCCCTGACCCACAGAATCTTTGAACACACACACAAAGAGGGACTGTCTTACCCAGTAAGTTTTGTGGTTACTTATTATGCAGTGTTATATAACCAGAACAGGTAACTATAAATGATGAAATTAATTTAGGACAATCTATTATTAATAAGAAGATAAAGCATACTTACTGTCTAATGGAACATGATTTGAGTTAAATTATTCAGGGTATAGAATGTATTCCTAGAAATTCCCTGGTAAGCAAGAACAAAATGCGCAGATCAAATAATGGAACACGATGAAAATGCAAAGCATGCACACAAAACAGGACAGACTAACCAAACATTAAATTATTAGTGTTCACATTACTGTTCATATATCAAGAGCCTTTAAAATTCATGATCATCAGGAAATCATGGACACTATTAGCTTAACGTACTTTTCAGAATAGAAGAAAATATATCAGGAGCTCAAAAAGATCCCATGTCTTAAATAAAAAATTTTCACAATTATTTTCCAAACTGATTCTCACTGTGTGGCTCTAGTCCTTAGAATTCCAGTGTCTTTACTTGATCTTTCTTGGTTCCTAGATTTTAGATCTGCTTATTTATTTATATTTTGACTACAAGTGACAGCACTTTGACATTTCTTGGCTTTCCAAGACTTCAGCCTTTATCTCTGTGAGTTCCCTCATCCTTCATTTTTTGGCATAATATAACCCTTGATCCTGGTTTTGGGCTCTCCGACCCTCAGCTGGAGAGATTCCAAATGACGAATTCAACCCCCTCGTAATGTCCAAGAAAACCACTTTTTTTCTCTGACCCCTTCTGCTCCAACCTATTCTCTTTTTTTTTCATAGAATTTTGTTGACTCAGCCCTAATCTTTGCTGATTTCAATTTTGGGAGACAGCTGAGAAGCCACTGGCATTTCTAGTTACTTCACAAAATTGATGAATATTCATGCACACATAGTGGTCACGGAAACAACAGAAGAACTACAATGTGATATCTACATTCCTTCTTCTTGCAATAAGAGCACTATCCCTAAGAGAGGGAATCAGGTAAACTGAAGATATATGGAGAATGAAAAAGGCTCCATGATTACCTTACATGGAGAGGTTTCAGGCAACAGAATTAGCAGTGAAAAAAGAAAATAGCCTAATGGTCTCAATTACAGATGTTTGAAGAATATTAAAAAACATCTCACATATTTAAAGGTGAAGACCGTCATGGTCAACATACTATTGGAGAAGGAATTAAAAGTTGTATTTCAAATATGTAAGTCGGAGGAGAAATTTGAGAAGAGAAAAGCATACATTAAGACTATAATGTTCAACTTTAGGAGAAATTAGGACATTGAAATCTAATAAGAATAATCAATTACTAATTAAGTGCCAAGATATGGACAAGATATCATTGCTGAACCACAAGAATGAGGACACAGGATCAAGCTAAGGAGTTATATGTAAGAATTTATAAAGATGCTAACTGAATATATGAAAATTCATAAATAAATTGGATCAAAGGCTCTAAGCCACATATGAATGAATATTAGTAGTGGTATATCTTAGTAGTCTAGGGTTGTTATGAGTTTTGGAAAGAAACATATATCTTTAATATATAGGTGTTCCTGTGTGTCAATCACTTACTTCGGGTCCAAGGATATGGAAATGAACAAAACAGACCGAAATCCCTGAAATTTAATAAGAGTTTTTATTTTAGGGAGGGAGATAGACAATAAGCAAATAAAGAAGATATTATATTAGGAGAGATAAGAGTTTCAGACAAAAAATAATTCAACAGACAGAGGAAAGAGAATAGGGAGTAGGGGGTGGGTGGGAGGAGTTGTTTCCACTTTAAATAGGACAGTCAGGGAGAGCCTCAGCAACAAGGTGACATTTGAGCAAATACTTGAGGAAGATATGAAAGGCAGCCATGTGGACAAGCAGAAAAGCATTCCAGGCAGAGGGAACAACAATCTCAAAGATCCGGGGCAACACTATTCCTATCATGCTAGAAGAGTGTAGCTGAAGCAGAGACAATGAAGGGAAATTAGGGGTGGGTCACAGAGGTTTCAAGGACCTCTTATGCAGAGCTTCAAATACTGTTGCAAGGATCATGACTTCTTCAGTGGTAAAACGAGAAGCACTGAAAGGTTGTGAAGAGAGGGTGACAAGATCTGGCCTGCATTTTAGAAGGATGATTCTGACCATTGTCTTTGCTGCACAGGAGCAAAGGCAGAAGTGGGGAGACCACCTTAAAGATTACTGCAATAACCAACATGAGCGCGTGTGGGCTGAGGACAATGGAGCAGCAGATTTTGCACACATTTTTTTAAGGCAGAGCCAACAGGATTTACTGATGGATTGAAGCTGAAGAGAAAGAAGAGAGTCAAGGATAACACCAAGGTTTTTGTTCTGAGCAATGAGAAGAATAGTGTTGTCGTTTATGAAGATGAGGGAGAATTAAATAGAAACAGGATTATTGGGAAATATCAAAAGTTTTGTTTGGGGTGATTTGGGATGCCTATTAGACATTAATGTGAGATGTAGAAAATTCAGATGAATATTGAGTTTGGTCAGGGGTAACTAATGTATAAATTCTCAAAGATTAAGTAAGTTATGTAAATGAGGTTTGGAGCCAGATATAAGACAATTACGTGTGAGCAAGAAGTGTCCTACGGCCTTAAAATCCCTTTAGGGTATACCTGGTGCCCAAACAATACTTCTGCAGGCCAGTTTTGACTTCTGAGCTCAGTCTCATCAATCAAAGAATAATTAAGCTTTAACAAAGGAGACAGTTCTGTACATTTTTGTGTAGGGAGTACATGAATGGCCTTTCAGAGATGAATGCTCAAGGTAATTCCAAAAAAGTCTGGGAATGTTTTTGAGGGATGGAAACATTATTAGAATAACGACATAGCTTTTTAAAACTATTTGAGGAGAATATTTCATTTAGATTAATAAAGTTTGCTTGTATTTTTGTTGGGAGAAAAGGGCTTTTTATAGTCACTCTTATGTGCATTAAAGTCCCACATTGACGGACACACATTCATCATCCACCCTTTATGTTAATTAAAATTGATGCCATAAATTAATCACAAATGAAAACTATAGGTTTTACAAAATTGGTCAAATTGTGTTAAAATTGAAAAGATGTTCAAAATCGATAATTATTAGAGAAATGCAAATCAAAACTTCCGTGAGATATAATCTTATAGCAGTCAGAATCATCAAAAAATCCACAAACAATAAATGCTGGAGAGGGTGTGGGGAGAGGAGAACCCTCCTACACTGTTGCTGGGAATATAAATTGGTACAGCCACTGTGGAGAACAGGATGGAGGTTCCTTAAAAAACTAAAAATAGAGCTACCATATGATCCTGCAATCCCATTCCTGGGCATATATCCATAGAAAAATATGGTCTGAAAGGACACATGCACCCCAATGTTCAATGCAACACTGTTTACAATAGCCAAGACCTGGAAGCAACCTAAATGTCCATCTACAGATGAATGGATAAAGAAGATGTGGCACATATACACAACGGAATATTACTCAGCCATTAAAAAGAATGAAATAATGTCATTTGCAGCAACATGGATGGACCTAGATATTGCCATACTGAGTGAAGGAAGTGAGGCAGAGAAAGACAAATATCATATGATAGCTCTTATATGCAGAATCTAAAAAGATACAAATGAACTTATTTACAAAACAGAAACAGACTCACAGACTTAGTTTGGAAAACAAACTTATCATTACGAAAGGGGAAAGGTGGCGGGAGTGATAAATTGAAAGTTTGGGATTGACATAAACAGACTACTATATATAAAATACATAACCAACAAGGACCTACTGTATAGCACAGGGAACTCTGCTCAATATTATGTAACAACCTAAATGGGAAAAGAATTTGAAAAAGAATAGAAACATGTATATGTATAACTGAATCACTTTGCTGTACACCTGAAACTAACACAACATTATTAATCACCTATACTCCACTAAAAAATAAAAAGTTCACAAAAAAAAAAAAACTCCCCTCAAAAACAATTAGAAAAAAAATTGGCTGTAACCTACTCTTCAGCCATCCTTACTCAATGAGTACAGTGAGGGTTTGCTACACAGGAGGAACTTAAGGGTGATATATCGCTGGCAATGTGGAAAAAAAAAATACATATCTGTTTGATGGGCAAAGGTTTATTTATGGGAAGAGGAAAATACTAGTACCACCAAAGACTGAGGTTTGTTTCAAAAAATCAGTTGATTTTTCAAGTATGTTAGAAGTTTTCACAAATACATATTTTCATGGCAATAAGACCTATTTAGTGGAAAATTAGCAAAAAAGGCATTTACTTGAAAACCAAGATTTTATTTTGGGGAAAATGCTATTTCTCAAGTTATATTTACCCCTAGTGTCTTCATTTCCTAGTTTTTAAGCAATAATGTTTTGTGAAAGTTTTTAGTATCTAATTTATTACATAAATCACACTGAAGCCTTTTCAAAGAAATAACCATTAAAGTGCTATATGTTATTTTTGTTATTGTGTATAAAGTTTGGAATAGACATGGACACAACTGCAGCTGTAAATCTGCTTTATGTTTTTCATTCTCAGTAACATTTACACAGCAGGCAACTGGTTAAGTATCTCTCAGGGGTCTTTAAAATGAAAGTAGAAGCTTGATTAACTCATTTCCCACTGTTCTGACTGAAAAACCACATCCTGAAATTCAGCAAGTACTTAACAGTATGAAGTTCTAAAACTAGAAAATTACAACAAAAAAGTATCCACTGGATGGTCAGCATGAGGGAAACTCATTGGAATTCTGATAAACAAGACCATAAAACAAGATTTTTGCCCAGGAAAGTAAATAATGATGTGGATAAGGTAAAGCTTTTTGATCCATTTAGTCAACAGGTGCTAATTAAGGAACAGAAGATAAAGAAAAAACATCATCTAGAATCACTAAGCTGGAAGAAGAAAGGTCAAGAAATGATTAAATGTTACTTCTCTCAGTGGTGATTGCTGCTGGTTCTAGGATCAAAAGATTCCATCACCAGAGATATCTGACACTGCTGAGACCTCCCATGAGCAGGAGAAACAGCCTCCAGGGAATGAAGGAAATGCTTTCTGACAGTTTGCTCTAAAGAGATAAGGAAGACTCCCTAAATGTTAGGAAAAGGGTTCTGGCACTACAGCTGAGCTCAGTTTTTCATGACCCAATCCAGATGCAGGAACACAGAAGACAAAGATGTCAAGATGTGGGAAATAAAGTTTCATGATGATGAGCAAGGTGTGTAGTCAGACCGCAAGTTCACTTACCAGCTCTCCAAGAGGTAACTGGGTAACAATGGGGGAAGATACAGAAGAGATGATGATACAACCTGCCTCATAGGATTTTTGTGAGGATTTATGGAAGCATCCCACAGAAATAAGGTAAGAGAATATTAGCTATTGTAGTAATTGAAAGTAGATTTTGATGACTATGCTACAATTAGAAAGATGCAAGTCTACATCTGAATGAAAGACAAGGATACAATTTCAAATGATATTAGGTGAGCTTCCAGTACAGAAGACAACTCTCAGGACTTCACTGTTAACTGGTGACCATGCAATCGTAGCCTGGTTTCATTTTGCAGTAACTTAAGACACAGCCTTAAATGAGGAGGGGAGAGTTGCACTAAACTTGAATGAGGAAAATGAAATAAAGGTAACTTCTACTTCATTAAAATACCAATTTCAAATTTGTAAATTATATTCCCCTTCATGAAAAAGCATTCATGAATTGCTCATGTGCACATTATACAAATGCACAAAGTGTTTCTTCATTAAACAATAATTTCTTTTAATTCTGCTATGAATACGACACTTGATTAGACTACAATGCCAGTTGTTTTCTCTAAAAGCTTCAGTAGGTGGTAGGTGAGAAAAAACTTTCCTAAAACAACGAAATGTTAACTACAAAATGCTAAGTGCTGTAACAGAATTATGTTTATAGGATGCAACTTCATATGAGGGACTAACTGCTATATAGAGCAATTCAAAAGGACCAAAGGTTGAGGCTTAAAGAACTCAGGCCTATCAGTAAAGTTTAAGTAAATACCAGAGTCATAGGCTCATATTTTCATCTATTTAGTTGTGCAAAGTAAACGACTGCATGCATTACTATTATTTAGCATGCTACTAACAATCATGTTACTTAATTATCTACTGCCTAAATTATAAGATTTTTTTTCCATATGGGAAAACATACTTTTGCCCTTGAAACAGAATAATTCACTGACAGGCAATATAACAGGCAATGTAAGTGAACAATGAGAATTCTACCATAGCCACAGGTCTCATGTTTTTAAGAGGGAAAAACTACACTGAATCAATTAAACTATTTGAATGTGCCAATACCATAGAGTATAGTACCAATTAGTTATTTACTCATCATACAGTTCATAAGGTCCCTGAACAACTTCTAAAAACTCGAGAGCTAGTCTAAAATTTTCTTAAAGCAAAGACCTTTGACTTGACAATGGATAAAATGGAAACAATATTTATTTAATATGTCATTTAAATACCAAATGTGATTAGGATTAGAGGAAGAAAAAACTATCCTAACAAGGGCAGTTAATTAAAATTATGACTTAGAAATTAACATTATTAGTCCTGAGGGAAGCCAGATCTTCTGCCTTATCTCAAAAGTGCTTAAGTATACTTGACACAGAGCACAGTGTTATAAATTATTTCCATTTTCATTATATTATAGTCATTACAGGCAAAGTAACTGCACATGTGCTAAACTGCCTTTGCATAAAACTAACATATTATAGACATATTTCAAATCTCTTGATTTCTTGGGCCATGACAGGCATGATATTTCTGAGAGCTGAGGAATCTGTGGACAAAATACAATAAATTAATATAAAGCAACAAGTAGACCAGATGGCCTTTGCTGATGTTATTTACTCATTTTTTAATCAGCTAATTCATTTGAGGCAAAACAGTTTGTTATTCATCACTGAAGAATTGGCATATTTTTATTCAGTGAACACCATGCAATTTCATGACCATTGAAAGACTTTTACCTTAAATCACATGTTGCCTAATCACTTGCCAATTTGCCCTTAATTTATAGAACTCCTTGTCTTGAGGAATCAGATTTATATAGTCCTTGTCTACTTTTTAGATACCACTGAAGATTTAGCTTTGTAGCTTTCGTTTTAATAATTCTTTGTGATAGAGTACTCTCAGGTGTTTGCCTGGAGGTCTAGTGCATCAGTGCAAATTACTGGGTAAATAATTGACAAAAGAGGGGGCAAAAGCATGAGTTTAAAAGCTGATGAATTAAGGTAAACTTGCTTGGCAACTTACAACTTACTAATTAGAGATTTAGACCATAATTAATATATATTTAACACTATTCTCCAGAAAATTAATTACAGAAATACAAAAGAGCATTGCTCTACATCAGAAATATAGATAACCACTATATATTGCTTTAAAATAATTTGTAATCATCTGAACTTTATAACAGCTGTTATGAAATTCCCAGATTGCTCGAATGGCTATTTTTGCCCCTCCCTTCCTTCCTCCTTCCCTTCTTTTCTTTTTCATAAATTGTGCGTTGTTTTACGATTATTTTATGTTGGTTATTTTAAAAAGGAATCAGACTTAGTCCACAGTTTAAAGAAGCTCTGGTTTGTGCTTATGATATTTATGAACTATTATAATATATGTAAGATTAATAAATTTAAATATTTTATTTTCCACATCATTGCGGAAATAAATAATTTATTTTCCACATCACCAATCAAGTTTTCAAAGCATAAAGAGATAAAGCATTGTATGCAAGACCTAATATATTTTAGGAATAGTTTGAAACTTAAAAACAATAACTTGAATCTAACCACATAACGAGGAAAACACTGCACAGAAGAAAAAGGTTTTGATACAGAGTTAGAATTAGCAGATAACCACTAACTCAAAAGACAGATTGTTCAAATGCATTGGTTTAAATCAGTCTACTGATTGATAAAATGTTTCATTTCCTTATATAAGAAAAAAATTAATTTATCTTAGATGCTGTAAAATAATTTGGTCCAGGAACACTGACTAAGGACAAGTATTTTCTGCTTTCAATGCAGGGTTGTACAAGTCTGGCTTCCAGAATAACGGGCTTCCCTGGTGGCACAGTGGTTGAGAGTCTGCCTGCCGATGCAGGGGACACGGGTTCGTGCTCCGGTCTGGGAGGATCCCACATGCCGCAGAACGGCTGGGTCCACGAGCCATGGCCGCTGGGCCTGTGCGTCTGGAGCCTGTGCTCCGCAACGGGAGAGGCCACAACGGTGAGAGGCCCGTATACCGAAAAAAAAAAAAAAAAAAAAAAAAAAAACAGAATAAAAATGGTACCTAGGTTAAGACTGATGTCTGAAATATATTGCCTACTCTACTGACTGCGCATTTTATATCAATACTATGGTATTGTAAGGCAGCACTGAAGAGAAGAAAGAAACGTCCAGTTGTAGAAAAACATTTTGATTCCACAAATGTCAGGAAAAGCAGAATAAATCACACATACAAAGAGATTAAAGAACTAAACAAGAATTCCTATGTATGATATTTTATTTTGATGAACAGAATTTTGCCTTATTAAATCAAGAGTTGAATATTGCTCACTGTTATTAAGGAATTTTGACTTATTTGTGGGAAATAGGGTCTATGAAGTGTAAAAAAGTATGTTTATCAGTATTCATGATCCACTTTGAGGAAAATTACATGGCACCACGAATGGAAAGACTTAAATTAATATAACATAAATGAGCCATTTCACCTGTGAATCAATATGTTCTGCATGCAAAATTTAAAATCCTGCATTATTTTTGCATCATAAAGGAGAAATTAGATGTTGCATTTAAGAATTCTACTCAAAATCATATTTTATGTTTTAATCAAGTGTTTAGAAATATATTGATTGTGAGGAAATTAAAAGGTGTTTAACATTTACATCATTTATTGGAGACTGGTTCAAGATGGCAGAGTAGAAGGATGTGCACTCACCCCCTCTTGTGAGGGCACTGGAATCACAACTAACTGCTGAACAATCATTGACAGGAAGACACTGGAACTCACCAAAAAAGATACCCCACATCCAAAGACAAAGGAGAAGCCACAGTGAGACAGTAGGAGGAACGCAATCACAATCAAATCAAATCCCATAACCACTGGGTGGGTGACTCACAAACTAGAGAACACTTATACCACAGAAATCCACCCACTGGAGTGAAGGCTCTGTACCCCATGTCAGGCTTCCCAAACTGGGGATCTGGCAACAGGAGGGGGAATTCCCAGATAATCAGACTTTGAAAGACCAGTGGGATTTGACTTCAGGACTTTGACAGGACTGGGGGAAACAGAGACTCCACTCTTGGAGGGCACACATAAAGTAGTGTGTGCATCGTGACCCAGGGGAAGGAGCAGTGACCCCATAGGAGATTGAACCAGACCTACCTGCTACTGTTGGAGGGTCTCCTGCAGAGGAGGGGCGTGGCTGTGGCTCACCGCGGGGACAAGGACACTGGCAGAAAAAGTTCTGGGAAGGAGTCCTCCCAGAATCCGCCATTAGTCCCACCAAAGAGCCAGCAGCCTCCAGTGTTGGGTCACCTCAGGCCAAACAACCAACAGGGAGGAAACCCAGCCCTACCCATCAGCAGACAAGCAGATTAAAGTTTTGCTGAGCTCTGCCCACCAGAGCAACACCCAGCTCTACTCACAACCAGTCTCTCCCATCAGGAAGTTGGCACAAGCCTCTTAGATAGCCTCATCCACCACAGGGCAGACAGAAGAAGCAAAAAGAACTAAAATTCTGCAGCCTGTGGAACGAAAACCACATTCACAGAAAGATAGACAAAATGAAAAGGCAGAGGACTATGTACCAGATGAAGGAACAAGATAGAACCCGAGAAAAACAAGTAAATGAAGTAGAGATAGGCAACCTTCCAGAAAAAGAATTCAGAATAATGATAGTGAAGATGATCCAGGACCTTGGAAAAAGAATGGAGGCAAAGATCAAGAAGATACAAGAAGTGTTTAACAAAGGCCTAGAAAAATTAAAGAACAAACACTTAGAAGAATTAAAGAACAAACAAACAGAGATGAACAATACAATAACTGAAATGAAAACTACACTAGAAGGAATTAATAGCAGAATAACTGAGGCAGAAGAACGGATAAGTGACCTGGAAGACAGAATGGTGGAATTCACTGCTGTGGAACAGAATAAAGAAAAGAGAATGAAAAGAAAAGAAGACAGCCTAAGAGACCTCTGAGACAACATTAAATGCAACAACATTCGCATTATAGGGATTCCATAAGAAGAAGTGAGAGAAAAAGGACCTGAGAAAATATTTGAAGAGATTATAGTCGAAAACTTCCCTCACATGGGAAAGGAAATAGCCACCCAAGTCCAGGAAGCGCAGAGAGTCCCATGAAGTATAAACCCAAGGAGAAACACACTGAGACACACAGTAATCAAACTGGCAAAAATTAAAGACAAACAAAAATTATTGAAAGCAGCAAGGGAAAAATGACAAATAACATACAAGGGAACTCCCATAAGGTTAACAGCTGATTTCTCAGCAGAAACTCTACATCCAGAAGGGAGTGGCATGATATACATAAAGTGATGAAAGGGAAGAACCTACAACCAAGATTACTCTACCGGGAAAGGATTTCATTCAGATTTGATGGAGAAATCAAAAGCTTTACAGACAAGGAAAAGCAAAAAGAATTCAGCACCACCAAACCAGTTCTACAACAAATGCTAAAGGAACTTCTCTAAGTGGGAAACACAAGAGAAGAAAAGGACCTACAGAAACAAAATCAAAACAATTAAGAAAATGGTCATAGGAACATACATATCGATAATTACCATAAATATGAATGGATTAAATGCTCCCACCAAAAGACATAGGCTTGCTGAATGGATACAAAAACAAGACCCATATATATGCTGTCTAAAAGAGACCTATTTCAGACCTAAGGACACATACAGACTTAAAGTGAGGGGATGGAAAACAATAATAGTGGGGGACTTTACACCTCACTTACACAAATGGACAGATCATGCCAAATGAAAATAAATAAGGAAACAGAAGATTTAAATGACACAACAGACCAGATAGATTTAATTGATATTTATAGGACATTCCATCCAAAACCAGCAGATTACACTTTCTTCTCAAGTGCGCACGGAACATTCTCCAGGATAGATCACATCTTGGATCACAAATCAAGCCACAGCAAATTTAAGAAAACTGAAATCATATCAAGCATCTTTTCTGACCACAACGCTATGAGATTAGAAATTAATTACAAGGAAAAAAACATACAAAACATAAACACATGGAGGCTAAACACTATGTTACTAAATAACCAAGAGATCACTGAAGAAATCAAAGAGGAAATCAAAAAATACTGAGAGACACATGACAATGAAAACATGATGATCCAAAACCTATGGGACGCAGCAAAGTAGTTCTAAGATGGAAGTTTATATCTATACAAGACTACCTCAAGAAACAAGAAACATCTCAAAAAAACAATCTAACCTTACACCTAAAGGAACTAGAGAAAGAAGAACAATCAAAACCCAAAGTTAGCAGAAGGAAAGAAATCATAAAGATCACAGCAGAAATAAATGAAATAGAAACAAAGAAAACATGAGGCCACCATCACCCTGATACCAAAACCAGACAAAGATACTACAAAAAAAGAAAATTACAGACCAATATCACTGATGAATATAGATGCAAAAATCCTCAACAAAATACTAGAAAACAGAATCCAACAACACACTAAAAGGATCATACACCATGATTAAGTGCAATTTATCCCAGGGATGCAAGAAGTCTTCAATTACGTAAATCAATCAATGTGATAAACCATACTAACAAATTGAAGAAAAAAACCATATGATCATCTCAATAGATGCAGAAAAAGCTTTTGACAAAATTCAACACCCATTTATGATAAAAACTCTCCGAAGAGTGGGCATAGAGGGAAACTACCTCAACATAATAAAGGCCATATATGACAAACCCACAGCTAACATCATTCTCAATGGTGAAAGAGTGAAAGCATTTCCTCTAAGATATGTTCTTGGATTGGAAGAATCAATATTGTGAAAATGACTATACTACCCAAAGCAATCTACAGATTCAATGCAATCCCTATCAAATTACCAGTGGCATTTTTTACGGAACTAGAACAAAAAATCTTAAAATTTGTATGTAGACACAAAAGATCCCAAATAGCCAAAGAACTCTTGAGGGAAAAAAACAGAGCTGGATGAATGAGACTCCTTGACTTCAGACTATACTACAAAGCTACAGTAATCAAGACAATATGGTACTGGGGGAAAACTGGACAGCTACATGTAAAAGAATGAAATTAGAACATTCCCTAACACCATACACAAAAATAAACTGAAAATGGATTAGAGATCTAAATGTAAGACTGGACACTATAAAACTCTTAGAGGAAAACATAGGAAGAACACTCTTTGACATAAATCACAGCAAGATCTTTTTTGACCCACTTCCTAGAGTAATGGAAATAAAAACAAAAATAAACAAACAATAAATGCTGGATAGGGTGTGGAGAAAAGGGAACCCTTTTGCACTGTTGGTGGGAAAATCAATTGATACAGCCACTATGGAGAACAGTATGGAGGTTCCTTAAAAAACTAAAAATAGAATATCACATGAGCCGGCAATCCCTCTACTGGGCATATACCCAGAGAAAAGACACATGCACCCCATCATTCAAAAAGACATATGGACCCCAATGTTCATTGCAGCACTATTTACAATAGCCCGGTCATGGAAGCAACCTAAATGTCCATCGACAGACAAATGGATAAAGTAGAAGTGGTACATATATACAATGGAATATTACACAGCCATAAAAAGGAACGAAATGGGGTCATTTGTAGAGACGTAGATGGACCTAGAGACTGTTGTACAGAGCAAAGTAGGTGAGAAAGAGAAAAACAAATATCGTATATTAATGCATATATGTGGAATCTAGAAAAATGGTACAAATGAACCAGTTTGCAAGGCAGAAATAGAGACATAGGACAAACGTATGGACACCAAGGGGGGAATGGGGGGATGGTGATGGTGGTGGTGGGATGAACTCGGGTTCATTGCAGCACTATTTACAATAGCCCGGTCATGGAAGCAACCTAAATGTCCATCGACAGACAAATGGATAAAGTAGAAGTGGTACATATATACAATGGAATATTACACAGCCATAAAAAGGAACGAAATGGGGTCATTTGTAGAGACGTAGATGGACCTAGAGACTGTTGTACAGAGCAAAGTAGGTGAGAAAGAGAAAAACAAATATCGTATATTAATGCATATATGTGGAATCTAGAAAGATGGTACGGATGGTGATGGTGGTGGTGGGATGAACTCGGAGACTGGGATTGACATATATACATTAATATGTATAAAATAGATAACTAATAAGAACCTGCTGTATTAAAAAAATAAAATAAAATTCAAAAAATAAATAAAATTTACATTATTTCTGTAGCCCCCCTCACATTCTCTTTTCTAACATCCATAATCAAGGCAAAGGACCCTCACTTGCAAATGCATATCCTTCATATTAGAAATATGAATGGAACTATGATTTAATTTGCTAATTACATTTTGTAAACATATTTCAAAAATTGTAAGAGCTTAGGCATATGAGATAATTCTTTTTTTTTTTCCCACATGGTTGTGGTAACAATGAATTAGTTGCTAGACCACAAAGTGGTGGTATAGACAAAGAAGATGAGAGGACAATTCCTGTTCACCCACGAGCTCCTTCCCCGCATCTCAATGTACACCTTGATGATGTCTATTTTTTTATTGGAATGTAGCTTACTAATACTTTTCCAACTTTAAATTCACTGGAAGGTTGGGGTGGTACATATGTTTTCCAGTGGATTTAAAACCATTAAAATAATCATTTCAGCCCTGAGTTCCAATAAGAAGTTTGGGAGCATGGCAAGTGAGAAATCAAAAGACCAGATATCTGGCCTCCATCGTTTTCTTTTATTTTACAAACCAACTTCTAAGATTACCAATTTCCTCCTTTAAATTAGAATATTATCATATTTGTTCTATCTACCTTATAGGGTTTTTACAAGACCTAAAAGTCATAATGTTGATGAAAAGCACCCTACAAAATACCAGGCATTAATTTACATCATTATCTTTAGTATAAAAAAAAAATCCCATGCAGGGGAAAGATTTTTTTTTTTAATTCATGAAAAGCACATTTTTAGAGTTGAAAATCACACAAGTATCTTTACCTACTTTTGCTTTTCAAGAAACTCAGGCAACTTCATATTTAAATTGCATGAGTATCTTTCAATTATTTTGATATAGCTGATTTTCAGTGGTCACTGTATTAGTTAGGAATCCTTTGGATAACAAGTAATGGAACACTCTGACTCAAACTGGACTAAACATTAAGAACATTTACCCTCTTTATCTTCTCACATAACCAAGAAATCCAGAGGTATGGTGATCTTCTTATCTTCAGCTGTTTTTTGCCCAAACACAGGCTCTCTCTTTGAGCTACAAACAGCCAATTGACCAAGACTGGCTCATAAGTATTTTCCTCATTCAATCACCAGCAAGAGCAAGACGAATTTCCATGATTGGTTCATACTGACTTTTTAACATGGAATAGTCACCTTTATTTTTTGTAGAAAAGGACTGATCATTTGTTGATCGTCACCATCTGAAAACAGATCGGGTTTGGTTTTTGACCATAGTGCCTTGCCTCTGTTTAAAATTCTTCCCAACACCCCCTGTTTGGATTACACAGGCAGGGTTTTGTTATAATGTTTACATGCTCTTCGTTCCTCAATCAGTTGTGAGAACTTTCTCCAGAATAAGATTTAATGATTAGTTAGTGAAATAATATTGAGTCATGAA
Organism: Physeter macrocephalus; assembly: GCF_002837175.3. Taxonomy (NCBI): domain Eukaryota; kingdom Metazoa; phylum Chordata; class Mammalia; order Artiodactyla; family Physeteridae; genus Physeter; species Physeter macrocephalus. The sequence continues at coordinate 8,604,309 of NC_041218.1, forward strand.
AGTAATCTATTATATTAGATACTTCCAGTGGTATTGAAATACTATCTCTTTATATGTATTTTATTCCATATATATATTTATGTGTCCCCCATATTTTATTTTTCCTAATCAAACACAGTGTTCTGGCCCTGTGAATTCTTTCCTTTCCTTCTTTCACTTGTTTATTCATACAAAAATGTTTATTATATACCAAATATGTGTATAGACACTAAAATGTGGGCAATTTTAAAAACTGCTTTCTTCAGTAATAACGGTAATTGAGAAGAATATAAGTGCACATTAGGTTGAGATAAATTCAAGATTTCATGATTTATTTATAGAATGAGTAATACAGGCAATAAATTTTGTTGCAGTATATAGAGGGAGAAGGAATTATGACCTAAAATAAATATGGAAGATATGATAAAAGTTGATATCTACAGCTTAGATAGGTTTTCCACACTTGGAGAAAGCATACTTTATTACTACTTATTAAGATGTACTCTCAATACTGTATTTATATCTCTTCTATTAGACTCTGAGCTCCTTCATGTAAAAAATTACGTTTTCTTAATTTTTATATCCTCAGCGCCCAGTACGTATTTTTGTGCATACAAGTATGAAAAATTGGTGAATAAGTGAATGAATAAATGATTTCTAGTAGGCTAGTAATGAATATAACTAAGAAAAAGCAGGAATAAGAATAACATGCTTAAAAAAAGTGATAAAATCAACATCAACGTGACTTCAATGGAGAAAATCAGTCAATTAAGAAAATGGTAAATAAGGTTGAAAAGATAAATTTAGAACAGACTATGCAGAGTTTTCAATAGGTCAATGTAGGCATTTTAAAATATCATGTAAGCTGTGGTATTCCCTGAGGTTTCTGAGCTGGGATTAGTTAGCATGAGGAAATAAGTTGTATATCTTAATGTCCCTTAATTCTCTCTTTTTCACATTCACATGGATTATTTCTATACAGATTGTCAGATCCATTTTGCATTTAATCTAATTTATCTGAAGGTCAGTGTTGATGGACATAAAGAGGAAAAAAAGGATTGACAATAGGGATGAATAAACTTTGAAGCTTGGAAAGTCTCAACTATGTGACAGAGGCAAAAATAAACCTGTAACGTCACATTTAGTCCTCATCTATAGAAATAGAATGGTTTTGCAGCTATCACAAAAACATTTCTTCCAAGGTTCTTGAAATTAATGGGTAGAAAATTAACCCATTAATTTTTTACAGGTTATTAATTAAGTAAGCTTGAGCCTAAGTATACAGAAATTGGCAAAATTTTGGAAAAGACTCAGGGTGCTTAAAGCTTCCTCCTTTTCCCAGGTCTTAGCTTAGTTCCTCCTTGTAGAATTACTATATGATACTCTTGAAATTTTCCTGAAATTCAACTGTGGAAATTCAGTACTAAATTTAAGTGTAATTCCAAAATATGCTGTATAATTGGAATACAGTTCATCTACACCAACTTTGCTGAAGGAAGAGAAAAGGTAGAAAGCATATACTGTCTTTAATGAGACAGAAAGAACTGTCACTGACCAACATTTTTGAACATCATTTTTTAAATAGGCACCTTATCTTTAGCAAACATATGTTAGCTAGGCATTTTAACCAAGCAAACTGAAGTCTTGGAGTTGAGCAAAAACTGCCACCTTTTGCATACAATTAAATTGAATACATAACATTCACTTCATAAGTTCTAATTTTAAAAAAAGTAAAGGAAAATATCTACATATATTTGATCCAAACAAGGAAGCAAAATATTGATTTAGGGACATTCATTTCATAATCACCTATGTGTAACTAAAGAATTCCATTTTCATTCAATTAACTATAAAAAGAATTTATGTAAGCTTTTATATAGTTATAAAACTATCCTTATTAAAACAGATTTAGATGATTTCTTTTTTGCTGTCAAATGTGTATAAATAAAAGTTAAAAAAATGACAAACTGTATGGAATTAATATAGCACCCACTCAGAATACACATTTTCATTGTTAACAGTTCTATAATTAAATGTAAATGTGATGGTTCTGTATTTACATATGTCACCAGGAAACTTCAGGATGTATTATATGTATTGGTTCATGAATCCACAGCACATTCTTAAATTTTATAAATATCCCACGTAATCTATATAAAAATAAGCATATAAAACTGGAAAAAGGTATATAATATTCCTGACTATTTAATATAATAATAACTTGGGTCTTTAGATAATGAGCAAATTTAATTTTAGTTACAAAATGGTAAGCTACATGGCATATATAAAGAAAAGAGATGCTGACCTGGATATGTAAAATTACATTCTTCCAACTATGTAATCTTCACAGAGAGATCAACAGAAGAATCAGACATTATGTGGAATATTTGGATCTTATACGTAGGTTCAGTAAAAGAGATTTTTTTCCCTTAATTTTCAGAAATATTAACAATAAAAATAATACAGCAGAATAATGCATTTTATTAATACTTTAATAAACAGGTAAAGGGAAGCTAATTTTTCACAGATTAATAAAAATGGGTTCATAAAATGCACAATCATCTGTTTAACGCTGAAGTGCTTACAAGAGATTCATCATGGGGTTTTACCATTTATTTATAAAGGTCATGTTTTTAACTGGAAAATATTTAATATAAGAGTTTGGTTAAAAACTTGTTAGAGAACAGAAAAGCTGCAAAGGGAATGTTGAGGCCACACTGAGATAATATTTATGGGAAACAGCTACCCCTCTTAGGATGGGGCAACAGTGAGAAGCGATTGGAGTCAGCAGAAATTAGAAGCTGAAGGGAGAAACCACGTGGAGTTGGGATTCTGACCTGTTAGGAGGAGCTGCAACCTGGCCAGTTCTGTTGTTTTTGAGAAGACATGATGAAGTCAGTTCTGAGAGTACTGGGGTGGAAAAAAAAGCAGGCGACTGGAAACAGTCTCCTGCAAGAGCAAGCACGTGGGAAAAGGCAAGCTGTACTTCCCTTCCTCCTGTCTTCCTGTCTCCTTCTAAGGTCCCCTGTTGATGGAACCCAACAGAAAACCTGCTGGTAAAGGATGAATGTGGCTTGCAGAATCCCAGTTCCTGCATCACAGAGAAGAGACCAGTGGGCTTGGAGCTGACAGACCATGGCTTAGTATTTAGCACATGATCATCCTATAACTCTCAAGGATTTGACAAATGCTAACACTCATATTCAATTAAGAATGTAAATATGTAACCCAAGTGTCTAAGTGTCTGTAACTAGGGAATCCCCTGGTCCTTCCATCTTCTGGGAACAATTTTTCTTTAAAAATTTTTATAAAATGGTAGGGATGGAGGTTGGAACTTAAATACCTGTCTTACATACTATATGATTGATATCCAGGGTCTTAAAATTTTCTGTACAACTCACAGGCCTTATTTTCCTGATCACCTGTAATTCCAATTTTCTATTTTTACTGCACTTTTCTTTTCATTGAAGTTTCCCCTTAGGAAGTTTTTATTTCTCTGCCTTGCATCATCTCACATAAGGAATGGGACCATTTCCCCTTAGAAACCCCAAGGGAACACTAACAAAAACCAGTTATTATCAAAGGTTTAGAGAAATGAGGGGCTGTTGTATGATAAAAAACTAAAAATTACATAAAGAACTTTTAATATATTTAGCAGAAGACTAAGATTATGGCCAGGATAACTGTATTTCCTATTGGAAAAACCACAGAAAGCTGTATTTTACTGTTGCTCATGCAGTGAAGAAAGTGGTCTGTTTTACCTTTTTTCTCCTTAAACTGCTTAAGATTTAGGAAATACGTGGGCTTATAGTTGGCATAACTTCACCCACATTTGTTTCAATTCAACAAATGTGTACTGACTGCCTAGTCTCTGTGCAAGGTTTGGCATTATCAGTGAACAAATCAAAGATGAACAAGGCTCCAATAGATTAGAATGGGAGACAGACATGTATATTATAAGCATAAGAAATGTCATGGCCAGTGCATAAAGTGATATGTAAACAAAAAAGGAGGGGTTACAATGGAAGGTCTCTGAAATTCGAGAAATGTTTCTCAACCTTGGGAGCACTCTTAGTTTTCTTGTGTTTCCCTTTTCCTTTGTTATTATTTCATTTCAGAAGGTCAACACCCATTAATAGTTTTAATGTCGCATTTCATTACTGTTCACTACAGTAACTTGTATTGCAGATTGTCTCTTTTTGTTCCTATTGCTCTCAGGTAAACAAGTTATTTATATTTTATTATGCCACCTGGGTTAAATCCTAAAACCTAATTTTGTCCTTGGATGAGCACAACTGAAATTGCTATGGGTTTCACTGAGTTGGTGTGCTAAAGTAAATATATGTTTCATGTATAACCTCATCTAAGGGCAGAATCTTCTTTAAAATAAACCAAATACAGGGCTTCCCTGGTGGTGCAGTGGTTAAGAATCCACCTGCCAATGCAGGGGATCCGGGTTCGAGCCCTAGTCCAGGAAGATCCCACATGCTGCGGAGCAACGAAGCCCATGCGCCACAATTACTGAGCCTGCGCTCTAGAGCCCGTGAGCCACAACTACTGAAGCCCACGTGTCACAACTACTGAGCGCGCACGCCTAGAGCCCCATGCTCTGCAACAAGAGAAGCCACCCAATGAGAAGCCTGCGCACTGCAACAAAGAGTAGCCCCTGCTCGCCACAACTAGAGAAAGCCCGTGCACAGCAATGAAGACCCAACTGCAGCCAAAAATAAATAAAAAATAAATTTAAAAATCAAACAAAAAAACCCACCAAACACAAGCTTGGAAACATGTCTGACATTAAACTGGGCAGTGGGTGCAAAATCAGATAACATATGTGAAACATATTACCCCGAAAAGGATAAAAAGCAGCAAGGGGCTTCCCTGGTGGCACAGCGGTTGCGCGTCCGCCTGCCGATGCAGGGGAACCGGGTTCGCGCCCCGGTCTGGGAGGATCCCACGTGCTGCAGAGCAGCTGGGCCCGTGAGCCATGGCCGCTGGGCCTGCGCGTCCGGAGCCTGTGCTCCGCAACGGGAGAGGCCACGGCAGAGGGAGGCCCGCATACCACAAAAAAAAAAAAAAAAAAAAAAAAAAAGCAGCACGAATGTAGTATCACATTATCATCATTGACGGGAAATAAGAGATCATGAACAAATGTTTCCACAGCCCACAGTCATTTATAGATGTATTAGTTAACGTTGTTCAAACAAAACTCAAAGAGACAAGTCCTTAAATTACATAAAATATTGATAAAAACCTCATAAGTTACCAAATATTACATGTTTAATTATCATAACTTATATTCTGCTTTCAATGCATATAATCCAATTTATGTAACCCAACTTTTAGGATGAATAAAAATTTCTTATCCTTAAATGGGATGTGCTATTGTGTGTGTTTGTCTAGATGAGGATCTGGCTGGGTTTGGGAGGGGTGGGGGACTGCTTATTTACAAAGTAAACGTCCACCAGATTACGCCAATCAAGAACCGCTAGCTAGTCTTAAAACAGGTTCACGCTGCTAGTTAAATGCAGCTCACATCAGATATTTTCTGATGCCGAAAACTCATGCTCCTAAACACTAACTATGCTGTATCAGCTTCAATATGTGAAGCTCTGAAAGATGCTCCTGAGCATTCACTATACTGCAGTTAAAAACAAAAAGGAAAAAAGTTCATGAGAAATGCATCCAACTCTTCAGACAATTTCATTTTTAATCCATCCATTCATTCCATGGACATTTTCTGCATGACCTCCACAGATCAGATATTCTCCCTGAAGAGTAGAGTGGCAATATATACATATGATGCTGGAAAAGACAGGCATGTCTGCAGTTAGTCTGGAATAGTATTACACATGTGTTAACAGAAATATGAACAAATTCTTACACAAACATAAAGGAAGGAGCATCTAACAGTGGAGGTTCAGGGGAGCAGTGGGGAGAAAGGTCTTGTGGAAGCAGGACACTTAACCTCAGGAGATAATTAGGAGGTCATTCCAGACAGAGAAGACAGTATTTCTAAAAGAGCAGGAAAAGAGGGTGATTATTTTGATACAGTAGGACCACTGAAAGTATGAAGGGAGGTTTGGAAAATGAGTGTGAAATTATAGGAGCTTAAACTTTACCCAGATTTAAGTATCAATATTTGAAATGAAATGAGCAATTACCATTGTTTTTTTACAAGGTCAGAATCTGTGAAGTGTTCCAGTGACATAATAGTTGGCCTTCAGAGGAAATTTTAATGGCTGGAAGTTGACAAAAAGCTTCAAACTCTGCAAGTATGGAAGATATTATGGGCAAGGAGTCCCACGTACTTGCCCACCAAGATGAACTGCTCAGTCAGAGAGAATGTCACACTGTCTTTAAGCCTAGGTGATGGCTGAGACAGTGGGGTTATGTGGTTGAAGAGTATCCTACAGAACAGGAAATCTAAAACCACTGAGAATCATCTACAAGGTTAATCCGCGTGCGTGTGTGTCTGTGTGTATGTGCGTGTGTGTGTGTGTGTGTGTGTTTCAGAAGTGTGACATCTTACATTAAGTAACACATATTTGTCCTAAAATATTGTTCCTTTTCAGTACGTTGGATAAGACAGGCTTGCTGTGCTTGGGGGGCACCAGTGAGCAGACACCCCCAAACTTAGAGGTAAAGAAAGCTGCCCTCTGACAGGTAACACATGGGGCATACAGAATTGCTTTCTGTACTTTCACGTAAAAGCTATTACTGGATAGATGCTTTATCTGTGACAAAAATACATGCCAGGAAAAGATCTATCAGCAAAAGGGAAACAGAAGGAGGAGAGTCAGAGGGAAACCTCAACTGAGTATGTTGCAGCACCAGTGGTGAGAAGACTGGCTGCACCTGGAAATCTATCTAGATGCTCATTAAGTGCAAGGACATTTCATCTGAAGGGAAGAGTAAGGGCTTTGACACTAAGCTGCCTGAGTTCAAATGTCAGCCCTGCCACATACTATGACCTCTGGCCAGTTTACTGGCTCTCTCTTAGATGTTTTTAAAATGAGCAGAATTATTTTAAGGATATGCAAAAATATAAGTACCTTTTCAGACTTTACCATGGCATGGATGAAAACGATTCCAACATTATTCATACCAGTGAGCACTAATTTGGCTTCCCAAGTAGATAAACAGAAAAAGGAGATGGCTTTGAAAGGGTATTATCATGTCATAAATGAAAAGAAACACTTTGAAGTATGAATTAATGAACTGGTTTTTCAGTTTCATGCATCAGTCTCATGTGAATTCACTTGGTAAGACAGTGACATGAGGAAAGTTCTTACCTCTAAATAGTCAGTAAAGTCCTGCTTCAGGGCCTGAGTGTCTGAAGACCTCTAAAGCACAAAATATTCATCAAGGCAATTCCTTTTTAGCCACCCAGATGACCTGGCTGGATAAATTTACTACCCAACTTCATAAAAACTATGGAACGGTGAGGTCCAAATAAAGACAAAACAAGGAAGCTACTGATTTATCTGGAAAACTATCGTGAAGAAACAAATATACTAAAAGTAACTGGATTTTGGATATAAAATACTTTCTCTAATCTTTACTGCTCAGCATTCCAAATTTTAAAAATAACTTACAAAATATAAGATGCGAGTAACATTTGCAGATCAAGCCACATTCTTTGGACCTACTGTGTGATTTTTTAAGAATACTTAAAACTTGTAAATTAGCCAATTAAATGATGGTTATTAATTTGTAAAGGAAAAAAAACCCTCCTGCTTTGATAAAATTCAGCTAGCTTTGTGGATGCACAGAAAGCTTTATCTTATTTTTAATGATAATAATTACTGATTTAAATGCAAATTCATAATTGGTCAAGGTAGGCTATTCATTGATAATAAAATTATGTTTCTGAAGCACTTTGTATTTCTTTGTGTGGGGGACCGTTTAATATATATTTGCCACTTAACAGTGCCTTAGTTTATTATTAATTTTTAATTAAACAAGTTGTCCGTGAACAAGAATTCAAACAATACAGAAGCAGGAAAGGCAAAAATGATCATGCCCCTCCACTCTCACTTTCCTCTTCAGAGATCCCCATCCAGTGTTTGGTGTGCATCCTTTCACACTTTCTATAAACCTACATGCAGACACACACCAGCAAACACTAATTATCAGAATATTTGGTCCTTATTTAATGAAAACGTAATTTTATGGAGTTTTTTATTTTCTCTCCTTTAACCTGAAAGCCTGATTTAAAATGTGGATTAATATGAAACAAGTCTCTATTGGGATGCTTTAATTATTCTTTATAAGACTTTCAGTTTAAGTTAGATTTTTAAAACCCGAGTATTAAAAATTTGAAAAGAAGTATGTTCACCTAATAGGCTTTAGTAATATACTACTTCAATTCTAACAGCTCGCTGTATGATAGAACCACCTCTCTGACTCATTAACAATGGAGAGGGTATTGACTTAACAATGAAATAAAGAGCACTCTTTCTTCTTATGTTCTACAGCTGGTTTTAAAAAAATAAATAACAAATAAGCAGAGTGAACTGACCTTGCTTTTGAAAGGTGACTAAGATGATCACCCTAATGTTATTTGATTTTGTATATTTTTTACATTGGGGAAAAGAAGTATGGACTGAAAATGTCAAGTTGAGAATTCCCTCTGCATAGAAATCACACTGGAGTTGATTTTAAGATTGGCCCCTGCAATGTGCTGGGAAATTCCAAACTAGTCTAGTAGCTAAATATCTTGTTTTAGAGATGGGATCATAACACTTCTATCTAGTGAGCATCTGTGAGCCAGCATCTTGTAATTTGAAAATCACAGGAAAATGGCAGCCATCTATTCCAGCAGTACACGTTATGCACACCACCCTCAATAAGATAATGATGGATGGGATTACAGGGGTATAGGTACCTAAAGGTAAAGCACTCGATATCCAGATTTTGTAACCTCTTGGGGCCCAGGGCAGGCTGCTCCAAAATATGCCTCAGTTGGCATATTGATTATTTTGAATTAAAGTTACTTAAGAAATGTCCAGTGCAAGAGGAACACTTTGACCCTCCTATCTGTCTCCCTGAAAGCAGGAAATAAATCTTCCCTGTGAAAGATCGCTCCCTATACCAGGAGGTGGAAAGACATCCTTATCACCAGAGACAGGAAATTCAGGGCTAAGAAGCCTGTATAAACAAATCTTGTTACTTCTTTACTAATTTACTACCCAAGCCCAAACTTTGTTTAAATTCCTTACTAATTAAACACCCAAACCTAATGCTGCCCTGTCAATTCTTCTCAAATTTATTGTTTCTTTGTCTCAAAAGTTTAAAAGCTGCCTGCTTTGGCCACTCCTTAGGTTCCATTTCTATGAGACCGCTGTGCATGATTGAAATTTATTTCTTTTTCTATTAACCTATCCTGCCAACTTCATTACCAGTCCAGCCACAAGAACTCAAGATGGGCAGAGAGGGAAATCTCCCTCTTCCTGACAAGCCTATTCCTTATTTCCAGGGTAAAAAATAAAACCACAAACCAAATATTAACCAGTGAGAAGCAGTGGCCTGCTCTCTCAAATGTTATCAGCCAAGGTCAGTCCTCTTGATGTGTAGACCTAGAATCTGCATTGACAAGGTCGAGTCAAGGAGTCAATTATTTAGGTAGTCTTTTTGATGAGCAGGGTTATTTTTCTTTAATTCCAGTGATCAAACTGATCCTTATTGGAGCCACCTGCCATCCTTTGAATACTACAATTAAGTCTGAAAATGCAATAACCTAGTTCATTCTGAAGATGATGGTGGGTGAGAATATGGATTTTACTTGAGAGAAGAATTGATGACTGGAATATCGAGGAACTACAACAGAGACTATGTGACATTTTGTGATAATTTGTAAACAGACCTTAGAGTCTTTTTATGCATAGGACTTAGTTTTTGAAGGAGGTCTCAGTTAAAATATTGGTCCCCCCCAAATTTTTACATTGTGCCCCTTAACTTAGAAAATCACTACTATCAATTTATTTTTATTTGTAAATTAAATTATATAATACTATATATATAAAGACAAAACTAGAAATTTTATACAAATAAAAGTTTTAATATTTTACTACCATTTCTCCAATTGATTATCTTGCCTCTATCCCAGGTATACAATATTACTTAGGAAAATAAGGGGAAAAAAACCCCAACTTGACTGATAATAGCATTCGATTATAAAATTTTACAAATTTCATAGTTGAATTAAGAGGGAAATTCCATGGTTTGTTCCATAGAATGCTGTGCCCTTTTCCACAGTTCTGGAGAATGGTGGGTGCACTTAATCAAGAGACAACTAATACCTGGGTCCCAGCATTGAGGGAGCAGAGACTCAGCTGAACGGTGGAGAAGGGACTGAACTAGAAATTTAGTGTCCTGAATTCTGATCCTAGCTTTGCCACTAACTAGTTCTATCATTTCAGTAAGAGATTTCTTCTCCACAAGCCTTTATTTTCTTACAGATCAAGGAACTATTTACTAGAGGGACTCGGAGTTCCCCTCCACTTGTAAATTCTGCAGGAAAGCATTAACTGCCAATTTTCATCAGCAGGTGACGGTAAAAAAATTCTCTTGAGTATTTTTACCCATATACTGAAGGAGTGAGAGAGTTCAGCGAATTAAACCAAACCCTAAGAACCCTAAGGCTCTGTGAGGAAATGGACTTTTGTTTCCTGTTTAACTTCATTTTCATATAGTTGTGCTTGAATAAGGTCCCTTTTGGTACATCTTGTGCTAGACACGCTGCTGCATCTATGTGAGCAACAAGTGTAAAGGAAATTAAGCAGCAAGCCTCTAAGATTTGGAAATGTGATCATAATCCAATGGGGATATGACATTCCTAAAACAAAACCTTTTATTTTACTTATAAAAAATATAGAGCAAAATTATCAAATAATTATTAAAATCACCTAAAGTTCAAGAGCTAACATATCTGTCTCCTGAAATTATTTTCATTCAACAAAGGTCATATCAGATAAACTCAGGTTGGTCCTAATTCTCAACATTTCTATATTCTCACTGATTGTAAATGCAAGATGAAAATGTGGGACCTCCCCTCCCGGGCGCCTGTGCAGTCCGCCACTGCCAGGGTCCCATGATCCAGGGACAACTTCCCCGGGAGAACGCACGGCGTGCCTCAGGCTGGTGCAACGTCACGCCGGCCTCTGTCGCCGCAGGTTCGCCCCGCTTCCGTACCCCTCCCTCCCCCTGGCCTGAGTGAGCCAGAGTCCCCGAATCAGCTGCTCTTTTAACCCTGTCCTGTCTGAGCGAAGAAAGACGCCCTCGGGCAACCTACACGCAGAGGCGGGGGCGGGTGGGGGGCGGCGCGAAGAGAAAGGGAAATCTCTCCGTGCAGCCTCAGGAGCAGCGGATTAAATCTCCACAATCAACCTGATGTACCTGTATCTGTGGAATACCTGAATAGACAACGAATCATCCCAAATTGAGGACGTGGACTTTGGGAGCAAGATACATTAGTGTTTCCCCTTTTCCTCTTTTTGTGAGTGTGTATGTGTATGCTTCTGTGTGAGATTTTGTCTGTATAGCTTTGCTTTCACCATTTGTCCTAGGGTAGTCCGTCCGTTTTTTTTTTTTCTTTTACTTTTTAAACTTGTTTTCTTAATAATTATTTTCTATTTTTTATTTTAATAACTTTATTTTATCTTACTTTATTTTATCCCCTCTCCGTCTCCCTCCCCCTCCCCCTCCCTCCCTCTCCCTCTCCCTCTCCATCTCTCTCTCTCTCTCTCTTTCTTTCTATTTTTTCTCCCTATTATTCTGAGTCGTGTGGATGAAAGGCTCTTGGTGCTCCAGCCAGAGTCAGTGCTGTGCCTCTGAGGTGGGAGAGCCAAGTTCAGGACACTGGTCGACAAGAGACCTCCCAGCTCCAGGTAATATCAAACGGCAAAAATCTCCCAGAGATCTCCATCTCAACACCAACACCCAGCTTCACTCAACGACCAGCAAGCTACAGTGCTAGACACCCTATGCCAAACAACTAGCAAGACAGGAACACAGCCCCAGCCATTAGCAGAGAGGCTGCCTAAAATCATAACAAGGACACAAACACCCCAAAACACAGCACCAGACGTGGACCTGCCCACTAGAAAGACAAGATATCTTGGAAATAGAATAAAGAAAATGCAAGAAACATTTAACAAGGACCTACAAGAACCAAAGAGGAAACAAGCAATGATGAACAATGCAGTAAATGAAATTAAAAATACTTTAGAAGGGATCAATAGCAGAATAACTGAGGCAGAAGAACGGATAAGTGACCTGGAAGATAAAATAGTGGAAATAACTACTGCAGAGCAGAATAAAGAAAAAAGAATGAAAAGAACTGAGGACAGTCTCAGAGACCTCTGGGACAACATTAAACGCACCAACATTCGAATTATAGGGGTCCCAGAAGAAGAAGAGAAAAAGAAAGGGACTGAGAAAATATTTGAAGAGATTATAGTTGAAAACTTCCCTAATATAGGAAAGAAAATAGTCAATCAAGTCCAGGAAGCACAGAGAGTCCCATACAGGATAAACCCAAGGAGAAACACGCCAAGACACATAATAATCAAACTGTCAAAAATTAAATACAAAGAAAACATATTAAAAGCAGCAAGGGAAAAACAACAAATAACACACAAAGGAATCCCCATAAGGTTAACATCGGATCTTTCAGCAGAAACTCTCCAAGCCAGAAGGGAGTGGCAGGACATATTTAAAGTGATGAAGGAAAAAAACCTACAACCAAGATTACTCTACCCAGCAAGGATCTCATTCAGATTTGATGGAGAAATTAAAACCTTTACAGACAAGCAAAAGCTGAGAGAGTTCAGCACCACCAAACCAGCTTTACAACAAATGCTAAAGGAACTTCTCTAGGCAAGAAACACAAGAGAACGAAAAGATCTACAATAACAAACACGAAACAATTAAGAAAATGGGAATAGGAACATACATATTGATAATTACCTTAAATGTAAATGGATTAAATGCTCCCACCAAAAGACACAGACTGGCTGAATGGATACAAAAACAAGACCCGTATATATGCTGTCTACAAGAGACCCACTTCAGACTTAGGGACACACACAGACTGAAAGTGAGGGGATGGAAAAAGATATTCCATGCAAATGGAAATCAAAAGAAAGCTGGAGGGCTTCCCTGGTGGCGCAGTGGTTGAGAGTCCGCCTGCCGATGCAGGGGACACGGGTTCGTACCCCGGTCCGGGAAGATCCCACATGCTGCAGAGCGGCTAGGCCTCTGAGCCATGGCCGCTAAGCCTGCGCATCCGGAGTCTGTGCTCCGCAACGGGAGAGGCCACAACAGTGAGAGGCCTGCGTACCACAAAAAAAAAAAAAAAAAAAAGAAGGAAAGCTGGAGTAGCAATTCTCATATCAGACAAAATAGACTTTAAAATAAAGACTATTAGAAGAGACAAACAAGGACACTACATAATGATCAAAGGATCAATCCAGCAAAAAGATATAACAATTGTAAACATTTAACCACCCAACATAGGAGCACCTCAATACATAAGGCAAACACTAACAGCCATAAAAGGGGAAATCGACAGTAACACAATCCTACTAGGGGACTTTAGCATCCCACTTTCACCAATGGACAGATCATCCCAAATGAAAATAAATAAGGAAACACAAGCTTTAAATGATACATTAAACAAGATGGACTTAATTGATATTTATAGGACATTCCATCCAAAAACAACATAATACACATTTTTCTCAAGTGCTGATGGAACATTCTCCAGGATAGATCATATCTTGGGTCACAAACAGAGCCTTGGTAAATTTAAGAAAACTGAAATTGTATCAAGTATCTTTTCCTACCACAATGCTATGAGATTAGATATCAATTATAGGAAAAGATCTGTAAAAAATGCTAACACATGGAGGCTAAACCATACACTACTTAATAACGAAGTGATCACTGAAGAAATCAAAGAGGAAATCAAAAAATACCTAGAAACAAATGACAATGGAGACATGACGACCCAAAATCTATGGGATGCAGCAAAGGCAGTTCTAAGAGAGAAGTTTACAGCAATACAATCCTACCTTAAGAAGCAGGAAACATCTCATATAAACAACCTAACCTTGCACCTAAAGCAATTAGAGAAAGAAGAACAAAAAAACCCCAAAGTTAACAGAAGGAAAGAAATCATAAAGATCAGATCAGAAATAAATGAAAAAGAAATGAAGGAAACGATAGGAAGGATCAATAAAACTAAAATCTGGTTCTTTGAGAACCTTAAGAAACAGGAAACATCTCGTATAAACAACCTAACTTTGCACCTAAAGCAATTAGAGAAAGAAGAACAAAAGAACCCCAAATTTAGCAGAAGGAAAGAAATCATAAAGATCAGATCAGAAATAAATGAAAAAGAAATGAAGGAAACAATAGCAAAGATCAATAAAACTAAAAGCTGGTTCTTTGAGAAGATAAATAAAATTGATAAACCATTAGCCAGACTCATCAAGAATAAAAGGGAGAAGACTCAAATCAATAGAATTAGAAATGAAAAAGGAGATGTAACAACTGACACTGCAGAAATACAAAAGATTATTAGAGATTACTACAAGCAACTGTATGCCAATAAAATGGACAACCTGGAAGAAATGGACAAATTCTTAGAAATGCACAAGCTGCCGAGACTGAACCAGGAAGAAATAGAAAATATGAACAGACCAATCACAAGCACTGAAATTGAAACTGTGATTAAAAATCTTCCAACAAACAAAAGCCCAGGACCAGATGGCTTCACAGGCGAATTCTATCAAACATTTAGAGAAGAGTTAACATCTATCCTTCTCAAACTCTTCCAAAAGATAGCAGAGGGAGGAACACTCCCAAACTCATTCTATGAGGCCACCATCACCCTGATACCAAAACCAGACAAAGACGTCACAAAGAAAGAAAACTACAGGCCAATATCACTGATGAACATAGATGCAAAAAATCCTCAACAAAATACTAGAAAACAGAATCCAACAGCACACTAAAAGGATCATACACCATAATCAAGTGGGGTTTATTCCAGGAATGCAAGGATTCTTCAATATACGCAAATCAATCAACGTGATACACCATATTAACAAACTGAAGGAGAAAAACCATATGATCATCTCAATAGATGAACAGAAAGCTTTCAACGAAATTCAACACCAATTTATGATAAAAACCCTGCAACGGAATATTACTCAGCCATAAAAAGAAATGAAACTGAGTTATTTGTAATGAGGTGGATAGACCTGGAGTCTGTCATACAGAGTGAAGTAAGTCAGAAGGAGAAAAACAAATACCGTATGCTAACACATATGTATGGAATCTAAGAAAAAAAAATGTCAAGAAGAG
>NC_041218.1:8621631-8634171 GCF_002837175.3 Physeter macrocephalus
TACCATACGACCCAGCAATCCCACTACTGGGCATATACCCTGAGAAAACCATAATTCAAAAAGAGTCAGGTACCACAATGTTCATTGCAGCTCTATTTACAATAGCTAGGACATGGAAGCAACCTAAGTGTCCATCAACAGATGAATGGATAAAGCAGATGTAGCACATATATACAATGGAATGTTATTCAGCCATAAAAAGATACAAAATTGAGTTATTTGTAGTGAGGTGGATGGACCTAGAGTCTGTCCTACAGAGTGGAGTAAGTCAGAAAGAGAAAAACAAATACTGTATGCTAACACATATATATGGAAGCTAAGGGGAAAAAAAAAAGGTCATGAAGAACGTAGTGGTAAGACAGGAATAAAAACACAGACCTACTAGAGAATGGACTTGAGGATATGAGGAGGGGGAAGTGTAAGCTGTGACAAAGTGAGAGAGTGGCATGGACATATATACACTATCAATCATAAAATAGATAGCTAGTGGGAAGCAGCCGCATAGCACAGGGAGATCCGCTCGGTGGTTTGTGACCACCTAGAGGGGTGGGATAGGGAGGGAGGGAGACGCAAGTGGGAGAAGATGTGGGAACGTGTGTGTTTGTGTGGCTGATTCACTTTGTTTTGAAGCGGAGCTTGGCACACCATTGTGGAGCAATTATACTCCAATAAAGATGTTAAAAAAAAAAAGATGAAAATGTGGGGAAAACGTCCTAGGATCAGATTCTCCCCACAATAACATATTTAATTACTCAGCACCTCTCACTGGTCCACACTGCAGCCATCTCACACTGCTGCTTCTTCTTCACTTCCATGCTTTCTGACTGGTATAATGGGATACAGCTGCAAAATTTTATTTTTTTCCATGTCACATTTGTACAGTAATGACCTTTAGATACTAAATGTTAAGTTCCATGTTGGGAACAATAAGACTTAACTTAATAATATGGAAGTAGAGTAATTCATCCTGTGAAATCTAAAATATTATGACACGATAGAGATGATGAGTTTGATTTCTAAGAAAAGTATTACAAAGAAAATGTTACCCTCAGCTAAATAAATAATTTATTTCTATTTTAATTTGATTGCTTTGATCATAAGATTTCATCAATCTCTGTTTCACTTTAAATGCTCAGATTAAAGCCTCTCATTGCCATTTGTTCAATCATTTATTTTCTTTGGGGGCTCAAGAACTCCTGATGATTTTGTTTTCTCTATGATAGTGGATTCTTTTTTACTTCCATGCTGGAAGCCAAAAGATTAATCCTTTGTAATCTCAACGAATCACCTAATTAGTAACTTACTAAAAATGAAATAAGTTAATTATGTGTAATTTCTTCATAAAGATCAAATGACAGGCAAAGCACTTTCCTAAGGCTAGTCCCTTCATTTGTAGCATAAATGAGAAAAGCAGAAATCAAATAAAGTTTTGATTAGTACTGATAGCACCACAATACAATAATAGATTTCTAGGTTATTCTATTAGAAGCATCAGCTCAGCATGAGTCCCTTCCTTGTATATTAGTTTTTAAGAAAGTATCCTATTCCATAATAAGAATATACTCATAAGCCGTTCACTAAAATGCACAACTCTCAAGCTAATTAAATTCAACTAATATAAACTGAGTACCTACTAAGTACAAGATAGTATGATTTCCTGCTCCACCACTTACTAGTTCTGTAACCCATACCAAGTCACTTAAATTCTCTAAGCTTCAAGTTCCTCAAATGTAGAAAAGGGACAATAACATGTGGTACCTCCTAGGATTACTGAGATGATAAAATGTGTGCTAGGTATAACAAGTGCTGAAGAAATATTATCTTTCATTAAATGGTACCCATACTACAGGAGGTAGACTTATGTAGTAAAAGCATCCCGCCATCAACACTAACCAGAATGTGAAACAAGTCCTTCCTGGTTTCCACACATGCAAACACCTATGGAGCCAAGTATTTCATTTGGTTGGTTAGATTTGCTGGAGAACTAGTGATCACAGTGAAGGGATCACATTAGACGGAGGGTTATCTTCTGTCATCTCACTGATCTCCTCAGCCCCCCACTCTGCTGCTCCTTTCCTCCAGGATTACCTTCTGCATTTCCAAATCGAACAGATCAATTCACTTCCAGTCTTGTCTCCAAAGGGATAAAACGAAAACCATCAAGATTTTTCAGGAGAAGAAAAGGCCAATCATGTAACAGTTCCCATCTGCTACAGAACGTATTTATGGTTATAAATAACATTTTTTCTTCTTGCTAGTTTATTGTTTTTATTATTAGAGATGGTAGTAAGAGCCAGAACGCAGTGCACCAACAAATATATGGCAAGTGAAGAAGGTCAGGCAACAGATATTGAATACTTTTTTAAAAAAGTTTCACCTAGGGGCTTCCCTGGTGGCGCAGTGGTTGGGAGTCCGCCTGCCGATGCAGGGGACACAGGTTTGAGCCCTGGTTCAGGAAGATCCCACATGCTGCAGAGCAGCTAGGCCCATGCGCCACAACTACTGAGCCTGGGCTCTAGAGCCCGCGCACCTAGAGCCGGTGCTCCAAGACGAGAGAAGGCCACCGCAATGAGAGGCCCGCGCACGGCAATGAATAGTAGCCCCCGCTCACCGCAACTAAAAAGAAAGCCCACGCACAGCAACGAAGACCCAACGCAGCCAAAAATAAATTAAAAAACAAAAGTTTCACCTATTAAGTAATGAAAGAGGCTATTACTGTGAAGGAAGGGCAAGGTCAAGGGACGATTTGCAGTTTATTTGGGGTTTGTTTACTTGTGGAATCAGGGAAACCAGAGCATATTAAAAGACGGAGGGGAAGAAAGAAGCAGATGGATTAATTGCAAGAGACTGTTTGATGTCCCACAAGAGAGAAGAGAGGGGCTGGATTGAGTCCACATTAGCTTTGAGATGACCAAAGTTAGACATGTCTTTCAGAGAGAGGTGAAGATGGGGAGTAGGAATAAAAGAGTAGAAATTTTAGTAGGGAACCCACTAAACTACTAATTTTAGTAGGGAATTCTAGCATATGGCCCCATTGATGCTTTCGGTAGCTTTTGCTTACAGAAAACAATTGGGTCTCATCTTAGATCCAAAGCCCCTTCGATGTGAAGGGTCCTGATTTACCTTTGCCATTCCAGGGATCTGGGAGGCTAAATATCATTATACGTGCTTAACAGTTGTACCTACACTGTAGTCAACAACTGCCTGGGGCTTCCCTGGTGGCGCAGTGGTTGAGAGTCCGCCTGCCGATGTGGGGGACATGGGTTCGTGCCCCAGCCCGGGAAGATCCCACATGCCGTGGAGAGAGGTGAAGATGGGGAGTAGGAATAAAAGAGTAGAAATTTTAGTAGGGAACCCACTAAACTACTAATTTTAGTAGGGAATTCTAGCATATGGCCCCATTGATGCTTTCGGTAGCTTTTGCTTACAGAAAACAATTGGGTCTCATCTTAGATCCAAAGCCCCTTCGATGTGAAGGGTCCTGATTTACCTTTGCCATTCCAGGGATCTGGGAGGCTAAATATCATTATACGTGCTTAACAGTTGTACCTACACTGTAGTCAACAACTGCCTATGTTTTACCATTTTCTACTTGCTAAAATTCACAACTCTTTTATTATTTATGGCTTATCTATTGTAGTTAATAAGGAAATATTTGTACAAAGGTTTAGAAATGAAGAATTAGGATGGTTATATTAAGCATTTATTTTGAAAACTATACAACATAAAAAATTAAGAAAATGTCTCAATGCATTTATTTATAATTGAATTATAGCTGTTTAGTAATCTATCCAAAGTGAATAACTAAAATTTTTTTTTAACATCTTTATTGGAGTATAACTGTTTTACAATAGTGTGTTAGTTTCTCCTTTACAACAAATTGAATCAGTTATACATATACATATGTTCCCATATCTCTTCCCTCTTGCGTCTCCCTCCCTCCCACCCTCCCTATTAAAATTTTTTTTTTAATTTAGTAAAATTTACTATTCCTTCAACAATAATTCAGTTCTTTTATTATCAAAAATTGTTAAAAAGGAATCATTTTCTGTGGACAGTTCTCAAGCAAATTCTGTTTAATTACTCCCATCCAATGTCAATTTGCTTAATTTTATTTGATATTTATCTACATAAAAGGTATTTTATATTTTGTACTTACTCATCATGCATATAATGCCTTTGATTTAGACTTAACCTGTATCCACACAAATAAATATAAAAATATGACTGCATTAAATAGAAATAAAAATCACGAGAGGGCTCACCATCTCATATGCTTGTTTTACCATTACTTCTGAACTAGATATTCGGTCTCATCTTTTCCTTCTGCAGTTGATCTTACACATTAATGTCACTTTAATCTTCTCTCAAGAGCACTTTCCTTCTGCTACACACCCCTTCATACAGTTAAAATCTCTACAATGGAAACTATACTACAGTCAGGCCCTAATATCCTATTTGTGTTCTGGCTAATGTTGCCTCTTCCTCCTTCTGTCTGCTCCTCTCCTTACTTCCCAGATCAGTTCTCCAAAATGTGTTCTGAGGAGCACTAGTGTTCAAGACAGTCCGTGGCTTAAAGGTCAAATAAATTTGGGGAACTCTGTCACTTGCACATTCCCATATTAAATACTGAGGAGTCCTGCAAACAGATAGCTGTATGCTTTAAAGCCAACATCTCCCAAATCTATGCATCCATGGAAACACTTGTGAAAAATCTACCAAAAAAATTTTTTAAACCTAGATTGATCATCAATGTACTAGAATTGTTTTTCTCCTTCAGCTATTTTCTCTTTTCTGACTGGGAGGCCCTGCTAAAAGTTTCTGATTGCTGATTGGCAGTGCTGAACTTCTCCAGATGTTAGGCAGGCGTTTGCTGAGTGATCAGTGGAACAATCCACACTTTTAGAGAAGAAACCAGAAGGGAGCTTTCTGTTCTGAAAACTTTGTCCAATTGGTTGCCATTATAGATATCTTCATCATATAAAAGCAATTTACAGAACATTTTCCATTTCGTCCTCTTCTGGATACATTCAAAGGGATTAATTTTCTTAAAATTTGGCACCAAGAATAGAACATAGTATAATAGATATAGTTTAACTAGTGTAGAGAAAAATACAGCTATTGTTTCCCATGGTCTTGACTCTCTTCCATTAATGCAGAATAATATCATCTGAATATTATATTTTAGCAGCATTATCACTCTGTAGAGTTATGTTTAGCTTGATGTGAATAACAATTTTCTCCTTTCTTATCTGTCAAAGCCACCTCCCTCATGGTGGACCTTAACAAGGAGGGAGGATCTGAGAACAGCTTTTCCAAGACATGTCGGTTTCATGAGAACAGCAAAGGCAGATGATTGCTGGGGAACTTTCTGGGATACCGAGGCAGCTGATGAGATCACTTCTAAGCAAGGATGCTCTTGGAAAAGTCTTGGAGAATTGATCAGTGCTTAGTCCAAGGGGAACTGAAATGAAGGAGGAGTAAAGACTGAAGCATTTTCAGGCCGGTGGCCAAAAAGAAACGTTTCTATTTATCTTGGTGGGTCTCTAGATCCTCCCTTGTCAAACTCCACAAATTCTGATCCTCTCTCCTCCTCTGGTGGCTTCTACACCCCCAGTTCTTTGTCAGCTACTCTACCTGCTACTTCTAAGTCTCATTTGAGTCTCATTTGAGGTTCTGTCTCCTCTGTCCACTCCTTAAAGTTAGTGTCCTTTACTGCTTAGACTTTCGGACTCATTCCTTATTCTATCCACTCTCAGCCCTCAGCCACTTTCACAATTTTGACCATCATTACCACTGCTACTGCTATGTCGGTGACTTCCAAGTTATCTTTTCTGAAGTTTAAACTTATTTACCCAATTATGTATGAGATGTTTCTATATGGATATCTGAAACAGACCGCCTACTTCACACATGTAAAGTGTCATCTTTACTTCCAAACTGACACTTCCTCCTCCTCACCATCCTGACTGAGATGAACAGCCTCACCAGCTGTCCAGGCTAGTAACCCTGGTCATCATCTTTGAACTCCCTGAACTCCTCACCAAGCCCTCCCATTCAATTTGTTACCAAAATATATTGTGCCTCTGGGCAAATAGATCTGGTTCTAATTATGCTTCAGTCTTTTACTAGTCTTTAGCTGTATGTGTAGTTTGCTTGACTCATAGAGCCTTACTTTTCTCATTTGAAAGAAAATTGAGGCCCACTAGTTAGTGATAGAGCTGAAGCTTGAACACAGATTCTTAAATTTCCCTTCTATTCCTTTTTAACAACTTCACTGTACTCTTAGCTATTCCACCAGGTTTGTGTCACCTGAAACTTTGATAAGCTTAGGTTAATGTTATTATTAGAATCTTTGATAAAAATGTTTCACAGAAAAGGGACAGGAAATGGCTTAGGGTTGCCTCTTGAAGAGCTCACTCAGCTGACCATTTCTATAGCACAAGTGCACTCTACAAGATACCTGAGAAAGATGTTAGGTATAAATTGAGAGCTACAAATTGAAATCTGAACTAGCAACTAAAGAAAAATTATCTGAGGTACTAAACAAGAACCACATGGTAAGGAGAGGCCTGCCTTCTGCCCTCCTCTGTATCTTCTCCCCAGGCAGAGATGGCTACATGCTTTATATCCATGGTTGCAAGGCCAGGATGCTGGCAATTAGAGCCCATATCACAAATATAACAACTAGATGCTTAGAAAGTTTAATAGGTCTCCCTAAGATAGATCAGCTTCAAAAACAACTACTACCATTACTCCATAAAAATCAGGCCTTTTGTAATTCTTACAGTTCACTCGCCTTCACCTCAAGTGCTCAGATCCAGTCTGCTATCCATGATGGTGGTTAACGATATGATATGTGTGCCTTTGTGTGTGTGTGTGTGTGTGTGGTGGGGGAATGCTCAACCCCTTGGCAGTGACCAACCCACCACAAGTCATCAGAAAATGTACTGTTTTTTTCTCAGCCCATTACTAATATTGTCTTATTTATCTTCATAGTTGCAAGGCAGACAGAGGTGGGGAGAGGTTGAAATCAGGACATTTTATAAAGACAATGCATTCCTTTCGCTTTTTCTCTTGGATTATGTCTATTTAATTTGGGGTCAAAATTGCACATTGATGAAAAAGCTATTCAATGTAGGATTTTAAAGTTCAACTCCAGATTCTGCTATAACAGATTTGCCAAAATAAATCGAGTTAAAGGTACAGTGTCTTTCAAGTTGTCAACCATATTTGTCCGAAGACAGCTGAGGGATATGGTGCACTCCTGAAGCCTAGCTTTATTTTACCAGTAATTTTCAAATGGTGTGTACATGCATGAGGCTGGGGGCTTCTCCTCTACTGATCATCACTTGTTAATGAAAGTCCCTTGATCTTTCAACCTGTCAGTCCTAACAAAAACTACAAAAAAAAAAAAAAGTCCTGGGGCAATTTATTCATAGTGAGACTCTCCACTGTTTCATTAATTACCAAGTATTGATAAATCATTAGTTTAATAATCAATTTTTATAATTTTTACAGAGAGTAAAATCAGGCTGCCACTGCCCTGTGGCCTCTGGAATCCGTCCTGCCCCTTTATAAATGACCACTCATGGCAGCCCCCACCATTTTCATCTGTAACTGAGAGACATCCATTATGTGATCACAACTCTCAGCTACCTTAGGTGCCAGATGCATAGAATGCATGATTTTGTGTTTAACGGAGAGTTAAAATTTGTATCCCTGATCTGCATCCTTTGCTAAGAGTTCTTTTTAGAGACAACTAGAAGCTCTTCTTTTCTTCACTGGTTTTAGATTCCAGTGTCCTTTCTCCGATACTTGTTTTTCCTTTTCTAGTTTGAAATCCATTTTCCTCATGGAAGAACACTGAAGGAAAATAATAGTGAAGTAGCCCACCTTGCTTCTTTCCTATTGTTTGTTAAGACCACATACTCATCCTGACTCATCCTCCACATTTTTGGTCCACATACTTAAGTATTTTTTTCTAAAAATTGTCTCGATATTTTTCATAATCTCCAGCTTATTCAGGCTTCTTAGACTCTGATGTTTTTCTTAGAGTTAATTCTCTCAAGATCCTTTTCTTTCTGATCAGACAATTCCTGCTAAGGTGTTGATGGCTGATAATGGCTTAATGTATCAGCCTTTTAGGATAGCATTTGCATTTTCACAACTGCTTTTAATTCCTCAACCCAAAAGAGTGCATGATTGGAGATTTCAAATATTCTGGCAGAGACAATAAGGAAAGAACTTTGAAAGGAAGATAGTTTTTCCCAATCACAGAACAGATATTTTTAAGTACTTACCTATATGTAAATGTCTCGTTTCTTTAAATAACATGAGGAAAGTCAATAAAAGAAAATATAATGCACATTCATCATCGAAAACTTCAGACAGCTATAAAATAAAGGCAGGAATAGCTTCTCCATGTCTTTAGAGGTTTCTAAAATAGAGCTAGTATGATTTTTCAGAACTTTGATCTGATCTATTTGATTTGATTAAGTTTTAATGTAAGGATGTTCCGTAAGGCATTTAAAGCAGTGATTACAATTTAACCTGGAAACTAATTAAGAAAATGCCAACTAAATTCAGGCATTGTAGTGAACAACACATTATGTTGATTAGGAGTTTAGTGTCTAGAGTCAGACAAATCCTACTCTGAGTCTTAAGAGCTGAGGGAACTTGGGCAAATCATATAACTTGAGGCTTAATTTCTACTTCTGTTAAATGGGCATAATAATAAAGCCACCTGATGAGGCTATCACGAGCATTTATGAGATAAGTAAAATGCCCAGAATAGTTTCTAGAACACAGTAAAAAGCCAATGAATATTACTGTTGTGAGTAATATTACTGTTGTGAGTTCTATTTTTTAAATAGAAAAACATAACAAGATTCTTCAAGTCAGCTTTGGGGTTTCAGGGTTCCTAGAGGTTTTCATAGCTTGTCTGATCAACAAAAGGAAAATTAACAGGTATTACTACTGAGATACTAAGATGCACTCATCTGTTTATTCATTTATCGTTTCTTCCATTCTTTTATTCATGCACCATATATCAAGCACCTACTACATTAGAAGTTGAAAAACAGTGGTAAACAAGACATATTCTCCCTGTGCTCAAAGAACTTCTAGTCTAGTGGTATCAGTGCAGAACAGAAAGCAGGTTAAGTGTAAAAGCCAGGTGTAAGAGGTGATATGCAACATTTACCTCAACACATTTCACCTCTCCATAAAACAAAACCAATCACTTCACACCCTTTTGGATGGCTGTTATAAAGAAAAAAAGAAAGAAAGAAAATAACAAGTGTTGGTGAGGATGTGGTGAAATTGGAACTCTTATGCACTAAGGGTGGGGTCACAGAATGGTGCAGCCATGGTGAAAAACATTGTAGAAGTTCCTCAAAGAATTAAAATAGAATAACCAAAGGATCTAGCAATTCCTCTTCTGGGATTATACTCTAAAGAAGTGAAAGCATGAATTCAAGCTGCTATTAGTATACCATCTGTACATGTATTATTCATAATAGTCAAAAGGTGGAAGCAACCCAAATGTCCATCGATGGATGGAGAAACAAAATGGATTAACATATAATACACACACTGGAATATATGACTCAGCCATAAAAAGTAATAAGATTCTGATACTACAACATGAATGAACATTGAAGACATTATGCTCAGTGAAATAAGCCAGACACAAAAAGGACAAAAATCATATAATTCTGCTAATATGAAGTACCTAGAATAGTCCAATTCATAGAGACAGAAATGGAATAGTGGATACCAGTGGCTGGGGGAGGAAGAAATGGGGACTTGTTGTACAATAGGTACAGAGTTTCAGTTTGGGGAAGATGAAAACATTTTAAAGATGGATAGTAGTGATGGCTATGTCATAAAAGGTGAGTGCACTTAATATCACTGAACTATATATTCACTTAAAAATGGTTAAAATGGTAAATTTTATGTTATGTATATTTTACCCCAAAAAAATCACACATTGTGTGACTTCAACAGTTAATATAGTTGGAAGCTGTGACTAGCATAATTTTTTCCCGCTATAATATAGGGAATCTTAGCTGTTACCTGACGGGTGGAAAAAAACAAATCAATATTTAGACAGCAATAACAAATAAGGGCTCTGTTTTCCTGTTCTGTATAAGCTGAGAAAACATTGGCTGCCCTCCGTCATTCTAGGACTCTCCTCCCACCAAACATTTTATTCTTTCACTTCAGCAGGGAACAAGCAGGCATAGCAAGAGAGATGGCAAATGTGCAGACTTAGCACACAAGGTCCAACAGTCTGCTTAGACAGAAACATACATGACCTTCAAAAACAGTAAATAAACATTTCTTACTACTGTGAGTAAGCTACGTTTAGTTATGTTTAAGTACTCTAATTTCATTTCTCCAAAACCATTTTGAAATGTTGGTGTTTTAAAAATTTGGAGGATGCTTTCCCTCTCATGATATTATCTACAGCCATGTGCAGAATTTAATGATGCATTTCTCTCTACTTGATATTTGTGTTATTTCAAACAAGGACAATGCTGAAATGTGTCTTTGTTTAGCTAAAAAGAGTTTTTTCTTTGAAAAACAAATTATACATTAGAAAACGCACCTTCCCAAGGGATAATATAATCTTCAAACATAAAAATAAGTCTTAGAAAGATTTAGTGAAATTCTTACAAGGAAAAATTGGAGATGTTTATCAAGGAAACACTAAGGTGATCTAGAGTGCACCTGTAACCTTTAAAGTTGATGTCGGGGAAAAAATCATGCCTTCCTACAGATTATACTTCAATGCCACAGTAAGAGGTAAAAATATAAGGCGTGGAATGGTGTATCTTAAACTTTTTTAATAGCAAAAGAAGTGCAAAAAAAAGTTTAAAACACTCACTGTTGCCTGCTAGCATAAAGTAATATAAACATGTCTAACAGTAATTTTTAATGATGTGGTTAATTAGCCTTATTAATTCGTAGAACAAATGTTTAATTAGCACCTTCTACATGTCAGGCACTGAGATCTGTCTATCTATACTGGGATGAGCAAAACTGCTCTCCTGGAGCTTAAACTCATGTTGTCCACCTGATACACCTCACTTCTTTTTAAGCTATAAGCAGTTTCCTACATCCAAAGACAGTTTTTCTGCCCTCTTAATTCCCATTTCTCCAGACTAAACAATCAGGATCATATTTCTCCTTTTCCCTGGTACTTCCACCATCTGCAAACTAAGAAATGTACAATCATTTACTTTCTAAGCTAAAGAAAAAAGCTCTTAGGCAACAACCAGCATTAATTTCAGTAACTTCTGGTGTTTTAAGGAATGGCCAAATAACTCTTCTCCCTTAATTTAAGGCAAGAAATTTATTGAATTATGCTTTTTTATGAGGAATAGAAATATGATTGGGAATGGCAGAGATATAAATACATGATTAGAGAATATTCTATTGCTTTTAAAAAACTAATTTTGCTTCTCTAAATTATTTGCTATAAAAAGCTTCAGGCTAGGATGATGGATAATTAAAAACTTGGAAAAGAAATGAATCCACTTAAATGTATTTCCCATACTTAATATCTTTAGATTAAATAACCATACACAGATTTTCAAAATTTGCCCAAGGAACGAATAATAACATTGGATGCCAGTTTATTAAGTAAAATTGGGTATACAGACTATAATAAATTCAAAGATAATATCAACTGCTTAATATTAAAAGAGGAGTTGTTACAGAGACTGCTAATTACCCTCCAATATTTATTCTCCCCCTCTTGCATATAGACATTTAACTGGGCACTCGGTTATGCAATCTCCCTTGTTTGACCATGTAAGTTCCAGCCAATGCAATGTTTCATACATAATGTGAGACTTGCGGGAGTGGTTTTGAAGGAAGGGGGCAGGCCCTCCCATTCTCTTCTCTTTGCTTCTGCTTGGAATTTGGATATATTTAACGTCTGGAGCTTAAACTGACAGCTTGGAACCACAAGGCAAATACTAAATGTTGAGAATGGTAAAGCTGAAAGATGGAAGAAGCTTGACTTCCTGACTCCATGACTCCAGAGTTTACCTTCTATCTATCTTCTTTATGGAAGAAAGAAATAAATCTCTACCCTGTTAATTGCAGTCTCTGTCACTCAGAGCAGAAACTAATCCAAACAAATACTGTATTTGGTATTATATTTAAAAATAAGATGTTATGTGTGACAAAACCTAAGTTCATGGAATTTCCTGCTACAAGCACTGGGCCCTGAAGCCTGGGATATTACAGGCTTGGCAAGCTGGAGCTTTTATTATTTGTAGCAAAATATTTGGTCATATTGTCAACTGCTGTTCCTTGGAAGGCAAAGTAGATGCCAACTGAGACTTTTAATATTAGGAGCAAAGTTAGGAAAAAATTAAATGCTGATGTGCATTGGCTCCTTCTTGCTATGTTCAGCAGTCTTCAAGAGAGAGATGGGGCTTCTCTGGTCGCGCAGTGGTTGAGAGTCCGCCTGCCGATGCAGGAGGCACGGGTTCAGGCACCGGTCCAGGAAGATCCCACATG
>NC_041218.1:8634218-8714474 GCF_002837175.3 Physeter macrocephalus
AAAAAAAAAAAAAAAAAAAAAAAAAAAAAAAAAAAAAAAAGAGAGAGAGATGAACTCAGTCTAGGACTAGTCAGTCAGCAGGCTGAGATAAAAGGAAAACCACTTTGAAATGGAAGATGGAAGGCTCTCTGCTTCTTCTGGCAATCTAAAATGATGGAGAATCCTCAATTTACAAGCTTGCAAAAGTAAAAAAAAAAAGAAAGCCCTCCACACACATACAAAAACTGTATCCTAAACTAAGGTACAGTAATTATAAGCCATAGCTGCCAAGAGGTAGCCTTAGAAGGAAGTAAAGCTGTAGCCCAAGATGCCTTTTATCACCTTCAGGTAAGAGTAAGGATGGGGAAAAAAAAAACTATGAGAAATAGGCATCTTACTGATTAGGACTTGTTATATTAGGATTTAATTCATATCTGATGCAAATATATAATCATCAGCAGAACTCTGTATGTACTCTGTTACTATAGATAATAAATAAATAAAATAAACAAATAATTACAACAACAAAAAGAGCCATCTACCAGAAAGTGGGAAACAGTCCTATGGCAATAATATTTAGGATATTATAATAAAGGGTTATTCTTTCTCAAGGCCACAAGGTTGAAAGGGGGCATAAGTTGAAAGGAGGAAGGAGAAGAAAAGGATGGATCATTAAGTTCTACTGGAGAGAGATCAGAGTGGCTCACTTCCATTGAGAATTAGCAGAACACAGAGGTAAGTAAATAAAAGAACAGAGTCACCAAGCTTAAAACTACATCAAGGGACTTCCCTGGTGGCGCAGTGGTTAAGAATCTGCCTGCCAATGCAGGGGACACGGGTTCGATCCCTGGTCTGTGAAGATCCCACATGCCGCGGGGCAAATAAGCCCGGGCGCCACATCTACTGAGCCTGCGCTCTAGAGCCCACGAGCCACAACTACTGAGCCCACATGCCACAACTACTGAAGCCCACACACCTAGAGCCCGTGCTCCACAACGAGAAACCACTGCACTGAGAAGCCTGAGCACCGCACTGAAGAGTAGCCCCCACTCGCTGCAACTAGGGAAAGCCCACGCACAGCAACGAAGACCCAATGCAGCCAAAAATAAATAAATAAATAAATTTTACTAAAAAAAACACGCTACATCAAGAACAGATATTTCGATTTGGTTACTTGCACATAGAACCGTCTTAAAGAAAACAGATTACAAGACTACAGTGTTTTTGAGGAAATGAATTTTCAGCAATTAAAAAAGTCCCCTAAAATCATTTCTTCTATTTGTTTGGCCATAGAAAATTAGGAATGTAAACAGAAATACCAACTTTATTAGAAAACGAAACAAAACTTATTTCTGGTTTATAAAGAGGTTTTATGAGAGAATGTCCTAAAACTTTGTTTTCACTTATTTGTATCATTACTCAATAATTTGTGGTGGTCAAGGAGGGGGATGCTGGTCGTATCTCCCTTCCTGTTTGAGGAACAGAGTTGGTTGGTCTAATTAGGGTCCACAGATGTTCTCCTGCTGAGGCCATGCTCCCTGAGGCTGCCCCAGTTAATTACTAAACATGGCAAGAGCATCTGAGTCAGGCCATTTCTGTCTATCCTGGGACTCTAACAGGCTATTTTTATGAGGATTGTGGCTGACACTGTCTCAGTGCTTTGCTACAACCTGGGGTTCTTCCTACACAATCCTCCTTCCTTCCATCACTCCTTCCTCAGGTGTCAGACTTCCTCCTCCTCCTTTACCCCTTTATCCTTCAGAGACATTTTGCCCAGTACATCTTTCAGTGTCTAATTCTGCCTTAACATCTGTTTCTTGGAGCACCTGAACTGACACATTATTCATGAAAAAAAAGTATAAATTTTTTTTTTGGTAAAGCACTGTAAAATCAACTGGATAGGGTAATCTGTAGAAATGTTTATGTTCTCCAAATAATAACCTGACACACATATTACATATTTACATGAGATATACAAGTCATCACAGTTTTAAAATCTAGCCAATTTTTTTTAACTTAAGAGCATTTTAGATATGGAAAATATTTTCTAAAAGATACATACAAAAAAATCATATTCAATCTACATATTTATAGTTACCTATATTTCTACAGTTAGAACATTATGTCCTTTTTAATCTAGTGATTTTAAAGTAACAAAATTAATATAAGGAGAAAAAAACCACAAAAAAACAGTGATAAATAGCCACAGGGTTAAGACAATTCCTGCAAGTCAAAGAGTTTTTATAATTTCATGATTTTTTCCTTTGAAAAACTACTTATAATTCGCTCTTAAATCTGAATATTCCCAGTGCAAGCCAGTCATAAGAGCCAGAAAAAAGCAAAGGCATGTAGAATATCACAATAATTCTAATGATAATTAGCTCAAATCATAGCTCTAATCAAATTTTACTTCTAGGAGGTATAAAAAGGTCTTTGGAATTGGGGGCTATGTAATGCATACTTTCCCATCTCCAACAGAGAAAGAGTTTCTGAAGAGGTTAATATATTCAATTTCACTGTGCAATTCCCTTCCTCCTCTGTGCCCTTTTCTTTTATGCATGTAGTTGGAAAACAAAGTAAAACAACCAAAAGTTCCTTGGGAATTGGATTGAAAAAGAAATGTGTCTCTTCTTGTTAATGTTCTCATAATGGAAAGAAATGGCTTAAAAATGTATTTTTTTAAGTGGGGAAAGAATTTGCTTAGAATAGCAAACATGATCTAAATATTTTTATGGCAAGTGGTTGTTTTAAACAACCAAATTCTTTTTAAGAAATTAATAATTGAGAAAGTTTCTAGGTTAATTCACTACAGTTAAGGAAAGACTAACTCTCTGAAGCTGAATAAGAGAAAAACAATCACATATAACAATGAACCAGGGTGAAATAGTAAAAGCACAAAGGAAAAATATATAAATTAAAAATTAGTGAATGGGTTTAGAAACAATAAAAGAAAACTTAATTCCAAGTATTATATAAATTTAGCCAATCCAAATCAAAATAATTTTTAACAACTTACAGGAAACCCTAAGGTTCTAAGATGTGCTTCCTCATTTCTTGTTTTGCTACTTAATAAATTGTTAGTCGGTTGGTCAGAAAAACTTGACTCTTGCCATAGTATTTTAAAGAGAGGTATACTACATAAAAGTAAAATGGGCATCCAAGTATTTCAATATTAATAAGTGATGTTCAATGCTATATAAATGTAGATGATGGTGAACTTTCATTTTATTTTTTAAAAGGCAATAAATAATTTATCCCCTGATCCCTTCTAACCTCGGTATAGTTGGGCCATGGGTGGAAGAAAGACCAAGAGGAAAAGATGATGACTAGTCCCATGCTTTCAAGTTGGAAGTATATCCACTAGACTAATATTTTTAAAGACCATTTATTTTATAGCCGTTGTTTAGCTTTGAGTCGAAGTTCTCCACTTGCCTATTTCTGAGTGGCACTGCAGTCCCCAAATCAGCGACTGATTGGAATTTTAGTTTACCAGAGCTGGTTTTAAAACAGTAGAATCTTGACCCTTGTTATACCCCATGTGTGATGCAGCAAAAAGAGCATCTGGGCAAGACTTGAAACATTTGAGAACTAATTCAGAACCCATCAAGGAGAGAGAGGATGCAGGGAACTGTGAAAGTGTGTGTGTGTGTGTGTGTGTGTGTGTGTGTGTGTGTGTGTGTGTGTGTGTTGGGGAGTTAGGGGGTTGGTTCATGGTCTTGTTAATTTGGGAGGAGGAATGACAGGTTACTCCATGGATAGCAATACCTTCAGCAGTTCCTGATGCACAGGTCAGAAGTAGTCTTTAGGGAAACGCTGCCAGATGGACCCCAAAATGCAGAAGGAGAAACAGAAAGTGTGGAGTAGAGGAAAGGGTAAGCTCAAGGCTTTTTGTCAGGCTGACTGCTGTCATCTTGACTCCTTTTTGTGTATTACGGCCCATATCCCACCTGTCAGCAAGTCCTGTAGGCTTGACTTCCAAAAATGTATGCAGAATTGACCATTTCCCACTCCTCCACTAGTCTGTCTTCCTTTATCTGGGTTATTACAATAGTCTCCACTATTTTAACTATACTGCTCCCTCATCTGACCATAGCCTTTTCTCAAAACAGCAGCCTTAGAGATCGTTTTAAAATGTAAATTAGATTTTGCCATTCACCTGGTTCAATCTTCTCATGACCACCCACCTCACTCAGAGTAAAAGACCCTTCACCAGAGATGCTCTTCTCCATATCTCTTCTTGATGTGTTTGCTCAATCCTTGAGCTCTTTGTTCAAGTGCCATCTTCGCATGGAGGCTCCATCTGTCAGACTGTTTTCAATGGTAATCTTCAACATCCCCCTGCCCCCAGACCTTCCTAGCCCCTTCTCTGATTTATTTTCTCCAAAAATACTCATTTCACCAATTTGTTATCTCGACTGGAATGACAGCAAGTATTTTTTTCTGACTTGTTCAATGCTCTAGCATGAATAATAATGCCAGGTTTTAGTAAATATTTAGTAAATAAAATGATTTGAATCCTGGCCCTACTCCTCATTAGTCATACAGATAGTATGTACACCTACAGATAAAAGTGCATCTGATCTCATACAAAATCATGTTATTGTCAAGACCCTGAAAAGTTATTCCTGCCAAACATGATAATGGAATACCAGTGGCTGTTCTCTGCCAGCACAGTCAGGATCCCTTACCTAAAGTTCTCCAGGGGGAGAGGAGTGTGGCAGAAGCTGGCCATCTATGTGGGGATGAGAAGTCCTCTAGCCCCTTTTGCATGTAACCATTAAACGTAACCATAGGGACTGTTGATTAATTTAGTCAGTGACTAAATATAGAACTATTATGCATCAGGCATTTTTCCCCAACACTTAATATAGCAGAAAATGTAAACAACTAATATCTTTGTCGTATTAGTGCTTACATTCTAGTGGAGATTCCAATAATAAACAGTCAATATAGCACATAATGAAGGATGTAGAATGTTAGAAAGTAATTAAGTGCTGTGGTAGGGGAGGGAAGAAAGTAGAGTGGGACAACAGGGACCAGGGATGCTGGAGGGGGGTGGGGTCAGGACATGCTGGAGCAGGAAGGAGAGGGCCTGGTCGTCCTCCTGGAGGAGGTGAGACTTGGGCAAAGTCTCTAAGGAGGAGAATAAACCAGAGAAGAGTCAAAAAACAAACAAACAAAAAAATAAGCGTCTAGGGAAAAAAGAAAACATTATAGGGACAATAGAAACCAGACCAGGGCTTTCCTGGGACAGGGCAGGAATGAGAATTGACTGCAGGGGGCAGAAAGGAAATTTGGGGGACTGGGGAAATGATCTAAAAGCTGGACTGTGGTGATGGCTACACTACTGTATAAAATCACTAAACTCACTGATTTATACACTTGAAATATACACTTGACATAGGTGGCTTTTAGCATATGTAAATTTTATCTTAGTAAAAGCAATGAAAAGAGAGAGAGGGAATAAGAGAGGTAACATTAGAAACATAAAATTAAACAAAATAGAAGAACATGCCTGTAGAAGACTTGGATATCATAATTAGAAAACTGTAAAAGCAGTTTCTGGTATTCCTTTATCTGTACATTAAACCAGACAATCTGATTATATTTTTATTTGATGTTTCAAATCCAGAATCCAGGATATATAAAAGTACTCTGTGATGGTGAGTTTTACATGTCAACTTGGATAGGCTCTAATACACAGTTATTCAATCCAACACTCATCTAGGTGCTGCTGTGAAGGTGTTTTGTAGATGTGGTGAACATCCACACTCAGCTGACTTTAAGTATAAGAGATAAGCCTTGACAATGTAGCCCTCATCCAACCAGGTGAAAGGTCTTAAGAGCAAAACAGATGTTTCCCCAGATGGAGCTTAGAGTAGGTATACATTAATAAGAGAATCATACAAACAATGTAAAATGATAACTTTATAAAGGTGAGACATATAGGGGGATGAGAGCAAAAACTGTAAATTCTATGAGGGTAGAGATTCTGTTTCCTGTTTGGTCAAGGTGTATCACCAGCACCAAGCATAACCCGAGTTATATGAAGGGCTCCATAGTCTCTTTGGATATAAATGAATAAATGTCGATCTCAGTTCTGTAATAGAAAGATAAATGCATGTTTGAAAAGAAAGTCCTAAAGATAACCAAGGATTTAGAGAAATAGGCCCACAAAAAGATTAAAAGATTTACTATTATTTCAACCAGTTAAGAGAAAATTGAACATTGATCTCATAACAGAGTTGAAGGATTTCAATTCCCAAAGTAATATCACATTTGTTTTCTTTGAAGGATTCCTTGTGAGAACACTTAATGTGCAAAACAGCACATGTACCCAGCATTTATATGTTAAATGTAGGAATGATCTTACTGTCAGTAAGGGACTGGACACATAGCCATGGGTTTCAAATATGTTCTCCTGAACTTTTCTGGTTGTTTTAATATGAACAACTCTCTGGAAACACTTCATTATATCTTTATGACTCTAAGCCTATGTTCTACTGCTCAGTAGATGCACATTATGCAAAATTCCGAGACCAGTACAGCATGCCATTAGGATGACAATTGATTCTTAAACACATGTGATTTCAGAAAAGCCACTTAAACTCTACTGAGGGAAGAGAACAATTCCAGGATTTCATCTTCTTTCCATGGCATTCTTTTGTATGTGTGTGACTGTTTTATTTCCAGTATTATTATTATATACAGCCAAAGTTTTTACTATTTTCATTTCTTTGGTAGTGATAGATCCCACCACACTACAAATCAAGGTCAAATTCAAAATTCCTCTGTTTCTGAAAATTTCCAGGTCAGCTAAGCAATGTGGATAGACCTCCCCCCCTTGTCTTTATGTATGATCCTGCCCCTAGAGTTTGCTAACTCCAAGTCTATGATAGTTAATTTTATGTGTCAACTTGAGCAGGCTAAAGGATGCTCAGATAACTGGTAAAACATTATTTCTGGGTGGGTCTGTGAGGGTGTCTCCGAAAGAGATTAGCACTGGAGTCAGTAGACTAAGTAAAGAAGATGGCTCTCATCAAAGTGGGTGGGCATCACCCAATCGGTTGAGGGCCCAACAGAACAAAAAGGCAGAGGAAGGGCAAATTCCATCTCTCTTTTTGATCTGGGATGTCTATCTTCTCCTGCCCTTGGACGTTGGAGCTCCCAGATTTTCAGCCTTTGGACTTTGGGACTTATAAGAGGAGCGTTTGAGACTAGAGTTAAACCACTGGCTCCCCTGGGTCTCAGGCCTTTGGACTCTAACTGAATTGCACCACTGTCTTCCTGGTTCTCTAGCTTGCAGACAGCAGATTGTGGGACTTCTGGACTCCATAACCCTGTGTGTGTATGTGTGTGTGTACATATATATATATATATGAATCTTGACTGATACAAAGTCTAAGCTGCATGCTTTTTTTCTCACTCTAATTGTTAGTTTCTTACACATGGGATACATTTTCAAAACAATGATTCCTTTACTTATCATTTGCACTTTTGTAGTGTTTTGTTTACACAAAGCTTTCTAACATTTATCAGAGATGAGTTCTCACCATAACCAAGTGTGGTCATGGAATTTTCTCAAAAATATTTTTTATTGATTTCCTTAAAATTCTATACTCAGTCCTATTTAGAGGTCAGAAAGTAATGTTCAGAAATTCGGCCAGCAGTGCTGTTTTTATCCAGTGTGCATAGTAGTTTAATTTCTGTTGTTGCTGTTTGATTGTTTGAATGTCTCTACCTTTTAGTTATCCACATTGCCTAAAATTTGTTTGACTTTCAACTCTTATAAAATTCATCTTTGAAAATGGATAATATTAATCCAGAAATATGAATCTCCCTTAAGAAGTATGATAACTTTAATTAAAGGGAGCTATGAAGCAAATCACTTATATCTTATCATGGGCCGACTTGTACCTTCCAAAAAGATATGTTGAAGTCCTAACCCCTGGAATCTGTAAATGTGGCCTTATTTGGAAATAGGGTCCTTGCAGATGTAATCACGTTAAATGAGGTGATAATCTGATCACCTAATGGATCCCTAATCTGATGACTGGTGTCCTTAAAAGGAAAGGGAAATTTGGACACAGAGAAACAGAGGGAAGAATTCATTTTGAAGACGGAGGCAGAAATTGGAGCAATGTATCCACAAGCCAAGGAAAACCAAGGATTGCTTGCAACCATCAGAATGTAGGAGAATCCAGAAAATACTCTTCTTTGGAGACTTTAGAGGGATCAGGGCCCTAGTGAACCCTGGGCCCTGCTGAACCTTGGTTTCAGACTTCTAGCCTCCAGAACTGTGAGGGAATAAATTTCTGTTGTTTTAAGCCACCCAGTTTGTAGTTTGTTGCAGCAGCCCTGGAAACCTAATACAAAGAAGTTTGTTTAAGATTCACTTTTCAGACCACTGAGAAGACATCATCTAACATACCATATCATTTGATAAAACACTTATCACTCCATTTCTTGTGGAAAGCAACAAAAAGGAGCTAGAAAACAAATCTCCAAACAACAGATTTTCAGTAGGTGCAACAACAGGGCAGTTGGCCCTTCAGGGGAAGGAAGACTGGACCATAAACAGAGTGCTGCAAGGTCCTGCATATATTCTGGTGACAGACGGGTCAACCCAGGAATTCCTGAGAAACTATCTGGGAGGCCTTTCATGACTAAGTGGTGGTGTGTTTTAGATCACTAAGGAAAGCTTTAGGCACTCACAGCTGGTGGCATTTTCCCTTAAACAGCCAGGGAGCACCAGCACTGGTAACAAGTCTCTAACTGCTTCAATGAGAACTACTTTACACAGATATATATTTGAGACAGGCTGGGACCTGGGACCTGGGACACTTTGCTGCAGTACTTGCACCTGGACAAAGGTCTTCTCGAGCAACAAAACACAAAGAAACTATAAGGAACTAAAAATAATTGTGTGCATGTGCAACTGGGGCAAATTATCAACAACAAAATACAGAAAAGATCAAAATAAAATCCCAACTGCCACTCGTGCAGAGCCAGGAGCAAAGTCAGGGGGTCGGGAGCAAAAGCAGGGCACTGCCCATGCCCCCCCCCCACCCCCGGCCCCGCACTCACCACCACTAAGGGGTGGGCAGACCTAAACCACGCCTCCGGCCCGACCCCTGGACACACCCCTCCCCTCACCCCATATGAGGAACCAGCTCGCCCCACCTCGGGAGGGAGCAAGGGAACCCGTGTTTGTTCTCGCTCCCCCCGCCCCACCACTGCATCAGGGGCCCCAGTAAAGCTTGTCTGAATTTCTTGTCTCGTCTCTGATCAATTTCTATTGATTAAGGAGTCCAAAAACCCTGGTCAGTAACATATTTACATATCAATCTAATAACTATCTAAAATTCATGCTCTATTTCAATGAGGAGTAAAAGGCTATATACTGGTGAGCTGAGATTTGTAACCGGGGAGGGATGTGCCCTTTTATTAAACTTTATTAACTCCATTCCTATCAGACTCTGGCCAGTTCCCAATGCCCCCATCTCTCTGGTCACCTCCACCTCATCTGGCACCTTCTGGAGAGCTGCCACCCCCAATGTGTTCCTTAGAACTCCCCTTCCAACAAGACTGCATCTTTCTTACCCCTCCTCTTCAGCCCACAGCTCCTTTTCCTTTTCAATTAAAACAAATAATCAAAATACCAAACCTAAAGAAATTTTTAAGTTTAAAATCTTTCTACTCTCTCATGATCATGGGCCCTGGCCTGTATCAGAAATCAGAAAGCCAATTCCCAGGAAAGCAGTCAATAATAAATTGAATTATTTTGTTTAGAATTCTTTTGATTATTAAAATTAATGACATGTTATCAAAAGGAATTCAAGTTGGGAGATAGAGAAATAAGGTAAAGCAGCTAAAATAACTTTTCTTGAGGAAACATTCCCAAATGAATAATCTTTCTTTTTCTGTTTATTCCCAAGAAAAAACAAGGCAAGATAATTCTTGGAGCATAAACGTCTGATTGAGAGTGTTACAGAGGAGAACTAAGAGCTTTCCTGGCATGAGCAGGGCGCAGGCGTGGAGAGAGAAGGCTCCACACCGGTGGGCACAGCCGTGCCTGTGGTG
Organism: Physeter macrocephalus; assembly: GCF_002837175.3. Taxonomy (NCBI): domain Eukaryota; kingdom Metazoa; phylum Chordata; class Mammalia; order Artiodactyla; family Physeteridae; genus Physeter; species Physeter macrocephalus. Next base: position 8,644,281 of record NC_041218.1, read on the forward strand.
GCAAAAGCAGCTGTGTGGCCAGGACTTACTTCCAAAGAAGCAAACTGTGGACATGGTTAAGGGCAGAACGCCTTTACGTAAGGCTTTCACCCAGCGGGAAAACAACTTGATTTTTACTGACTAAGGAGGAAGAAATGCTTTGAGTAGCTGAGCAGTTGGTGAGAGGGCTTAGATGAGCACATGACCTGAAATCTGAAATTACCCTTGGAAGGGGCTGTCTCAAAGGGAGTTTAAGACTCCAGATGAGTTGGAAAGGCAATGAGCATTTAGCATGAAACCCTGGGGTCAAACCCTGGGGCTAACAGGTGACGCTGTGTAATGTTCACAGAACAGATCCTATTGCCTTTTAATAGATAAAGAAAGATAAATTATTAAAATGACCTATCAACTAAGAGAAGCCACCATCCCAAATTCGGTGTGTATGATTCAAAGTTCTTATTTTAGAACAAAGTCAATTCTCCTTTCCACTATACTAATATTTCTTAAGATGTCATCATTATAACATCTACAACTGACTTTAAATTTTCAGCACAGACAGTATGAAGTTGTGTGTGTGTGTTTTAAGTTACAGTCCAGAGGTGGCTATCATTCTAATCAGGCAGCCACGTGCCAGAGGTAGTCGTGAGCATGCTCTCAGAAACACTGCAGCCACTCCAGACACGACTACTCCAGGATTTCTGCTATCTATTCCTCTCATCAACTTTCTGAATGTCAAGTTGGGTTTTCTTTGGTAAAAATAGTGGTCTCTTAATTAGCATAAATGGTAGATAAATGTTAGGAAAGAGATCTCAGTGGTGAAATTAAATATATTAAGGTTATGTAGTTTGGCAAAACATCTTTGAGAAACACAGCCTGTGTGAAAATGGTATGAGACTCCAGTGAGATCTGTGACCTGAAGCCGTGGAGACGGTTCTGGATTCTTGATCAGTGAACCTGTGCCAGCTATTAGCTTAGGAGGTTTTCTGTTGCCTGGCACTGGCTCTGGGTGTAGCTGAATCCTGCCTCTGAAATACTGCTACAGCTGCATGAAGAGAACAGTTTCTTCAAGGTAAGGCAAGTCAGAGAGCTAGGACTTCACTGAGCTGACAGAGGAGGTTGTATTAACAGTGTTGTTCCAGCTTGCTAATAAATGTTCATTTAATAAATGTCTATATGTGCCCCAGACCCTGTCTGGGGCTTCCTTTCACTGCTTCATGGTGGCAGAGCTGTATGAGAATAGCTGTTTCTTACTTATCTCACTTGTCAGTGGCTGACATTGTTTTTTAAAAAGAATAGAATAGATATGCATGCAAGTTGGCTAAGTCAGATCTATAATGCTGTTCCTCAGATCATTTGTTTCAGAATCACTTGAAGTTTAGAATTCTTCGATTTCTCAACATCCTGCATTCTAAATTTCTATGCGTGGGGCCTGAGAATCTGAATTGTAACAAGTTCCCCCAGTGAGTCTCATATACTCTGAGGATTCAGCCAATGAACATATAACCAAAGAAGCATCATGATCATTTTCTGACAGCATTTCCCAATGGCAGACTAAAGACCCAAGAGCGAGGAAATATGACCCTGACCACTGGGTTTGAAAACCCAAATCTGTAAAGCAATAGTAATAGCACAGTATAAAGCCCTCATATCTTATAAACTCTATGCCATAAATTTGTGGTTATAGCTTTTTGCCTACCCATCTAGATGGAAATAGATCAACACTTGCCTTAAGCATTCAGCAAGCTCATTCATGGCCAGATATTCCACTGTCATTTGGATGAGTAGGGATTATCAATAGCTTTCCAACTGAGTACTGTCATCCATTTTCTGACAGCAATGAAAACTGCTGACCAAAAGTCCATCTTGTTAAATATGTTTTGGGAGAAAAACCAGTTTAGCTACTGGGTTGCTTTTTCTCACATCAATAAGCCCAGTTTATTTACTCCAAAGACATCTTGTCTGACTTCATCCACTCATCAAATATTTATTGAGAGACTTTTAAAAAGCATGTAGCTTTAACTCCCAACAAAGACCATGGAAGATTAAAGAAGCAGAGGTCTAGTTCAGGACTTCTGTCTCTGAGCTGTCACTCATCATCATATCATGATGCAGAGAGGAGAAACACCCTCATACAGCAGTCGGAGGTTTTGAATTCAGGGGCTGGCTATAGACTCAGCAGCAAGTCAGTATAGCTCTTACGGCTTCTATTTCTTCTTTTAGAAATTTAGGAATAAAAGGCTTGCCTTGCTTATTTTTCAGAATTTATTAATTCATTTACAAATATTTATTGGTCATCTACTATATTCAGGAATTTTTCTAGGACCTTGGGGGATAAAGCAGGAAACAAGACACACAAGATGTCTGTTGTCAAGTAGGCTTATTCTAATAACTAGAGAAATATATACAAATAGTGATATATAAACATATATTTATATACACAATAGATATAGGAATATTAATAGGCATATTTGCAGAGGCAAGTATATGTACACATACTTTTTAAAGCTTAAACCAAAGCCTTTTCTAAGGATACAATGTATTTTTTTAGATCTCACATTGGGTGACTAGAATGAGAAAGGGAATAATCTAATGAAAGATTATTATTGATCCAAGCAACACACCTAGCATTTTAATAAAAGATATCCCTATGTTTCATTAAGGAAGAAAAACATTTTCTGGCAGGATGCATTTCTCAAATTAGAAAACATGCCAGGTCTGTGTTCCAACACTCTTTCACATATAGAAGTAGAATTTATTATTAAAAGAATCTTCCATTCCACTAATCTTTTTATTACTTAAGAATCAAGATATTTGTGATAAGGTGGCTTCATGTAAGGCAACCTGTGTTAGGCAGCCTCTCAGAAGGCCCCAATAACCCCTGATTTCTTGTGTAATCCCCTTGCTTTAAGTGTGGGCTGGATTTAGTGACTTGCTTCTAATAAGTTGTACATAACAGAAGTGATGGGATGTGACTTCCAATTGTATATAACAGAAGATTGGATTATTAAAAACAAACAACAAGAACAAAACCTTTATGGCTTCTATCTTGTAAATTTTCTCTCCCATTTACTGGCTTTTCCCTCCCCTCCCCTTCTCCCTCCCTACCTCTCCACTTCTCTCTCTCTCTCTCTCTCTCTCTCTCTCTCTCTCCACACATACACACACACACACACACCCCGCCCCATCGAGACCACCTGAAGAAGAGAGGCCCTGAAGGATCAGAGCTGCATAGAGGAGAACCGAGGCACCCCAGCCAATACCCAGCACAAGTGAGTGCACCGTCTTAGAAGCAAACTGTCTAGCACAATTAAGGCTTCAAATAACATAGCCACAGGCAACAGCTTGGGTATAACCCCATGACAGACCCAGGTGGTCAGAATCACCCAGCTAAGTCATTTCTGAATTCCTGGTCTAGAGAAACTGTAAGATAATACATGTTTGTTCTTTTAAGCCACTAAGGTTTGGGGTAATTAGTTACACAGCAAGAGATGACTAATGTATAATCCAAGGACATGATTCTTGAGAATAGTATTATGAGAATGAATGGATTCAGAATCTCACGCTTTATACTTAGAATATTTGAATTGGACTAGAAGAATATGGTGACATCATATTAACACTTTATCATGAAGAAACAATAAATTTGATGCTCCTTTTAGTTCAATGAGGTTACAGAGTTTGCTTTTTTCCTGAGATCTACTGAGTCCACTGAATCAATATAAATACTTCATAATCAAACTTTATTGAAACTCCATTTTTAGCAATGTATTAGTTAACCAATTAAAAATATGGTAGTCTTACCTCCAAAAAAGTACTTCTCGCCAGTTTTAACTTGAAGAGGACTGTTAGTTCGAACTGCTGAGGCTTCATCTCCATCGATAGTGAGAATAACAAAATTCTCCTTAGCTAGGAAACGGACCTCATGCCACTGGCCATCATTCAACCCAGAACCTGTTAGATACAAGAGAAAAGGCCATTTCTTTTCTTAAGATGATTCAGTTTAAAATAATTTTTAATAACAAGTCACAGCTTTGTAAGTAAAAATTAATATATTTTCATCTAGGAAAATTCAGTGTGGCTACAATTAATATCTCATCTTCTTTAATATTATAAGTAGTTCTATCCTCCGCCAGACCAAATATGGCATAACATAACCCAATCAAGTAGGGACATAATGTGCCATCGGGATACATGAGAAAATGGAGTGAATTAAGTTGGTTGGGAGCTGATGATGAACTATTTTAATTTAATAACTTATTTTCTAGTTAGCTTTACTAGACTTCACTCTCAGATGAGAAAAAGGATTTGTAATTTTATATAATGTCACTGTTTTTAAAAACTATTTTTTGTACTGCCATTGTCTCTCAATAGCCACATCTGGCAAGTATAGCTAATAGAAATGAAGGACTAAAGAATAAATGTGTGAGTATGTGCAGTGAAGGGGAGAAGAAGATGCCACCCCAACATATGCCATTTCAGCATACTGATTATTTTGAATTAAAGTTACTTAAGAAGCAGCAAATGCAGTAAGGATACTCTGACCCTCCTTTGTCCCTCTGAAAGCAGGAAACACATCTCTCATGTGAAAGGTACCCTCCCTGTACCAGGAGGGTACAAGGCTTCCTTATCACTAGAGAGAGGGAAGTTAGGGCCAAGAAGGCTGTATAAACAAACCATGTTACTTCTTCGTTAATCTACTACCCCAAACCCAAAACTCTGGGTTACCAAAGTTACCCCAAAACTTCTTTGTCTTGTTAATTCTTTACAAAATTAATCTTTTTCTTTGGCTGAAAGGTATAAAATCTGCCTACATTGGTCACTTCTTTGAGTCTCATATTTCAGAGAGGTCCCATACATACAAAATTATATTTGTTTTCCTCCTGGTAATCTGTCTGATGTCAATTTAATTCTTAGATTAGCCAAAGAAGCTAGAGGGGAAGAAAGGAAAAGTTTTCCTTCCCTACAGCAGTTATTTGTGCTAATTGACCACTAATAGGTATGGGAAATGATACCAGGATTATCTGATCATTTACAAATAAGATATCTTTATAAAGAATTAGGTTATATTTAAACAGATAAACACCAACAAAATGAATCAACAACTCCCTAACAATCACATTCCACTCTTGCCTAGTACAAAGGTTTTCAGAAAACAGAAAATCTATTGTTATCCATTAGACAGAAAATAACATAAAGTTTCTGTTTAGTTTGTATTCATTTTTCAAATAATAATTAGAAAATTAAGGAGTAAAGAGAGGAGAACAGTCTTTGAACAAACGTTATCTTTTTTTTTTTTTTTTTTTTAGTGGTACACGGGCCTCTCACTGTTGTGGCCTCTCCCGTTGCAGAGTACAGGCTCCGGACGCGCAGGCTCAGCGGCCATGGCTCACAGGCCCAGCCGCTCCGCGGCATGTGGGATCTTCCCGGACCGGGGCACGAACCCGTGTCCCCTGCATCGGCAGGCGGATTCTCAACCACTGCGCCACCATGGAAGCCCTGAACAAACGTATCTTGAAAGAGTATAAGAAAGAGAGAGACAGAAATCTAAGCGAGTCAAAGTGACTTTCTTTCACCTTATAAAGGCCTATGCAAAGGGAAACTATTTTGTTCCAGACTACTCCAGATGGCTTAATCTAGAATCCATAGGTAGAAGTTACTGAAGGTACACTTCAGCCTCACAAAAGAAAGAGAAGCCGGGCTTCCCTGGTGGCACAGTGGTTGAGAGTGCGCCTGCCGATGCAGGGGGCACGGGTTCGTGCCCCGGTCTGGGAAGATCCCACGTGCCGCGGAGCGGCTGGGCCCATGAGCCATGGCCGCTGAGCCTGTGCGTCCAGAGCCTGTGCTCCACAATGGGAGAGGCCACAACAGTGAGAGGCCTGCGTACCACAAAAAAAAAAAAAAAAAAAAAAAAGAGAAGCCTAGCATGAAAAGGTATCCGAAAATGGAATGAGAGAAAATCAGTGAAGCACGAATGATGGCTTCCAAGCTTCTGATCAGAGGTCTGCAAACCACAGCTTATAGGCTAAATACTGCTTGCTGCCATCTGTTTCTGTGCAGCCTGAGAGCTAAAAATAAATCTCACATTTTAAATGGTTTAAAAGTAAATAAAAATAATAGCAATATTAAATTACATGTGAAAATTATATAAAATTCAAATGTAGTGTCCACATAAAATTTACTGGAATACAGTCAAACTCATTTGTTTATACATTGTCTGTTCTACAGAGTCCAAAACAGTTGCTACAGAAACTGTATGGCCCACAAAGCCTATACTATTTACTGTGTCTTCCTTTATAGGAAAAGCATAAACTAGTGATTGGTTTACATTATTAAACAGAAACACCATTTTAAAGCAATAAATTAAGGCTTCTTGGGGCTTGAAGATAGTCACATATATGTAGTATTAACTAACATTGTACTAGTAAATATCATTACAAATAATCATCCCTCAGGTATTTTTTTTTCAGGATTTTCAAATTTTAACTTAGTAACATTTATTGAGCACATTTTATTTCAATGGAGGAAAACAGGAAAACAGCTCTAAAGTAATTAATACTAAATAATTTTCAAATTATGAAATGTATAATATATACAAATACATATTTTTTGTACTGAAATTACTATGTAAACATACAGTCTTATTCTAAAAGTAAAGTCAGTTAGCTATCAGACAAGTAGTAGTGTTTACTGAAACAATTCCTTCTCCAGTAGTGGGTTCTCCCACAAAACTGATTCATGGAAGACTGTACCATCATCATAACATTTTCTGTTAAATTATAAAACTGGAGTTAGTGTTAATTAGCCATAGAAGTGTATGGTTTTGATTTTGGTTGTTATTTTTGCCTTTATAATGTGATGAACCCTGCTTTGAAATGTAGTTTGGGGGCATGGGTCCCAAGGACAGTAATGTTACAAATGTTTAATCCTAAATAGTCACACACTCAGAGGAAGTCACTTACAAGCTGTCTTCAGTGACAGGGCTTTCTGTTCTAACCGGTAGACCAGAAAGCCTTTCTGAAAATTCTAATGAAAACTTCTTCATCATAAAGTTAATTTTTAAAGGGAAAATCACCAGCTTAATTGTTCATGACAAAAAGGTCTATTATTCCATCAGATTAAAATAAAAAGGTTACTTTATTTTTTCAAGAAACTTAATTACTAAAGAAATTGGACCTCATATAAAAGCAGCCTTGTTGATAGCAGCCACTGCTGCATCTGAGCTTAATGTGTGATTTCTATTCATTTTAATTCCAATTATTATTTTGAACTGTTAGTGTTAATCATCAAGAGGGTTTTTTAATAACATGTGGATGAAGAAAAATTTTAAGAAGTGACATATTTTCTTTTGAGAAATTAGGTCATCCTTGCCCCACTGAAGAATGAACTTCATTATATTTGGGGCCCATTCCTATCATAGATTGCTGAGGCATACCTCTTGACGATTAACATTAACAGTTCAAAACAATATTTCACAGAAAAAGATTTTTTTGCATTACTATCCCCAATAAATAGGTGAGAGAACTGAATCTAATAACATTTAGGCATCCCATATGTGGTAAATGTCAGAACTGAGAACTGGAACTCAGCTATATCTAGTTCTGGAGGCTGAGTTCTTACAAACAGCAAACAAAGAAAAACCAACAACAATTAAACATGGTATATAGACTCTGTGCATCTGTCATCAGAGTTCTCTTATACCACACACACACTTCCATCTGCCACCACATCTAGAGGGAGTTTCTGGAGTACCCTTGTCTCATACAGCATCAGGGTTGTAAATAAACTGAGACACCAATCCGGTTTCATCTGCCAACTTTCAGCATCTGTGTCATCAGATTTTTGTTGTAATGTAAGATCCCACGACTACCTGTCTTTTAGTATTTTCTTACATTGATGTTTTTCCCCTAAAATTGTAATTTGAATGGATATTTTATAAGTTTGAGAAGCAAATTCTAGCACTATTTCCCTAAGGCATATTAAAGTAAGCCCAGGAGTATTCATTTAAATCATCTCCATACTTTGTGAAACTCAGCAAAGAGAACTCTGTGTTCACTCCTTTCATTTTATCATGAGTGGCTCAATCAATGATCTTGAACATGCTATCTTTTGTCAGTTTGTAGAGTTGAGATCCTAATCTAGACCTTTTGCACTCAAACAGTAGTTCTTCCCACTCAGAACACAGCCATTAAATTTTATGGTGCGAAAAAAGAAGATGCCATAGTTTCAGCATAATTTCCCTCCTCTTGTGTCCCTTCCCTTCAGTGCAAGGGAGACCTGAACAACTTTGTATGAAACACGGACTACTGAGTTTTGCCTTTACCATTTCCTGGGCCACCTGCCACTTGGGAAGTAGTACAGAATTAGCTTTGCTTCAGAGAAACTATACGGAATAGCCTCTTTGAGGCATTTTTAAAAATTAACAATATTCTTTAGTAATTTTTATTTCATATGAAACAGAACATTAACGAAATTTAAGAGCTTTTGGAATTCAATATATAAAATTCACTCAGAACCGTGCAGTTGATCATACAATATACACTTACAATACCAATACAGTATTAAGAAAAAAAATGTATCATCATCCCAAGTTTTATTAGAAATTTGTGAGTTGTAAACAACAAAGAACACATCACCAAATAGGATTAAGGCATCACTTCTCATTTGCTATTAAAGAGATGGTATCCTTTCACTCAATATTCTAGAGCAATGAATGTCCCAGGGAATAGAGAGACTCACCAGGGACCCATAATCCCAGACACAGTGGAGTCTTGGTGGCTGCAGAGTGACTCAGCACCAGACCAAAAAAGGATGCTAGTTACTGATACTTAAAAAAGAGATCCAGTCTCATACGGCTAACATTTCCTAAGAGCCTGGTATGTGCCTGGCACTACCTAACTCTGTATGTGTCAATCTATTGCCTTTTCCCAATAATGAGCATCAAGATGGCAAAAGGGCAGGAAAATAGTGCGGCAGCTAAGAGGACTGACCCAGGAGCCAGGTTACCTGTGTTTGCTCTGGCCCTTGCCAACCTGGACAATTTACTTAAGCTCTCTGTGCCTCAGGCTTCTCCTCTCTAAAATCAAATAGTAGTATCCACTTTGTAGGTTGGTTTTAAGGAGTAGATGAATTAGGGTTTGCATAGCATTAGAACAGTGCCTAGCAGCTAGGAAACAGCATATCTGTATCTATACCATTAGGTCAAAAAACAAAGAAGGCTGGTGAGTCCCATTTTACAAAGAAAAAAGCAGAGACTTAAACGTAGTACTTTTTCTTTGGGGGTTATTGCATTGCAATTACAAATACTGGTGTAGTTATAAATAAGCTTTCTAAACAAGACAGCAATATAATAACTCAACAACGTGGAGATCATGAATATATACATGAGACAACTGAAAAAAGTGTCCTAACATTATGCTAATGGGCACTTGAAACTTAGAAAAACATGTCCAGTGACAGCATTAGACGAGGGAAAAAATTTTGTATTCAAACAATTTAGAGCTGAAGATGATTTGTTCTGCAAAAATGTGTTAGATGACTCACAAAGTTATGACAAAGACACTGATGTTAAAGCTGCATGTGAAGAAATTTGAACAAAATTATTTCCAAAAAGTGAGAGTGAAAAATGAACTTTCTAAATTATTTATGTATGTAATTTTAAAAATAGTAATTAAATATTTGAGACATTTTCACCCACAGCCCTAAAAGTTTATATACGTAAGTTAAGTCAAAAGGTACTCTTAATTATCTCGTTGGGAAAATGGGGGATTGCCTTTCATTTGGGGTCATATTTTATTCGGGTTGATATATAACATGCTCCATAAGAGACAGAGGTAGATTAGAAGCCAGGGGTGTCTGACTTACAGACTCACCCTCAGAGAGGCAGAACAGTATAAGGGTCTAGAGCATAGACTCTGAAGTCAGACATCTGGATATAAATCTCATTTCTGCTCACCTAATAGCTGGGCCTTCAGCAAGTTAACCTCTTTAGGCCTCAGTTTCCTTCTCTATTAAATGGGAATAATAACAGTATCTACTTCATAGAGTTTTGAGAATTAAGTATATACAATGTCACTTAGAACAGTGCCTGGCACATGGTAAGTTCGCTCTCAATAGATATTAGCTATTATTTCATATTCAGTGAGTAAGACTAGCTCTCTAAATACCAACTTGGGTTGTTGTATGTTAATTCTATAAGTATTAACTGTTAAGAAATGAATAAACATTGGTTTTCTTTATGAATAAATACCCACCTCCCCATACAAATTTTACAGTACAAGAGAAGTCTTGAGGAATTGGGGAATTTGGGAAGGTAGCTAAATATATATCTCTTGTTAATATCAGGGTCAACAATTTCTAAAACCAACTTTGAGCTATACAATAAAATAGGTCTTATTCCATCATAGTCACAGATGTACTTTCACCTCCCCAAAATGTGTTTTGTTTTCAATTAGATTATTCAATAGGTGTGGTTCTGAATGTCTGTGGAATATTTCCAAAAATCAAATCCAATTCCAAGCAAGGACTTCGCCTGATGACTAATTTTGAGGAGACTGATATAAACTGTAGTACGTATTTTCTGAAGTATTTTTGTTTTAAAAATATACACTATTCAACAATTTTGATGTACTTTTATACTTAAAGATTATTTGAATTTACTTTATGATAGATACCTCCAGTTATTCATTAATTCATAATTATAAAAACTTTTCAACTGTACATTACAAAAGGAAAGTGACATTTTTACAAAGAGACTTTTTAACCTAAAACCAACATCTTTGAAGCCATATTCCAGCTTCTGGCTTTAATTCTTTCATAAAATATCGAAATTGTTTTACAATATTTTCTCTAGCATCTCCCTAACTTATAACTTCTAGAAAAACTTGTTTTGTATACGAATGTAAAATGTTAATGAAGCATATTCTATCCAGGCTGACTTTCTAATGGTATTATTTTTAAAGTAAGACTCTTGAGGTGGTTGCTTTGATTGAACAAGAAGAAACAGATGTTTCTCTTATTAGAGACAAAAGAAGACTGGTTTAATGAATGTTGAAAAAAAAGAAAGCATTTAAAATATAGTCACAAACCAAGATGTAACATCTGTTTGAAAATGCTTCAATAAAATTACAGTGACTAGAGTTTTCAGTCTTTTGCTCATCATTTAATCTTGAGAGAAAAATCTCAGAGACTATAAAATCCATCTTTAGGTGGTTACAGTATTCTCTGAGGTATTAATAATATATCTCATAAGTTATCAGTTACCTATTGATGAAATAAGAAAAAAGAGAATATACATCTCTATGTAGATATGCCACATACTATTACTTATATTATCTATATAAATCCCATAAGGAAATCAATCCAATTTAATCGTGCTCACTTTTACACATCAATCCAAACCATATAAATATGATCAACTGCAATCAGACAGAACATGTAATACGATACTTGGGTAGGCACAAAATACTTTTATTTTTTAAGTTGAAGAAATTGTCAAATGCTCCTCTGTATTGGTATAGACAGAACGTCACTTTGGAATGTCTTTGTTCTGAAAGAACCACTTGAATGGAAGCTTTAAGTTAGAAATACACATTGGGGAGAGCCTACTGCATGACATTTTTTTGTGTTGCTAGATGACTCCATCACTAATTTAATATGTAGAATCTTAGAGATGGGATGAATTGTTTCCTTTCAGGCACTCAGAATCTTTCGAGAAAGAAAGAGCCCAGATTAATAGATTTTATTACGTTGTCTGCACCTTAGAGTCATTTGGGGAGCTTTAAAAGTTTCACACCGAAATTTCCAAATCATTGCTGGGAAATTAAACTTTTACATAAACAGATATATACGATGCAATCCTAGTCAGAATCTCAACACTAGTCTTTGTAGAAATAAAAATAGAAGATTCTAAAATTTATAAGGAATTTTTAAAACCTTAAATATTCAAAATTATCAAAAAGAAAAACACAAGTAGAGGACTTATCATCTGATTTGAAGACCTGTTATAAAGCCATAGTATTCCATAAAGAAATCAGAACCGGACCCAAACATATGTGATCCATTGTTTTTTGGCAAAGGCTCTAAGGCAATTCTATGGGGAAAGAAAAGGTGATTTTGTGTTTGTTTCTTTGTTTGTTTTGTTTTTTTCCAAAAACTGGTGCTGGAACAACTGGATAAATAAAGGGAAAAATGTATCTCAATTTCTTCTTTACTCAAAAATTAATTCTAGATGGATTTTAGACCCAAAAATAAAAGCCTAACTATAAAGCTTCTGAAGGATAACATAGAGTATCTTTAGGACTTTGGGGTTAACAGAGATTTCCTAGAGCAGGAGTCCCCAACCCCCAGGCCAGGACAGGTACCGGTCCGCGGCCTGTTAGAAACTGGGCTGCACTGCAGAAGGTAAGTGGCAGGCGAACAAGCAAAGCTTCATCTGCCACTCCCCACTGCTCACATTACCGCCTGAACCATCACTTGCATTACTGCCTGAACCATCCCTCCCCTGCCCCCCCATCCGTGGAAAAATTGTCTTCCATGAAACCAGTCCCTGGTGCCAAAAATGTTGGTAACTGCTGTCCTAGAGGACATCAAAATCACTTGATAAATTGGGCTTCATCAAAATTAAAAATTTCCACTCATCATTAGACATATTAAGAAAATTCAAGGCAAGACAGAGACTAGAAGAAAATATTTGCAACATATATACCTGAACATGGAGCATACTAAAATACACTAAAAGCTCTTATAAGTCAATAACTGGAAGACAAAAATGGGCAAAAGTCATACCACAAATAAAGGTAAATTAAATACCCATAGCCACGTGAAACATTTCTTGACATTGCTAGTCATCAAGGAAATTAAAGCCACAATGACATACAATTTTACACCACTTCTGTGGCTAAAAATTAAAAGGACTAACTAGGACCTGGATCAATGTGAACTCTCATACATTGCTGGTGGGATGCAAAATTGTACAGCTCCTTTGGAAAATACTTTGATAGTTTTTATAAAGTTAAACATATATTAATCCTATGACCCAACAATTTCCCTGCTAACTATTTTCCCCCCCAAAATCAAAATGCACATTGCAAAAATATTTGTACGGGAATGTTTCAGCAGTTTTACTCATAATGGGACTAAATTGGAAATAATTGTATAACCATACAGTGTGTACTCAAACAAGAAAATGTTGCTAAGTAATAAAGAAGAATGAACTAGTGGTTTGGACAACATTGTTTTGCATGAAAGAATGTAGACACAAAAAAATAATATACTGAATGAATCCTTTTATAGAAAATTTTAGAACAAGCAGAACCAGTCTATGGTGATAGAAATCAGGACGAGTTTCCTATGGGGGGAGGGTGCACAAGGGCATGGACTGTAAGAGGCACAAGGAAACTTTCTGAGGTAATGAAATGTTCTATATTTCGATTGGAGTGTTGGTTGCATAAGTGTATATATTTATCAGAATCCATTGAATTGTGCTCTTAAGATCTGTGCATTTCACAGAGTTGATTCTCATTCGTGGATTCAGTACTTGTGTATTCACCTTATTGCTACAATTTATTTCTAACCCAAAATCCATACTGTGGTGCATTCTGGTCATTCACGGACTCAGGCATGAACAGACCGGTGAAAAATTGGAGTCGCTCAACTCACAAGTTCCCAACTGAGGTCAAATAAGGCATCTCTTTGCCTTCTTGTTTCAGCTCTTATCCTGAAATAAAGTGTTCTTTTCACTGTATACTTAGTGGCATGTTTTTTTGCATTTTTGTGCTTTTTGTCAATTCTGCCATTTAAAGTGGCCCCCAAATGTAGTGCTGAAATGCTGTTTAGTGTTCCTAAGTGCAAGAAGGCTTTGATGTGCCTTACAAAGACGAAATGTGTACATTAGATAAACTTCTTTCAGGTATAAGTTATAATGCTGTTGGTTGTGAGTTCAATGTTAATGAATCAATCATATGCATTAAACAAGGTAACTTTAAACAGAAATACATAAATCAAGGTTTGTATTGATGCAAATACAAGGTTATGTATTGATGCAAATACAAAAACAAGGTTATGTATTGATGCAAATGTTGTGACCACAGGTTCTCAGGAACCTAACCCTATATTTCTTGTAGGAACAATGGTTCAGTATTCACTAATTGAGTATTTTCAATAACTATGCAGAATATAACTATGATGAATAATGAAAACCAAATGTATTTTGTAATTTTCACCTCAAAAATATATAAACATTTTAAATCAGATAAAATGATGATATTCATTTTTAAATTCATCTAAATTTTATCCAATGCCCACTTTATACTTTGTTTATTGCATTATCAAACAATGAGAAACCCAATATAGAACATACCATTATTTGCTACTAAACAGGGGAAACCCAATGAGACTCTGTATTCCTATGTTTAACTTTTGGATATCAATATTTTAGGAAGTTAAAAAACTTAAAATAACTACTCCAAGACTAAATTTTCATGTAAAAACCTCTAAAAATTGTTTCAATCATTAATGATTCCCAGCCGAAAGCCAAAGATCATTATACTTCAAAATCTCAAAGATTTATGACCATTTTAATGATGACTGTTTTCTTGAGACAATCTTCCAAAGCAAGTATCTTTAGTAGTAATATGATTATGTGAATATCATCTTCAATACATCTTATCAATCTAGGAGTCCAGTTCATGTACCAATTTTGGCATTTACATTCCTTCATTCCAGTGTTTTACCTGTCTTGAATATAAAATGTAATATAATTGCATTAAATAAGAAGCTGTTGCTAATTTAAAAGAAGATTTTAATTGATAGGACTTCTGATTAATGTACACATATAGATAAGCCCCAAGATACAGTGTGGTATAGCAGTTAAGTGTCTGGGTGTCATTCATACCTGGATTCAAATGCCAACCACACTCCTCCATTCATGTATAAATACATGTTGAGTACCTACTACTTCCCAGGCACCATGTTAGCACTGGAGATACAGAAGTAAGTCTGAAATAATCTCTGCTCTAGCAAAATCTAGCTGTTTTCCTGTGAGCAAGTTATTAAACCTCCCTGCAACTTGGTTTCTTCACTTAACAGAAGAAGACATAGTACTATGTCAGAAATTTATTATAAATAATCCATGAGCTATAATGTATAGGAGCCACCTTATACTATCAATAGTTAGTAGCAGTTTTTATCATTATTATTTTTACTGTACATATAAAAAGACAACTACATGTATATATAAAGAAAAGAACTTTCAAAATTTTACAAAAGGAAGACAGCATATTTTGTGAGTTGTGCATGTGTCTACATACGGCAGATAAAGGTATATTAAGCAGTGGTAGCTTAAATGGATTTCAGATCATAAGCAGAGAACTTTTATAATTTTTTTCATCTTTAATATAAAACTTACTGAAGAAAATTTGGAAAACTAAAAAAGTATAATAAAGGAAAAAAAAGATTCATTACACTTAGTATTTGATGTATTTTACTCTAGCTTTTATCATAAATAACTGCAAACCATTCAGATTGCTGTGATGCTATGATTGAAGGTGAAAAAGTATAAAAGGAAGAAGCAAGTGATGATCATCATCTGCTAAATTCTGATTTGTGCTGATGGAGATTTGGCAGCCTTGTCCTTTCAGTTTAACTTTTCAGAATCTAAGGAGAATAATATGGAAATTTACCTCCACTAGCCTAAGCTCTTCTAGAGTTTTATTCTGAACTCACTTATTGATCTCCTACCACATAACTGGCATTGTTTTAGGCACCAGGATATAATGGTGAAGAAGAAAAGGTCTTGCCCTCTTGGAGCTTATATTCTTAGGTGCAGAGACAGACAGTAGACAAATAATGAATAGGTTAATAGGTACAATTTCAGATGGTGATAAATGCTATAACAGAAATAAAACAGATGCTGTGATAGAGAGATTCATGGGATAAGACTGATTGACAAGGGAGAACTCTCTGAGGAGGTGACAGTGAATCTGAAACCTAAAGGATAAGAAGAGGCCAGTCGTGATAATTTGATGCAAATGCCCTGAATGGAGACATACTCGGTGTACTAAAGTACCAGGCCCTAAGATGACTACAGTGGTTTGAGTATAGAGATTAAGGTGGAAGGATTGAGAAATGGGAGGAAAAAGATAGGCAATAGTATAATAAGTTAAGGGCCTTGTAAGCTGTAATTAGAAGATTAAATATTAAGTGTGATAGAAAACCTATGTTTTATGCAGAAAGTGGCATGATGCTATTTTAAAGATATACGCTAGCTACTGTACAGCGAATGGATTTAGGGAGGCAAGAGTGAAAGGAAGGAGACCTATTACAAAGCTCGTACAGTGGTTAGGACCAAACGACAGAGGTTTGGACAGAGGTTAACACTGAGAAAAGTGGTCAGACATCTCTTTCAGAGGTACTGTTGACAGGTCTTTTTAAAAAATATATTAATCTATTTATTTATTTTTAGCTGTGTTGGGTCTTTGTTGCTGCGCGCGGGCTTTCTCTCGTTGTGGCAAGTGGGGGCTACTCTTCACTGTGGTGTGCGGGCTTCTCATTGTGGTGGCTTCTCTTGTTGCAGAGTTCGGGCTCTAGGCACACGGGCTTCAGTAGTTGTGGCTCATGGGCTCTAGAGCTCAGGCTCAGTAGTTGTGGCACACGGGCTTAGCTGCTCTGCGGCATGTGGGATCTTCCCAGACCAGGGATCGAACCCGTGTCCCCTGCATTGGCAGGTGGATTCTTAACCACTGCGCCACCAGGGAAGTCCCCTGTTGACAGGTCTTACTCATTAATTGGTTATCAAAAGTTAGAGAAACAGAAAAATGTGTGACTTAAGCAACTGAGTGGAAATCAAAGCAATTTAAGTAATGGGAGACTGGGGAAGCGAGTTGTTGTTTGGTATGCCCATTAGGCATCTAAGTAGAGAAGTCGGGAGGTGGTTATATATTTGTGTCTGGAGCCCAAGGAAGAGGTAAGGTTTGGACATAAAAATCTGATGTCATGAGCATAAATCATGGGATTGAATACAGTTACCAACAGAGAGCTTTGAGATAGAGAAGAGAGTTTAGGTTGAGTCTTAGAGTGCTCTGAACTTGAGAAGTTGGAAAGAGGATGAGGGCCCAGGAAAAGAGACTGGGAAAGAGTACCAGTAAAATAGGAAAGAAACCAGAAGGATGTGATGTTAACGAAGAGACTAACTCAAGAAAGAGGGACTAGTTGAATCTTTTAAGTGCTTCTGAGATATTAAGGAGAACAAGGACAGGAAGTGGACATTAGATTTGGGAATACGGAGGTCGATGATAATTGGAGTGGGGTGAGCAGAATATAGCAGGTAAGGAATGCAAGGAGTGAGAATACCGAATCCTTGAGTGGTTCAGCTATACAGGAGAAGAATTTTGAGTAATGGTGTATGTTGAAAATCTGAAGAAAAGTATGAATCCTGTCCCAAGAAAAATCCTTATTAGTATATATCCAAAATTTGTATGTAATGTCAGGGGTTTAGCTCTTCTCTCAGGTTAAGAACCTGGTTTATACAACCCTTCATCTTCTACTTGCATCACCGACTTTATTGGGCAATGAGAATACTATCAATTCATTTATCCTTTTCAGATTCATTACTTTTCTTACATTCCATTTTTTACATTTAATGGCTTATAAGTTATATTTTCTGTTCCTTAATTTGTTTTTTTAACAAATATGCCAGTTATTTGGTTTTAAACTTAAATATTTATTATTGTTGTTTAAATCACTGTTTTGTTTCTGTCTAAAGTAGAAAGTTATTGTTGTGAAACGATTATTATACCATTTTGGGAAAAAAGTTATCATTACTAATATTACAATTCATTTCTTAAATCTAAATTAACTAAGTTATATTTAGTCTTTTATCTTTGTTCCACATATGTCTCAGATAAATTGCAATATCGTACAATTTTTCCCTAAAGGCACAAAATCATCCCTATTTATAGGAAATCGACATTATCTAAATGGCAAGAACATTCAGATCAATTCCTCTTTTTCTGGGGGATAACCTATGTGAAACATTGTAGAAATTATAAAAATAAATATGATGATTCCTGGTCTCAAAAAGTTTGCCTTAGTCTACCATCTAATGAGGTTTAAATATCTTTACATACATTTTTATAATTGCTATGAAACATTTCCTGGTATTTTATAAACTGGAGTGAGATGGCTCAGGAAAAAGAAATGAAAGATAAATGAGGAAGGCAAAATGTAGCTGAGAAGATGTGGGGATCCAGCTAGGGATCTTTGACAAGAGGTGATCCCAAAGGTGGGCACTCCCTTGTTGTGCACAGCCTTACTATAATATGCTGTTAAAACTGTGGATCCCCCATCTTCCCGGCTAGGATAACCCCACTCGTGAACAGTAGAATGATTACAGAGTACCTTATCTCATCCATGTCCCAAAGGCACATTGTTCCTGTCCTCCTACACATTAGGGAGAAAATAGAGCTACATGACACTATCAGTCAATGATTGTTTTTCTATTCTGTCCCATCGGTATTATAGAAGTGATGTAAAAAGAATATCTAAGAGAAAGAACACTAGGAACAGCATAAATGAAGATAATAATAGCAATTTAGCCCAGGTTAATTCTTGAATCCATTTTCTCATTTTTCTAAATTTTGATAATAAAACAAATTCAAAGCTTAAAATTAACAATTGTCAGAATTTAAGATTAGCTTTCTTTAAAACAGTACATGTAACAAAATTCCCTCTTTTCTTCTAAATATTTTTCAAAGTCTTGGTTTTATCATAACCATAGAGAGCTGTGAACGTAAGTGGCTTTGATTAAAACAGAGCTTTTTTATACCTGTGTGTGCTGGATAACTCCAGTGAGAAAACTGTCTTTAATTTAGAGAAGTTATCCAGACATTCACGGGTTCAGAAATTTCTGAGTTCAGACGATAATCACGAGCAGAGTCCTGGCATGGAACAGATATCTTAAAATATTATGTTCAGGTATAATATTTTATGATTTGAATATAAATCATTATTTTTAAATTGCATCATAAAAGGCATAATAAAACCATAGTTTCTCATTTCAGATAATTCTGCATTACTCCCCTTTAACAGAACTTTGTTTTTATACTTGCCACTGAATAATTTTCACCCTCTACTCAAAGGTAGGGTCTAGTTATTGTACCTAGGTCACAAACGTAGGCAAAGATTCAGTCCCTACCTTTTACAAGTAGTTCTTTTTCTGCCAACCTCTCTACTACTTGTTCTACTATGTGACTCCTAGTGTGAGAGGCAGCTTCTGTGTGTTTCAGCTCAGTGTCATTTCCTCCAACTGGACTACTGATGAGCATTGAACCATGAAGGGCATGTCTCCAGATATTTATAAACTACTCTCTACTGCAATCTTCAAGCCAACAATCCTTTTTGAGTGTCAACTGCCTTTTGGTAGGTTTTCTCATCCTTTGTGGCAAAATGGGAGAGGAAAAATGCTACAGGTAAGCACACTGAAATCACACTTGTATAAAAAATGTTTCATATATATTTAGGTTACAAATTTATTCCATGCATCCTTTCTTGTGGATTTTAATCTGGATAAGATAAGCATCAGATAAGATTAAAAATTAAAAATAATATTTTAAAAATTAATATATTATTAGAGCATAAATTTTTAAAACCGCTGATTTATTTTTTAGTGTGGTTTCATGGATTTGTATTAGGTACACAAGTTGTGTGTGTGTGTTTGTATATATGTGTGCACATATGTGTGAAATTCACTACAGGACACATAAGACAGGAGTGCAGTATGATACACTAAAATAGAGCCAGATTAGAATTGGGATAGCATGGACACTAATATTACATTTACCTCTCTGGCCCAGAAATCTTTATCAGTAAAATGAATGATTCATACCAGTTGATTACAAGATTCCTCTCAGCTCTAGACACTTAAAATAAGACTACAATACATTCATGTACTGCAAAGGGGAACAGAAAAACCAATGACAATGTATCAATTAAAAATGTTACGTAGAGCATATTAATAAAGCAAATACTGATATAACTGAAGCTGTATATTTTGGTCTATAACTCTGTACTTGTCCTGCTGGCTGACTCTAAGCATTAAACACAATGGTCATGGACCACTCAAAGTACATGGAAGAGACTTTGCCTGAGATGAAAAGAGAAGAATCCACGCTGAAAAGACAGACAGTCATTTGAATTTTGTACTATAGTGGACAGAAGATGGGGGCCACAGATAGCTTCATGGAAACATGAGAGTAAACTGATGGCAGACCAACTTGGAGGGTGGATCCAGCACTGTAGAAGGAATTAGGATCTTTCACTGTTTCAATTCTGAAAGAGAATTCTTTGCCATTTCTGTGATTTAACGTAAGAGGCAGAGTCCCAGAAAATACTGGCAAATTGAAAATAGAAGTAAGGTTTTTGGCAAGAGCATCTGTCCTTTACTGCAGAAATTCTCTGGAATACTAATAAAGGATTAGGAAGAAGATGTCACACAGCAGAATCCCACAAAGGGTGTTATCTGAGGGAATCTGTGGTAGATTAGATGCCTTACAGTGCTAAAATTCTATATAAACATTTATCATTTTCTTATTATCAGGGCATATCCCATCTAAAGATAACATTAGAAATATCTATACATGGATTTTTTTTCCATACCATATAGCACAATCGTGTTTTTTAGTATTTATTGAACATTGTTTAGCATTGGTTGCCAGATGGGCAACCCTCTAGTTAAAATCAATTACTGACTTTAGAAGCAATCTGGAGTGTTGGTAATGGTCTGTCTCTTGATCTGAGTGAAGGTTACATAGATGTGTCCAATTTTTCAAAAACTTCATTAAGCTGTACATTCATGATATGTGCATTTTCTATATGAATAATATATTTCAATAAAAATAAAGCAAGATAAGAGTCTATGTGATGTATAACCTAAGTGAAATAAGTAAAATTGTAGACAATATTGAGGCCACTATTATCTTTAAAGAGTCATGAGAGAAATGTATATAGAAGTCATCAAAAAATTATGAAGTATGCACACAGTTGTCGAATATTAAAATAATAGTAATTTAGCAAATCTGATAGCTATTAATGCCATTAATTTAACATGAATTGTGATGTAAAAGAAAAATAAAGATTTTGGGGGGACTACAACCATGTAAAGACTTCATAAAAATTCTGAGGTGGACTTCAGGGCACTTTCAAGGGCTTTTAACTGTGATGTCATTTTTCCACATTATGTCTAGTTTCATTTCTAAACTTAAGGGCTTTCCTGTCTTTGATTAACTTATCAACCATGATTATCGCCCTTTCATGTCTCACAGATTCAGGGAATGCAAACTGCTTTCACTCATAAGAGAGGAAAAAAAAACCCTCTGATATAAAAATATTCACTTTCTTTATGTTTGCTCTCTCTCTAAATTTTATAGTGTCTACCACTTTCCCTTTTAAATTTTCAGTTTTAGGCTTTGTTTCCATTTTTCTTGAGTTCAGTTATCTCTGTATCTTAAGACTTAAAGGTAAAATAAAATGGTTCAAATATTCTAACGCTCAGATCTCATGAGCTCACCATTGTCACAGTTCACTTAGTTTGAGAATTGTCACAATCTTGTTTCTGCTCTCAAATACCTGAGAGAGAAAAATTTCATCAGAAACTATGGCTCACAATAGCAGTGATTTTCCATGAGAGGCCAAGCCTTCGCGGTTATAAATTTGAAAAAGCATACATGACTTGAGGAAAAAAAAATCAAGTGGCTGGTAATTAATTTATATAGATTATACTGTTTATACATAGAGTATACACAGAACATACTATATTCATATTACATACCATAAATACAAAGCACACTTCTAAGACTAATAGCTAAAGCCAGTGTACCCTTTGTAGGTAGCTCAGTCCTTAGTAATTGTACTAAGTATTCACACCTGCTAACAAACCCCCAAGGCAAAGCCACCGTCTCTGAAAAACGAGGAGGAATAAGAAGACAGACTTCAGGGAGAAGGTGGAATCTGATTAAGTAGCTCTTGGTCTGAAGTCGACTTTGGCCTCTAACCTCTCTCCTTTTGAAAGAAGGGGTTCTTTCCCTCCTTCAACAGAGATTTCACAAGAAGATATCTCTGCCCCCAGGTTTAGAGGGTGGTGAGCTCCAATAGCCAGTAGCCTACCTGCCCATGATCATATCAATCAGAGTCAAGAGAGGGGGCTCTCGGTCAATTCACTGAGAACCAATTCTCTAAAAGTGATTGATCAAAAATAATTATCCAAAGAATCAAATCATGAACAACTAGTTCACTAAATTCATCAAACTTACAAATTTATCAGGGAACTGTGTTAAGGAATATTCTTCTAGAATATATTCTGTGAATATGAATATATTCTTCTCATGAATATATTCAAGAATATATTTCTCTTAAGTAGGTTCAATAAATGTGAATATATTAGTAGAATTTTAAGGGTTATTCAATTTATCAGAAGCTTAGGGTCACAGGTTCAGTGTTTTAATGAATATATTCATTAAGAATATATTCATGAGGAATATAGTTATGAACTAAATCATGCCATGTATATAGTGAAAGAGGATATAGTCAGTGAATTCTTTCATTCACTTACTCAATATTATGGTACAGGTAATGCCCTAGACATTAGCCTTATATCAAAATCAAAGCTCCTGACCTCACAGAGCATAGATTATTAATACATCTATTGCCTTTAAAGAAGATTAGTCTTTAAAATAAGTTTTTCACAAATATATTTCGTAAATTTTGTGAATTCACCTGCTTCTAAGGGAGATAATCATAAGTGATGCTGGGGACTCCTACATCACATACTTATGATTTATTATAAAAATATTACACCAGGGGGCTTCCCTGGTGGCGCAGCGGTTGCGCGTCCGCCTGCCGATGCAGGGGAACTGGGTTCGCGCCCCGGTCTGGGAGGATCCCACATGCCGCGGAGCGGCTGGGCCCGTGGGCCATGGCCGCTGGGCCTGCGCGTCCGGAGCCTGTGCTCCGCAACGGGAGAGGCCACAACAGAGGGAAGCCCGCATTCCACAAAAAAAAAAAAAAAAAAAAAAAAAAAAAAAATATATATATATATATATATATATTACACCAGAAGTTCATAATATTGGTCTTTATCAGCCTTTATTTATTATGAACTTTGAAGAAAGTTACATGTGAACATTATAAAACAAACAACTAGTCATTCTGTGGATAACCAGAGCTACTCCCCACTTTGAAAATGAACAAATGAGTAAATCAAGAGTCAAAAAGTGAAGAGTCCTGCCAATATCAAGCAAAAAGTTGCAAACTCAGAAATAAGACCCAGGGTTGTGGATTTCAAGTCAAAGATTTTTTTCCACTTTCCAGAGCTGCACTTATTATCAGTATTACAACTTTGCATTTTCCAAAATTTGAGTGTTGGTAGCTGGGCTTAACACTGGTTATTAACTCAAATTTCTAAAATAACAGCAGATACATTGCTATATTTAAAAGATAGCCAACGAGGACCTACTGTATAGCACAGGGACCTCTGCTCAATATTCTGTAATAACCTAAATGGGAAAAGAATCTGAAGAATAGATAGATACATGTATATGGACAACTGAATCACTTTGCTGTACACGTGTACAACGTTGTTTAAAAAAAAAATCTTACTCTTTGTTTCATTAGATTTGGATTTCCCAGCAGCATTTTTTTAAGCAAATTACGGTACACATATAATACACCTGAGCAACTTCTATGTTAAAGCGTGAAAATAAGGTTAATGTGAGTATAACAGTTATTGTTACTAACTCTTGTTTTTATTAAGCAATGAATAGCTTCATTCAGTAACACATTAGTCTTTTTTTGTTAGCTTCCTGAGAAAGAGAACAATGAAGCTGCCTGTGTTAAGCTTTGCGTGGCTTTTTTTTTTTTTTTTTTTGGTGGTATGCGGGCCTTCCTCTGTTGTGGCCTCTCCTGTTGCGGAGCACAGGCTCCGGACGCGCGGGCTCAGCGGCCATGGCTCACGGGCCCAGCCGCTCCGCGGCATGTGGGATCCTCCCGGACCGGGGCGCGAACCCGGTTCCCCTGCATCGGCAGGCGGACGCGCAACCACTGCGCCACCAGGGAAGCCCTGCGTGGCTTTTAAAAGAGAAAATGTTCTTTCCCAAAGGGCACTACAAAAACAAAAACAAAAACACTAAGCCGAACATTGTTATTCTGTGAGAAAGACATCAAAACAAAATGAAACTCCTGGCATTTCAGTGGACCCGTTTGCATTTTACTGAGCACGACTTCCACCGTGGTCGCTGGAAGAGATGCCTGAATATGAGGCAGATCTGCTGGAAGCTGTCTTACCTCTGCTTTTGTCTCTGAACTGAGCAAAGGCCCAAAAGGGCTTCTGTTACTGTTTTCCTGTGCAGTCAATTGTGTATTTCTTCCCAACGAGTTCTCAAAAAGAACTCAAACAAAAAGGAATTGGACACTGGACCCTCTTTTCACTATTGATTTTGTCTGTTTATAAACAGAGGTTTTTCAACGTTGGCCACGTCTCAGCTCAAACAAAAACGTATGGTTACGCGGGACACAGTTTACAATCAGCTCTGTTCATTGGGAAAACAATCAAACACTATTTACATAGTTTAAAAAAAGGGAATGATCACTTTGTTTCCGTGTGGAGTTGAATTAGTTCATCGTGCTACACAGATATTAAGAACAAATCCTATCCCTTTACTTAGGCGGTGCCTGCACCTTTGAGGACAGACCTCTGTCCAACACCTTGTAAATATTAACATATTCCACTCTGACTAATAAAGCTTAGTAATAACGTCACCGCTGTAAGGACGGCGTCATCAATGATTTCATTCTTAGAGCATTTAAACTAGCTAATTCCCAGGCTGGTCTGGTAATGCGGGGAACCCATGGAGAGCTTGTCACCGGCGAAGCCCATTAACAATTCTCGGGAAATAAAAATAGAATCTGGGTAATAAGATAAAGCCTAACCTTTTTTTCTCTTTTCCTTTGCTTTTAGTCTAGTTTCATTCCCTCACAAGGGCCGCGAGCACAGACCTCGCACTCCGGCACTTCAGAACGGAGCTCCTGGTGCAAAATGGCTGCTGCCGTCACCTCAGCTCCTCGGGCCGTGTGCAGAAGCTCTGCACACGACACCTCCGTTCAAGATGGCCGCGGTAGCGGGCCCAGCGCAGAGACCCCACACCCAGCCCTGAGAGCTGGGTCAGTGAGCAGCCTACCCCGGAAAACTCCGCCCCTTCCCCTGCGGACGAGATGAAAGCAGCCCCGCCCAGAGCCTGGTGGGTAGCGGAGAGCATGTTCTCTTAGAGCACAGCTACCAAACTCAGGCTCGTTTTATTGGTGCGGGCGACATGGGGCAGGAGGATCCTTATTGACTTTGGAAGTCCATTAACAAGCTGACCAGGATTATAAATGAGTAGTGTGTGGTATGAGGGTGGATCTTCTTGGGACTGGTCTACATAGCAACACTAGGAGCCCAATTAGCATGAGTTTTCTTTTTAATTAGGCACTGAATAATCAAAACTATAATTTAGCTCCTATTATGTAATGACAATGAAGTATTAAGAAGGTAGAATAAGTCTCTCCCTCAGGGAAGTTAGGTGCTAGATGAAAATGTGTTCTATATGATTATTATATCCTATTGGCATAAATGTAAAGAATAGTGACAATGAAACTTTGAGGATCTGGTGCCTAATTTTATCAAATATTTACTGATGTCTACTATGAGAAAGGCATTCATTTTCATCAAGATTTATCTTCTCTGGTTTGAGTCGATGTTTTAGGAATGAATGATAGTCTCACCTTCAGCTGTTCAAGAAGTTAAATCATGATCTACTTTTTCCTTTGAAAAGATAATTTTTAATTGAATCATATCTTAAAATATTCATCCTGTGCAGAACTTTTTAATGCATTATCTGAAATTCAAGTATATCTATCACTAATAAATTTATGTACATTATAACAACATGTTGAAATGTAGATAAGTATTACTGACATATTTGGCATAATATTATAAAGATAAGGTTCAGAGTGATTAAATTTGGAGTTAGTTATTTAATCATCTTCATTACAATTCTTATTTCAAGTATATATTTTTGGATGTGTCTAGCAAGCTATGTATAATGATCTATATTCAAGATAGAAGCTAATTTATATTTATTGAATTTTACAGTAAAAAAATGTAAGCTCCATTCTGTTAGAAGGGCAAGGTTATAAAATCCTATAGATGCAAAATTATAAACTTCACTTATTCATAATTTTAGAATCATTTTTAAGGTAATTGTGCAAGTTTTATTACTTAACACTATGAAAAGATTGAAATACTTTTAAAGGATTAATTATAAAACAAAATTGTATTGCTATATTATGGAGAAAATCATCATGCTTTTATTAATTTTCAGTAGGAATGTTTCATTTTCCTTTATAAAAATGAAAATTTCATTCAATATAAAATTGTATAAAATATTGTTTTTCATTTCATTCATTGAATCACTTGATTTTATACTTACCGAGGTCATGGTTGAGAGAAATGGTAACTTTTTTCTCCTACATTTGTAAGGAGGTGAATGATTAAGGAGGAAATAAGAATGATGCTGCCTCCAAGGAAACAGGAATGATTTTACTCATTCAACAGATATGTGATTTTTCTGTAGTTACAAATTCTGTTGAATGTAGGGGATAGGGACTATTTAGAACATTATCCTCGACTTTAGAGATACATACTGACTTTTGGAGGGTACATGTAAGTAAATTAAGTAAATATTGCCTAGTGCTAAAATAAAGAACTGACAACTTTGGAATGGATGGCTTACTTTCTTTTTTTTTTTTTTTTTCTTTGTTTAATGTTCAATTTATTAAACTCATGAATCTATTACCCCAAACTGAAAATGAATTTTTTCTTGGGGCCTTTAAATATTGATTACAGATTTATTAAGCACATCATTTTAAACAGTTTAACTGTAATTATATATTTAGAACAGCTGATCCTTTTAAACACTTCGAAACCATAATTCACAAACATATAAAACAAAGGCTACAGAACTTATTGTTATAGTTTCACTTAAATTTACTCTAAAGCATCAATATCATAAGTTTAATGTCTTTCTTATTTCTCTTCTTGTTTTTCTATATTTGTTTTTAGATACCCTCAGAGTTTCACCATTATTAATTTTATTCCTTTCCTTGGGTCATAAAATTCTTAGCAGATCCTGAAGAAAAGATTACCTTATCAGAACTGCCTAGATTGCAGAACTTTGGTTTATTGACTGACTAATTCTTTTTTTTTTTTTGTCTCCCTCCCTCCCACCCTCCCTATCCCACCCCTCTCATGGTCACAAAGTAATTCTTGATCATACTTGTTTGTTTCTCTCAAGGTGATTCTAACCCAAACCACCTTTCTATATTAAGCTTTTCTATAAAAGCTTAACTATAAAAATTAACTATAATTTTCTGTAGTTAAATTACACCTGTTAATCCCAGTGCGACTATTTCAGGCCTTATCTTAAGCCTAGGGTTTTAATTTTGCAACCTAGTATTTATCTCTGATTTTTTTTTTTAAATCACTTGGCCATTGTTATATATAACCTATTATCTTGTCATGATCAAGTATTGATTTTTGTCTCTTAGCTTTAAAAAGTTACACCTCCCTTATAGGCATTGAGATTTAATCTCCTAGGGGTTGAGAGATTAAGTCTGTGTAGTTAGTGTTCCTCTGTAGGTCATCTGGCAAATACTGTGGAACCCCCTTTCTGGTTGGTTATTGTGGGTGCCCACCCAAACTGAATAGTCCTTCCTGTTCTTGGCATCTACATTTTCTGGGGCTATTTGACTTACAGTGTCCAGTGTTTATTCTTAACAGATAAAGCAGACATATGACTGTGCTTTATAAACATACAAGATTCATAGAAGAAATATCAAACCCTCTTAAATATTAAAATCAATAAAAAATAAACATGATCTATTATAGTCACTACTTTCTATTACAGTAATCTTTTGGGCAAGCTTCATAATAACTTTTCTATTCTGAGTCATTTTGAATTCATGGTCTTTCACAAAACTCGTCTTGTAAACCATGATGATGATTATGATGGTGATGGTGGTGGTGATGATGATGGTGATGGTGCTTTGGATGCTCAAATTGTAACTTCATCCGAAGAGATGCATCTTTCTTTAAATGGGCAAGAGTAAACTATATTGTTTAAGGATGCACATTTGGGTGATAAAACCAAAAAAACAAGAAAGTCATTATTATAAAAGTGAGGATATGAAGAAGGGGAAGGGGGTGTGATCAGAATGAAGCTCATGGAAGGAGCTTATGGAATAGGTGGCAAAGTTCTATTTTTTGATCTGGGCAAATATTTGATTTGTGTGTGTGTTATATCTGCTCTATTTGTATAATAGTAATTTTATTTAAAACTCTGTCACCGTATGGTCACTGGGGGGCCCTTTATGTTGACTCCTTTATCCTTTATACACTGCCCCTAAAAAATATGGAACGCTTCACGAATTTGTGTGTCATCCTTGTGCAGGGGCCATGCTAATCTTCTCTGTATCGTTCCAATTTTAGTGTATGTGCTGCCGAAGCGAGCACTGGCTTACTTTCTTTTGAGGGGATTAGGGAGAAGTTTCATGAAAACTTCATGGAAGAATTTCTATTATTGGAAATGGATGGTAAGGCTACTTGAAATGAAGGGATTGTTAAGATAAAGGAATGGAAGTTTAGCAGGTTATTTTGTTTGCATGATTTCTGCCCCTTCCTGAGCTCCTTGAACACATAAATGAATATATATATATATATATATATAGTCATTAATCCCCAGAGCTAAAATGCTCACCGTATGTTTGCTGAATGGACAAATGGACTACGTGTCCTTCAGTAAGAGCCCTTTGCGTGCAGGAGATATGACAGGAGGTACTGGTTGAAGACAGCTCATGAAGAACTCTGAATTTCAAGTTAAGAAGTTTGAACTTCATTCAGAAGAAGTTTATGAAGTGAAGAAGTGGCATAATTAGAGATTTCTTGAGAAGCTAAATCTAGCAGCTATGGACTGTAAGTAAAACAGAGACTTGTGACAACATCCCCCCAATAAAGATGTTTATCATGTGCATGTGCAAAATTTTAAGATAAATTTATATTAAGTATACCTAGAAACCTGAATTACCTCCACTCAAACCCCAAAATCAGAGGGAGACAACTCAGAAGTTCAAATAGGATTAAGCTAGAACTGTTTTATTCCCATTTTGATACTCCATTCCATGATTTATTTCTGAAAAATTAAACTCATCCAGTCTTACCCTTACCTCAGTAATGTTATGGCCCTTCTCTTTTTTGTCCCCGTCTAGCTTTTGCTCCTTTTCTGAATTGCTCTAACGTCCGCCAAGGCTTATTATTGTATATCTCTGAACTCTCCTGCTATGACTATATAAATGGAGAATGCAATCTGATTTTGAGACAGTCTTAAATGTTCCTATTTATACTTCAGCTACTCATGCATAAACTTGATTACGAATTATGTGTACATAGCCATAGTTAGTGAATCCTCAAAACATACTGCAAGCACATCGTATTTCACTCACAGGAACAACGGAATACTGGCTATCGTTGGTGTTTTATGAAGATATAGTATTGAACCACAAAAAAAATCACGAGATGAATGGTAACGGCACTGGCACTTCATCCCCGAAGGCACTGGGGCGCTGTCAGTTAAACGATGGCGAGCACAACTTAGTTCTGATTTCTAACAGCATTACTGTCACTACTGACAACTCTACCTATTATAGGATAAGTGGGTTCTTCCCAGGAAGCCCACAGGGCTAAATTGCATTGCACATTCTGTTCTTATGTCCAGCATCTGTGCTTCACGCATTTTTTTTTTCTTTGTCAGTTGAACTCAGCATTAGAAAGAGTATTTGCTTATAAACCAAATGCATATATAAAAGTATATCAATGAAAAAAAAACCCCAACATGGTCATTAATATTGCAAATCTGTTCTCAAAACACTAGGAGAGCTTATGAACTCCCAAACACACTTATATTTTAGGGAAATGTTATGTCGTGACAGTAGAAAACAGTGCTTCAATCTAATGAGTATACAGAGAAAAATTGTATCTATATTAAGACCATTTTTCTCTAATGTGAGTTCCAATATTGGCACCAAATTTGTGTTTTCATTTGCTTGTTTTTGCAAGCTACGGGTCTCTGGAACATAGCTGCGACAAAGGTTGCTTCTCTTAAATCAATGTACTCTATGCCGGGGATAAAGAAGTGTTATTTAATTCAACTTACGAACATTTTATTGGTCTTAACCGGGCTTGGAGATGTGTCCTTGGGTTACGGTGCTGTTTAAAAGATGCTGCTCCTCCGTACATATGACTGGTGGCTTCAAAATCAAAGCATTCTTACCACGGTTGTTCCTTTTGAAACCATAAGAATGACACACTGACATCAGTTAAAATAACACAAAAACCAGAGCCACCAAACCTAAACTACAAATGTTAGGCAGGATGGTGATAGTCAGGTGGGATCCACTCCTGCTTTGCAAAGAACCTGCAAATCCTTGACGGAGGGAATCCAGAGTGAAGCTACTGTACCCGTGAATATATTAGTAATCAAAGACATGATCTGATTTTAAAAGATAGTCGTACGGTTCATAGATGATACTGAGCTAAATACGTAGGTATGTCAGGGCTTCTGCAGGCTGGGAGTGGGCCAGAAAGCAGAACATACGCTTCCAAAGACGGGCCCAGTGGCACGTGAAACCCCAGAGTATGCCCTTCCCTAGTTAAAGGTAAGCCAGGGTCCAAGCAATGTGTAAGGAAGACCAGATGAAAAGGGACGTGTCCTGGAGGCCTCTCTCTAAGGTCAACAAATCACATGGCCTTTTATGTACTATCCTTCCAGCCCCAGATAACTTCAGTTAACACACATAAGCAAATGGAAGCATATTAAAAGATAAGTCGCCCAGATGGTGAATGGATTTGAATGACACCACTTGAAGAAATTGGGAGCATGTGGCAATAGGAAAGTCAGAAGATGGAAATACAGTAGAGTTGTCTTCAAATATCTATTCTTTCTACCCCTTGAAGACAAATGTGAATTGAACTTACTCCCTGCCCTCCAGTGCTCACTTGTGAGGAATAAACATATGTAAATACATAACCTGAATTAGAATTCAGTACTAGAATTAGATGAGATACCAGTGTCCCAGGTAGCTGGGGAAGATTCACAGAAGAGGTAACATTTCTGGGGGCGGGGGTGTCAGAGAGGATAAGTGGCAGTTTGTTAGATGGAGAAGAGTTATAAAACTCTAGGATGGGGGCTTCCCTGGTGGCACAGTGGTTGCGCGTCCGCCTGCCGATGCAGGGGAACCGGGTTCGCGCCCCGGTCCGGGAGGATCCCACATGCCGCGGAGCGGCTGGGCCCGTGAGCCATGGCCGCTGGGCCTGCGCGTCCGGAGCCTGTGCTCCGCAACGGGAGACTCCACAACAGAGGAAGGCCCGCGTACCACAAAAAAAAAAAAAAAAAAACTCTAGGATGAGGGAAGAGTAAAGTCAAATAATAGAGCTGTGAAGAAGCAGGTGTGCATCTGGGAAGAGTGTGTGGACTCTGGCTAATGATCAGGGTGCCTGGGCCAGAGGGAGACTTGGGAGATAGGTGATGCTGGACTTACGCGTGGACCAGAAAGTGAATGACTGCCTGCCGTGTAAATACATCTGGGCCTTGCGCCATAGAATCTGAGAAAGTTTTAGAAGTTGCTTGAATTTATTTAATGAAATCAATAATCTCAATGAAGCTGGAGTTAAATGGAGAGAAAAAAAAAATCCACTCTTACTCCTGCTGTTTCTCAAATGAATGATATTTTAAAGGAACATTAACTTACTTCGTAGCTAAGACAAGGATCTCTTCAATTTAACAAGGTGTTATATCATGATCTAGGCAAGTTGTTCTTTCATGAAACGACTTAAAATTCTATTTTAAAAACTTAAGTTCTACGTTTGATAATATTACTCAAAATGTAATGAGCTGGCAGAGATACAAGGTCTTCTACAAGTCCAAAGGAGCTGATTTCTGAAAAACCAAGCTATAAAAAGCAGTTCTATTTCAGTCTTTGCTGGAGGCATGCTAAGAGGAAGAGAAGAGCCGTGGAGTGAAAAGAACCTGCAAATCCTTGATGGAGGGAATCCAGAATGAAGCTGCCATCCCATCAAATACCTTAGTGACCAAAGAAATTATCTGATTTTAAAATATAGTCACCCAATTCATAGATCATACAGAACAAAAGGAGTAAAAACACCCTCTTGTGGTGTCTGCCCTTCTCATCTATGGGACACGGGGAGCCAGAAAAGAATTTCTGTTAAAGAAGAAGGCTTCTAACAGACCTGTAAATACAAGCTTACATTTACATGATTTTGAGTACCAGTATAACTGAGCTTTCTGGGCTACATAAGAAATCATTATTTTTCTCAGACTGGTCCTGTTGTTATGAAAAACCCTTGAAATAAGGGTCACTTAAGAGTTTACTCTGGAAAACAGTGATAAATATCCATGATGATGGAAATGCTAAGACAAGGAGATGCCTAAACCCAAAATGTTTTATTAATTGGAAATGAGTGTCTTTGGGGGAAAAAAATGCATAGAGAG
This sequence comes from Physeter macrocephalus, assembly GCF_002837175.3. Lineage (NCBI taxonomy): Eukaryota > Metazoa > Chordata > Mammalia > Artiodactyla > Physeteridae > Physeter > Physeter macrocephalus. Next base: position 8,676,905 of record NC_041218.1, read on the forward strand.
GCTTGTGTTTGTCACTGTGTCTGTCTAACACTACCCCCTTCCAAAACAGACTTCAGCCCGAGTTCGCGCTGAGGGGCGGCCATAGGCGACCATGTTTATACCTCACGAGCTTGCATCGCGGCAGATAGACCAAAAGGCCGCCACTTCTACATCTGGTGAACAGGCCCACCACGATGTAGAGCCTGACGAAGGCATCAGTCACATTTTTTTCTACTTAAATGATCTCCCTGGAGTTAGGCATTCCTCAGCCCAGGCTGCCCATTGACAGTACCCTACTGAAAATGGCTTACCAAAAAGGATTTTGCACATAAAGTTATCCCAAGTCAAAGATTCCTGGAATCTGACCAGATTCAGAGACCGCTTACCCGAGGCACTCCAGCTGAAAGAAGCAGACGTAAAACCTATAATACATACATTTGAGCCTTTTACAGGAGTAGCCTGTGAATCACAAGCGCTGCAATCACCCAGGTCATTTGTGTGAAAAGCAAACTCTCAGCTTGTACCCTGAGAGGTTCTAATTCCCGAGGTCTACGGTGAGGCCTGTGGGTCATGAGATCCATTGCTGGAGCGGTGCCCTCCCATAGAAACATAAAGCAAGCCACAAGACAAAGCACATTTGCAAGTTTAGATTTTCTGGTAGCCACACTTAATAAAAGGATAAACTGGTGGCTTAATTTTAACAATATATTTAATTTAACACAATATATCCAAAACACTCTTTTAACAGGCAATGAATATGAAAAAGTTACTAGTGAGATATACTGCACTTTTTTTTTTCATAGGAAGTCTTTGAGTTTTTCAACCACTCCATAGACACATGTGGCCAGCACTGACAGACTGGACAGCGCAGACAGAGAAGGAAGTTGGGATTTTCTGCTTTCATTAAAGCTATTGTGAGTCCTGAACCAGCCCCAGGCCTGAGTTACCAGGCTACATTGGTCTTTGTTATTCTTCCTCCTTAACCCCAGGGCCTGAAACTCCATATCCCTCATCCCTGCAACTTTTACCTGCTAAATTCCTATCTGTCGTTCAATTTCAGCTCAAACAGAACTTCCTCTTGCTTGGTTGCCCTAGCCCCTCTCCCCAACCCTGACACCACGAAAAGCAAAATAAACATAGCAAACAAGAATGTAAACAAAACCCTGGGTACCTAGTTTCATGTTTCCTTGTTATATACTCTTAGAACACTGTGTATCTTTCCTAACACTGTCACGGTTGGCTATACATTTATTCCTGTGGTTGATAATTATTGACTGGCTCCTTCCCCCTGAGGGGTGGTACTGGATCTGTATCTTGCAGAGGATGTATATTCAAAATAATTATGTCGACTAGGCAAATGAATTCCTAGTTCTTGAATTGAGCCTTGGAAGATTCATATATGTACATATATACATACACACACACACACACACACACACACACACACACACATTTCTTTTCCAAACCTTAGGGGCCAGAGGGAAATTTAACGTGAGGCTAACTAAGCTCACTTATGGGACCACCATGAGACTGGACATTGGTAGGAGTTTTCTTCTAGGGAGGGAAGCCAGGTAACATTCATTTCTGGTAAATCGCCTCATGAGATCTCAGAAAATAAAGGACCTGAGCCTTGAAGGGTCTAGTAATTTGTTGTGAGTTTCTTCTCATTCTAAATAAAGATTCTACCTTAGACTTAATTTTGTATTTGTAATTCGGTATTCCTTTTCTCTAAAGAGTTCCAACTCCAAATTGTGTGAAGCCTCATGTTCCACAAAGCCTGGGTCTACCCCTGCAGAGCACATAAAAGCTTTAATCCTTTGATCATTTTGTATATTAGGAAAAAATTCAATCCTTTTCCAAAAATTTGGATTCTAACGCTTTGTGTTGCAATGACTTTTCTTATCAAAGTGAAGGGTCAGCACCGAGGAGGCTACATACAGGTTAACGGTGCCAGATTTCAGGGGAGGGCGAAGGGGTGCGTGCATGGGGAGGGGTGCACCCCACTGCTTCTTACACAGCCCTAAATACCATTCTGTGAAGACCAGAAAGACCACAGGGCTGACACCAGATTTTCCTTGGGCAAATTGTACTCTCCTTCATTAGGTTAACTTCACTAGTTAGAACTGAAGACTGGGGGGGCTAGGGAAATGAAGATTTGTATAATCTGAAACATATTCAGCAAATACAAAATTTAGGGGAGCACTATCAAAAATTAAGTGCAGCTTGCCTGGTGTTCACTCATTCACACAATAACTGAATTCCTATGAAATACAAACAGTATGGTAAGTGCTGGGGGTATAATAGGAGGCGAATGGATCCTGTCCCTGCCCTCAGCAAGTCTAGAGTCAGAGAAAGCATCCCTACTACAGGAGTTTAGAACAACAACAAAATGATAACCCTGGTTGGTGTGGTTAGGTAAGGCTTTATATAGAGGGTAAATCTTGAAATATATTTGCAAGGAGAGGAAAAATCTGTACAGTAAACATGAAAGGAAACAAGATCCTAGGGGAAGACATCACCATCAGAATTAAATTAATAAAATAATCTTACCATTTTCTCTATCATTCATTGTGTGTCATCCAATGATACCAAATCATAGGACATCATTAATAATGTTTCTATTACCTTTATTGTTATCTTTTGAATGTCCATGCTTTTTTTTTAACTGTATTAGTTGCAATTTTTGAAGTATTACAGGAATATGTAATGTTCCTAGACTTAATAAATATAATTTTTATAGCAGGAATAGGCTTAGCAATGTAAAAAGCATGCTGCCTGGACTACCATAAGGCACACATTTATTCTAAATAAACTTCATCTCTTCTCCTCTTGGCCTGATTACCAGGAACCTGGGATTGAGATGAGCAGGAAAGTCAGGAGGCCATGGAAAATCTGCTGTTGAAAGTGAAGCTTAAGTAGAGATGAGTTTGATGTGTAGCCTTCCATGCCCCTGTTAATCCTCACTGCTGTTGCTCTAATTTTGAATCATCTCTTCTTTTTACCATTTAACCATCATGCTATCCTAGACTGCTAAATAGCTTTTGCTGGAGAAAATGAAATACTATTCTCTAAACTTTAGAGATGTAACACAGGAATACACAACAAACAAAACAAACAGATAAGTTAGAAACTTAAATAAAGAACTAAAGTTAGAAACTGAATTTTGCTTATGATAAATGACTTAATAAAAGAGAGTAAAAAAACAACTGTTATAACTACTCCCAGGCCCCCAGTTCTGCCATAAAAATAATAATTAAATCCAACAATAGACTCAAAATCCCATTTTATTCACCGTAATAATAGATAGGGTTTTAAAATCATTTTTATGAAAGCACACATTTCTCAGTGAATAGAACACTGCAGAATTGCTCTTAGGCTGCCGAAGTATCCTAGCAGGACTCTGTTCTTTGTAGTACTGGTCTCAGCGTACTCAGATACTTGGAGGTCCTGCAGCATGGAGATGGTTACCTATCAAAGACCCCAGTGCTGCTTCACCTGCCCGGCTCCCTGAGGATGATACATCATGCAGGAAAATGACTAAATCAGGCCTCTACAACTTTTTTGCACAATTGAAAATTTAAAAAAGGTGGCCTACTGGCCTCATAACTTGGTCAATGTAAAACACATTTGTGAACACTAGAAAGTAGTGACCCTTATTCTGGGTGTTCACAGCCCTGCTTGGCAGGGGCTCAATTTCAACTCTCGCTTACCCCTTACCAGAGAGTTCTTGTGCAGTGAACTACCTGTGCAACTGTAAGGGTGAACTCAGTCTCATTGCCTAAGAGATGGTGCCCTTTCTATAAGCCAAGACACATCTCCTCAGAAGTTTATTGCACTTTGCAGAATTCTCGATAAATGATAACCTTCTTTCTATCTAGAATTTGAAGCCTCTGTCTAGAAAATGCAGAATTTCTTTATTTTTCTGGATCTCAAGATGTCTCAGAACTGCTTAGGAGCAATGGCATGATCAAGCAGGGGGACGTTGTTGAATCTATAGCTCTCTTGAGGTTCTGATGCTCTAACATGTCCTGCTTCAGGCTGCCATGCGATTGTGATTGGCATTTTTGCGATTCCTGCCATAAGGGTTCTTACAGCCGTAAGGGCTCTGTGCAACTGCTCCAGGCTGGCCACTTTGGAAGTTCCCCAGGTATAAGTCTGGTGGTCTGACCTGTGCTGGTGGGAACCAGTGAGTAATGGCTGCTCTTCCCGTGGCTCATCCACTGCTGTTTGGCACTCCTTATCCACAATCCCTCAACTTCTTAAAATGTTTTCCCTCCCCACTTTAAATTGTGGGATCTTTTTTCCCCCTCCCCACCTCATCCTACCATTCTACCCAACGTTGTCATGGAGGAGAATGGACAAAAAAAAAAAACAACACTTCGTTTACGCAAAGTATTTGTATTTCAAAAGTTGCTTAAAAATACTTCCTACAATAAATATCTAGTTGTAAAATTCCATGCTTCTTTGGGCAAACAGTTTTGGATGAGAGTGCTTTTCCTAAGAGCCTCATATAACAATATGAAAGCAAGAGAAGATTCAGGCTCTGCCCGAGGTCTCTCTTATTTTGTGTAATCATCTTACATGTCTCTACTTCCTCTGCTTCTATTTTCCTTAACTTTAGCCTTTTAAAAATAGAGTAGGTTCACCCCACCTCTGTCTGTCCCTGTCATATAAATGTCAACCAAATAAAGCAAATTCATTGCTTATATCTATAAAGCTTCCCAGGTTGGAATCCAGAGGCCTCACTGACCTCTGGGATCAAGCAAACCATTTCTCTTTGAGTCATGAGTGCCTCAGGTTTGCTAGATGCTATGTCTCCAAAGACTCAAACAAATACACACACTCTCTCTCCCTTGTATGTCTTACTTGCAAATTGTTTTTTCATTTTATTCAAAGTGATTCCCCAAAGAATGAAACGGATTTTAGATTTTTTTTTAGGGGGATAGAGAAACGAGAGAGCAGGTCATTTAAATATCAAAGTATCCATATGTATGACTCAAGCTAAATTGAAGGAACTGTGTGTATGGTTTCTATACTGTAACAGCATGAGGGCCCTTAGCCTAATTCACTCCTTCTGGGTACAGCACCCTCAGAGTGAAGGAAATAAAAAGATACTGGAAAAAACATACCATAATGTCCCTCTAACACTATTTAATACTACGTATAAGTCAAAATATTTCAGGCAAATCTTTGATCTGGTCCAAAGAAAGGTAGTAGATAAATTATAGTGGAATCCTGACATGTTCCTGTAGTTAAGTTTGTTTTTTCTTTAAGGAGGAACAATGCTTACTTATACCAGTGGTTAAAAGATAATTTTTGATTTAAACTATTACTTGTTAGAAGACTTCACAGACTCCCAGATAATCGCTATAGTCTGAAGCTACTTTTTATATTTTTTTATATATATATGTTTTATATTTATATTTAAACTAACTCATTGCACTATTTGGTTCATTTCCTAGTGTTTGTTCCTCTGAGGACACCGTCTGTAGAAAGTTACTGCCTATATTAGTTTGCTGGGGCTGCCATAACAAAATACACAAGCTTTAACAGTAAAAATTAATTTTCTCAAAGTTGTGGAGGCTAGACGTCCAAGACCAACTTTGTTTTTTTCTGAGGCCTCTCTCCTTGACTTGCAGATGGCTGCCCCCGGGGCTGTGTCCTCACACCATCTTCCCTGTGTTTGTCTATGTCCTAACCTCTTAGAAGGACACCAGTCATATTGGATGAGGGCTACCCTGAAATCCCCATTTTAATTTAATTTAATTTAATTACCTCTTTAAAGACTCTATAGCTCCAAATACTGTCACATTCTGAGGTACTAGGGGTTAGGATTTCAATATACAAATTTGGGGGGACACAATTCAGCCAAAACACTGTCTTATACTTAGTTCCTTTCTAATGCTTAAGGTTCTATTTTCAGTCTTTCCCCAATCTTCTCTGCAAATGAAATCAGTGCAGTTTTTTAAACGTTTCAAACTGAGTCATAAGATTCTTAACATACTCCACATTCGCTATCACTGCCCTCCTCTGAATTTAGCTTAAGTCTTACACCACGTTCTTTTTGGACCGTGGTCCTTAAGAACTGTCTGCATTTTATAATAAAATACTATTATCTTTTCTTTGTAACTTTTGCTTGACTCCTAACGCAGTGCCCTGCTCATATTAAGCGCTCACAAATCTTTAAATAGGATGAGTAGAAGAAATTTTATTATTATACATGGCTTTAATAATAAGTGTTATAATCCTGACTTATGTCCAGCTTATGGTTAATTATGACTCTCAAATCATCTCTGCTTTGCCAGCAACTAACTAATCATTTTTATTTGAACAGATGCTAACCCATCTCGTGCTTCATCAAAACCTTTCAAAATCATTGTCCATCGTTACAAAATTCCAGGTAACTGAGATTTTCAAACTTGAAGATTTAAGGCAATTGGTTCTCATTATACCCTACATTTTTAATATTAGCCTCAGCTAACCAATTTTGCATCACTGAATATTTATGAATTACTTTTCCATTTTTTTCCCTAATGAATATAATTTTAAACCACCACTTGAACATCATTAGTGTTGAAAGGTCACTTCTCTGACCTACAGATTAAAAAAATGCAATAGGAGAAGTTGTTCTGGGTGACAGTAAGACTTTTGTTTCTATCCCCTTACCACTTGACAAGAGCCAATATGGAGAAATTTCTTCTCTAGAGCTTCAAAATATTGGGACCAGCCCTAGCTGCACAACATAAGTGTGGAGACTTTTAGAAATGCAAAAACCCAGGAATTGTCTTAGACCTTTTGAATCAGAATGCCTGGGGGTAGAGAGAGTATGTTTGAAGCTGAAATGGCAGTTTCCACGCACAGTCAGAGCTGAGAACTTTTGCTCAACAAAGAAATAAGAAACTGGTCCTTACATGTACATTGCACATTGGAATCACCTGGAGAGCCTTAACGCAAGCTGCTGCCTGGGCTTCACCCCACTGCCTGGGCATCAGGATATTTAAAACTTCCCAAGTGCTTCTAATGTGAAACCAAAAGGACACACTAATGAGAAATTAGAAGGGCATTACTAGTTATATATTTTAAAAATATATTTGAAAGTTAAAATTATAACACTAGGACTGATTCTGAATAGCATGTTTATTACAAACGGTTCAGTATGACTTGCCAGAGACTGTAAAACAGGGGCACAGCAGTGGTTCTTGGCTCTTAAAGTGTAGCTGCTTTAGATCAGAATCCCCTGGAAGGCTTATTATAACACAGATTGATGGACCCAACTCCAGTTTCTTTTTTTTTAAATTTTTATTGAAATATAGTTGATTCACAATGTTGTGTTAGTTTCAGGTGTACATCAAAGTGATTCAGATATATATATATATATATTTTTTCTTTTTTAGAATATTTTCCATTATAGGTTATTACAAGATACTGATTATAGCTCCCTGTGCTATACAGTAGGTCCTTGTTCTTTACCTATTTTATATACAGTAGTGGGTGTCTGTTAATCACAAACTCCTAATTTATCCCTCCCCCCGCTTTCCCCTTTGGTAACCATAAATTTGTTTTCTATGTCTGTGAGTCTACTTCTGTTTTGTAAATAAGTTCATTTGTATTATTTTTTTTTTAAGATTCCACATATAAGCGATATATATTTGTCACCATTTGCAGCAACGTGGATGGACCTAGAGATTATCATACTGAGTGAAGTAAGCCAGCTCCAGTTTCTGATTCACTCATTCTGGGGTGGTGCCCAAGAAGTTACATTTTTTACAAGTTCCAGGGTAGTATGGATGCTGCTGGTCCAGGGACCACACTCTGAGTTTCTACTTCCATAGGGAGGTGGATGTCCTTTCATGCAGATGAGACTATTGATTCCACCTCCCACATCTTGCAATGAAGAGACCATCGACCCAAAGTATATGCACCTGTTTTCAAAGAACATTCTGCAAGATGCACACTACAAGATGTTCTCACGGAACGCCATGTTCCCTTCAAAACCTGAGAAAAAATAGGATTTGGCAGAATCATATGTTATCCTTCACTATTTTCACATACTCTAAAATATAATAATAATAATGGTAAATTAAAGGGTGGATACTACACCTTTAATCTCAATTTGTCATTTTACACTCACTAGCGTATTTTCAGAATTTTTCTCCCCAGTTTTAATGAATGGTTGGAATTCAATTCAAACTGTTGAAGATAATATATAAGCTAAAAGAATTCTTTTTAAAAAATTTTTCACCATATATTAAGTGTTTTTGATGCTGTGACACTAAAATTTTTTGCCATCGATTAAAAGTGTTTTTGATGCTGTGGTATAGACTTCTATATGGCATCATACCTTGGGCTTTTCCATGAAATGTAACTTGGAGACAGAAATAGAAAAATATTTAGGTTGTTTTTCCTCATTAAATTCCTACATTAACTGTCCGAGGGGATATCTCTTAAATCCCCTAACACAAATAATTGGGCATATTTTCTTAGATCTACCTTAAAGAAATTTCATGTTAAATTGCAAACTAAAAAAATATGATCTCTCCACCTTTCTTTAGATGCGGCTCATTACCTCCCAAATTTTTATTGAAATATAGTTGATTCACAATGTTGTGTTAGTTTCAGGTGTACATCAAAGTGATTCAGATATATATATATATTTTTTTTCTTTTTTAGAATATTTTCCATTATAGGTTATTACAAGATACTGATTATAGCTCCCTGTGCTATACAGTAGGTCCTTGTTCTTTACCTATTTTATATACAGTAGTGGGTGTCTGTTAATCACAAACTCCTAATTTATCCCTCCCCCCGCTTTCCCCTTTGGTAACCATAAATTTGTTTTCTATGTCTGTGAGTCTACTTCTGTTTTGTAAATAAGTTCATTTGTATTATTTTTTTTTTAAGATTCCACATATAAGCGATATATATTTGTCACCATTTGCAGCAACGTGGATGGACCTAGAGATTATCATACTGAGTGAAGTAAGCCAGCTCCAGTTTCTGATTCACTCATTCTGGGGTGGTGCCCAAGAAGTTACATTTTTTACAAGTTCCAGGGTAGTATGGATGCTGCTGGTCCAGGGACCACACTCTGAGTTTCTACTTCCATAGGGAGGTGGATGTCCTTTCATGCAGATGAGACTATTGATTCCACCTCCCACATCTTGCAATGAAGAGACCATCGACCCAAAGTATATGCACCTGTTTTCAAAGAACATTCTGCAAGATGCACACTACAAGATGTTCTCACGGAACGCCATGTTCCCTTCAAAACCTGAGAAAAAATAGGATTTGGCAGAATCATATGTTATCCTTCACTATTTTCACATACTCTAAAATATAATAATAATAATGGTAAATTAAAGGGTGGATACTACACCTTTAATCTCAATTTGTCATTTTACACTCACTAGCGTATTTTCAGAATTTTTCTCCCCAGTTTTAATGAATGGTTGGAATTCAATTCAAACTGTTGAAGATAATATATAAGCTAAAAGAATTCTTTTTAAAAAATTTTTCACCATATATTAAGTGTTTTTGATGCTGTGACACTAAAATTTTTTGCCATCGATTAAAAGTGTTTTTGATGCTGTGGTATAGACTTCTATATGGCATCATACCTTGGGCTTTTCCATGAAATGTAACTTGGAGACAGAAATAGAAAAATATTTAGGTTGTTTTTCCTCATTAAATTCCTACATTAACTGTCCGAGGGGATATCTCTTAAATCCCCTAACACAAATAATTGGGCATATTTTCTTAGATCTACCTTAAAGAAATTTCATGTTAAATTGCAAACTAAAAAAATATGATCTCTCCACCTTTCTTTAGATGCGGCTCATTACCTCCCTCTTCTCCAAGGTTGACGTTCCTCCTGTTCTGGATCTTTTCCATGGTTTCCTTGGAAAGACATGTTCTGTTCAGCAATCCATGTTATTTTCCAAAGCCTCTTTACTTGCTGATTGATTCAAACATGTTTGACTCAATAATAAATCTAATCTTTTCCTTTTTTGGCGCAGGGGAAGGCAGAGAGGATGGGAGAACAACTGAAGATAGGTATAAATATAGGTATAAATACTAAATGTTCTCAAAATTGAGTTCATCTTTAAGGACCCTGTATAACCTAGAATTTTATGTCATCTGGCTTCTTTCAAAAGCCTAATTGTGAGAAGTCATATTTAGGTTAGATAATATAAAAATACAGCATTCCCCACATCTCTCCGTATTCTATATTTGACATTTGCATTGACTTATCCTAAACCACAGAATGCCTACACCTTAGAACAAAGAAGCTTCAGTTACTGGGATTCACTTTTAAGACTATGTTCTTAGCTTTTATTGAAGCCTTTTAAAACAACAACAACAACAACAACAACAAAAAGTCTTATAAGCACTGCTTTCTATTTGCTATGATGTCCTCCATATAAGAAAATTGTCTTTGAATTTTACCCTGTATAAACTGTTTATCTTCTCTGAAAAACTTGTACTTAAAAAATTATATAGGTATATAAAATATTAAAATTATATATATATATATATATTTTTTTTTACCCAGTTAGGAAACTCAAACCTTACTTTATTTCCATCTTTTCCTTAGTATTATCTTCATGTAAGATACTAATTTCCCTATTTCTACATCACTGAACTATTTTAAGGAAAAGAAAGTGGTTGCATTGGTGATAAAATTCCAAAAGAATCTGGATACCAGAATTTAAAGAAAAATAAAAAGGAGTAATGAAATGTACCAAGCAAAGTGCCCTATGATTTTCCACATTTTAATTTTATATAATCTTCAAGGCTACTCTGACACTAGATATAGCAATCTCTGAACTGATGCCCAGAGAAGTTCAGTGATGTGCCCTCAGCTAGGTCCCTAGTGCCAACTAAATATTGTCACTCACCATCCGGTTCTACAAGAAGTCACTGACCACCTTAGCTGCTGATCTTCCACACACCCTGAAAGGAGTTCAGGGTGGAGGTCAGGAATGAGGCCCTCTGTGCTCTGGGAAAAACTGGCAGAACAGGCCTTCAGATATTTTCAGGAGTAGATTTCATGAGCCTTATTTCTTGCATCTTCTCATATTTAAACAAGCACTAAAATCATTAACAGAGATGTCTGCTCCTCGTGACCAGCAGAAACCTTCCGCCAAACTGTGTGCTTCACTGCACGTATTCTCTGTTCACTAAAATCATATATATACTGACCTCCCCACACTCCTTCTGAGCAGTTCCTCAGAGCCATCTGAGAAGCTGTCTCCCAGGCTATAGCCCTTATTAGGCCCCAAATGACACAACTCACAACTCTTCACGTTGTGCTTTTTTTTTTTAGTCAATACTAGTAAACTTCAGAGAACACGCTCAAACACAGTTTTCTGACTATAGCACTCATGCTAATTTTACTAAATCATCCTGGAAGGAAACAAATGGAAACCACACTCATTTAATATAATTCTGTGGCTTGTACCTCTAGATTATCACACGAAAAGATCCCTTATTTCCATTTCTTTTACAAGTCTAGGCAGGCCATGCCTCTTCTTCACACCTCTGTGAATTGTTAAAAGTTGGGTACAGAAATGTTTGACCCATCAAGGAAAAAAAAAAGTGATTGTAGAAAAGGGAATGTGGAAGCACGTATGGAGGCTCAGGGGACTAAAAGCATTTGCTTTTCCTCTGGAATTATTGGAGAGAGCAAGGGATAGTGAAAAGAGCACTAGACTTGGAATTTGAGCCCCCACTGTCACCAAGTACCTACACGAGCTTAGCCAGCCACTTCTCCAGCCCTCAGTTACCTCATCCATATTGTTTATTTAGCAAGACTTCATCATCATTGCATGGTACCAATCTAACACTAAGGTGTTCAACTTGGGATTCTCCATGTGCAGTCATTATCTTAATCAAACAACTCCTTATTGCGTATTTACCACATCCTTAAGACTTTGTTACCTGCTGAAAGAAACACTGAGGTAGGATGCCATCTGTTCTGCTGTCTCTCCCAATCCCCCACTGGACCTGCACATTTGAGCAAGTCACTCAACATGTTACATTCCTCCAAGCCACACATGATTCTTCATGCAGATTGGGTTTCAGGATGAGCCATTTCACCTCTGTCTTTGTCATCACCCTAAATATGTAGGGTCCTTAGCCTTTTTCATGGAGACTCCCTCCTGCCCCAGTTTGCCTATCATCCTTCTCGTTTTTTAATAAATTGCACTGGAGAGGAGAATATCATTTTGCTGTGAATGCCTGATGGCCATTCCTTAGCTTTGGGCCCTAAAGAGAGTGGTGACTATTGTAACTTGATGGGTTTGACGCCTATGGAATTTTTTTTTTTTTTTTTTTTTTAGATTTTTTAAATTTATTTGTTTATTTATTTATGGCTGTGTGGAGTCTTCATGGAGACTCCCTCCTGCCCCAGTTTGCCTATCATCCTTCTCGTTTTTTAATAAATTGCACTGGAGAGGAGAATATCATTTTGCTGTGAATGCCTGATGGCCATTCCTTAGCTTTGGGCCCTAAAGAGAGTGGTGACTATTGTAACTTGACGGGTTTGACGCCTATGGAATTTTTTTTTTTTTTTTTTTTTAGATTTTTAAAATTTATTTGTTTATTTATTTATGGCTGTGTGGAGTCTTCGTTTCTGTGCGAGGGCTTTCTCTAGTTGTGGCAAGCGGGGACCACTCTTCATTGCGGTGCGTGGGCCTCTCACTATCGCGGCCTCTCTTGCTGCGGAGCACAGGCTCCAGACGCGCGGGCTCAGTAGTTGTGGCTCACGGGCCTAGTTGCTCCACAGCATGTGGGATCCTCCCAGACCAGGGCTCGAACCCGTGTCCCCTCCAGCGGCAGGCAGATTCTCAACCACTGCGCCACCAGGGAAGCCCCGCCTATGGAATTGTTATTGGAGGTAACATCCACAGTGAGAAGGAGACTAGGGCAGGGGGCTCCTGCACCTGACATTGTGAATCTCATCTCCTTGCGCCTGAGTTGTTACCTGGGCAACCGAAGGGCCTGCCTCCTGCATATCAGGTGAGACTGCTGAGTGGAATCCTGCAAGGACTCACTGAAAGGGCCACCTGATGTTGCCCTGTCTGGCATGTTTGCTTCCTGTTCAATAGGCTTCTGAGTAAGCTGGTGTCTTAATGTTTAATTGGACCCTGAAAGACTGCCTAGTGAGCACTGCACTACTGCACTTCTATAATTAGTCCCTTATTTCCTGTTAATCTAAGCAACTCCATCACTCCACTAAAACTATCTTCTCAAAAGCCACCAGTGATTTCTTTTTCTTTGTCCAAATCAAAGCCTTTTTCAGTCTCTTGATGCCCAAGTATTTTTGACACTTGTCAGCGCCTCATCTTTCCTGAAATTCTCTCTTACTGGGGCCTCATGCTTTTTTTTTTTTTCCGTCTCACAGCACTTCTAATCATTCTTCTCTTTCCAGGCCTGATTTCTTTTTTTCTCTTTGATTTCCTAAGAATGCTGAATTCTCTAGGAACCAGTCCTCTGGCATTTTTTCCCTAGAGTTTCCACTCAAAGTCAGTCAATCTTATGACCGAACTTCTTACACCCAGCTCTTCATCTACAGTGTGAGCATCTCCCTCCTCCCTTACTCCAATGCCGTATATGTAAATAACAAATTCTAATTGTTAAATACTAAGTATGTGGTCTTATTTTTCAAAACCCCATGTCACACATCCTTTTCCCTATTAAAACCTGTACAGAGTTTTGTACCCATCATTTATATGAAAACGGGTGAAAAGTGATTTTATTATAATATGTATCGTAATGTTAATTATTCTCTACGTTTGATGTCATGAAAGCTTTATTTAAAGAGTTATAAAATTCTAGAATAAGTAAAAAATTAAACATACTTAACTTTCATGTAAAAAATATATAGTACTCAAAGCCTAAAATACATAGTTTTCAACACTGTTAAGCAAATATAGGTGCTAAAAAAAGAAAGCCAATCAAAAAGGTGAAGTTCAGATTGCTGCTATAAACATCACTATGCCTAAATAAATAAACGCATAAATAAATAGAATTCACTTTCCTTGGCACGGGATCATTGTTAGGCAAACTTCCTCTCTGTTGCAGGCTTTTTCCATCATAATTTTGTGACTAAATTGTTCACATGTGCTGCCAATATATGATTGTAATTATAATTTAAAAATAAAGGCAATTCTATGTTTCTTCCCCTTTCTGAGCAAGATAATTATATTTCTTTGGAATATAAATTGCCACCATTTTTAGAGTTAAAAATTCTTCAAAGAACAATTAAGTCTTTGCTGAAACATGAAATAGAAGATAGTTCTAGAGAATATAACAGCGTTTCAATTCAGTGCTTCCAATGAGAACAAAAAAAATGGCTTAACTGTTGCCTAAAGTCAATGCTTCTGATTCTAAGATGTCAGGCTGTATATTTTGAATGAGCTTAAATATATTCAGCAATATAAGCGAGCCTTGTAAACTATAAAGTTATTGAAGTGAATCAAATGTTTACTTTCTCTACATAATTGAAACTAGGAAAAATCATATGGTTGTAATATTAAACATCATGTACTTTTAGGTTAAAGTTTAAAGCATTTCTCCATTATCTTATTTCTTTTCCAGGAAGAAGGAATAAAAAAACAAGCAAAAAAGTTAAAGTTCTTAAAATAAGGGAATAAAAATTTCCTGTAGTTCTAAACTATTATCTGGTTCAAAAGCAGTATTTTTAGAGTAGAATTTCATTTTTACACTGTTGCTTAGCTATACATTTTTCCTTTCCATTCCTGTAATATTTCGGGGATGTTAGAGCCATGTTTTTGTTGTTCTGATGTAGCTGTGAACACGGTATTGTAAGTTGCATTACAGGAAAGTTTATGGAACCTTTCATTAGAGGCAAAGACCAGCAGTAGTAGCCTTCTGGTGATTGGAGGGTCTTCTCAAAGTTATGAAGTTTCTACTAAGTCACAGTGGGGCAAGTTCTGCCCTACAACCTGAATGAAATCTCTCATTCTTACAAGTAAGCCATGGAAGAGGGAAAACACACACACACACACACACACACACACACACACACACACACCTGGACACAACACTGGCATAATATGAAAGCAATACCATACCCCAAATGTCAAGGATTCAGAGATACATCAGGTTAAAAGAGCAGACACCGACTGCTAGGTTGGAGCCAGAGAAATGGGTGAACGAACCCTGTTTTCCCTACTTACTGTGTGGATGGAGCAAGTACTTAAAATACAGGACCCTCATCGGTAAAATAGGAATAACCTTATGTCATAGAAGATTAAGACCTGCCAATAAGATACTGCATCAGCACAGTGCTTGACACATACACTGAGAAAATGACACTCGCAAGCACATACTATCCAGAGGCCACTGGTCAAGCCTGAAGCCTGATTGTCCCCAATTGTGGACACAATATGAACAGAATCATGTGCGTCCAGCTGCCCGGAAGTAAGGCTCTTTCCACTCGAGCTCTGCGTCCAAGAGCAGGGGGCCCACTCTGGGGCCTCTCACACCTGAAGAAGCAGTTTTGTTGGTAGCAGCCATATACTTACTAGTTATCACTATTACACCTGATTGTTATTGTTTTTTAGCCTTCAGAGTCTTCAGAGATCTCTGGTTTCTTGTCCCCAGCAAGGATCCTTTCACTCTCGAGCTCAGAAGGTGGTTTTATAAAGCCTCAAGAAAATGGCAGCGTCTCTAAAAACATCAAGGCAGTAATATCTTCTATCCTTGTATGGTACATTTTTTTCTTGAGAATAATGTAGAGAACCTTCTAGGTAACCAGCAGCACTTACAGTTGACCCTTAAACAACATGGGCTTTCGAAAATCCGTGTATAACTAACTTATAGTTGGCCCTCCATACGGGCAGTTCTTCTGTACCCATGGATTCAAACAACCACAGATTGTATAGCACTGTAGTGTTTAGTGTTGAAAAAAATTTGCATATAAGTGGGCCCATGCAGTTCAACTCCATGTTGTTCAGGGTTAACTGCACATGGGTAAGGGAACCCCCATTTGTCAAAAGAGGTGTTTCTAGGTCGCTTTCTTTACTATCTTCTGGAATAACAGGAAGGTTCAATCCAGGGACAGATGACAGATATAAATGCACAAGCATCAGAGCAGGCAGTGGGCAATACAATTCAATAGAAGGAAAGGACCTAGGCTCTAATTACCTGTACAAGATATTTCATTCCCTCCTACTGGGGCTCTTTAAAGTTCAGCTTCTTTAAGACTGTCACCATCTGATCCCTGACAAGTCCCAACCTGACTGGTGGAGAATCAAGCAGAGGGACAGGATATTGATTAGTGAGCAGTTTACTGAACACAGTTTTTGGATGCAGCTTCCTGAGTTCAAATCCAGACTCTGCCACTTACCAGATACTGTGCCTGGGCTGGTTATTTAACCTCTCATTGTCTCACTTCTATCATCTATAAAATGGGGATAATAATTGCACATGCCTTATAGGGTAATCATGTAGATTGAGTTAACTTTTGTAAGTGCATAGGACATGCATAACACATAGCAGGAACTGTGTGTTTGATAAATCACTTAGAATAAATAAATCTACCACAGGCTTGGCATTATGGTTGGATCAGAATCCAGGGATAGAAAACTATATCTCGTATTACCATTTTCCTTTAATGCATAATTTTGATTAGTGAGTCATAGAACTTGAGAGACTCTAAAGAGATTTTTTTTTTCTAGCCTCATTCTTTCACTTGGGTAAGAAATTATTTCCCCCACTTTATAGGTGGAGCAAGGGAGATTCAGGAAGTTTAAATTACTTACTAAAAGTGAAACAGCAAAAAAGAAACTGTGAGAAAAGATGAGACTAGAAACTGAGGAAAAAGTTGTCCTAAACCTGTTGTGAGACAGGACTTTTTTGCGAGATGCAATTCACAGCCCCTCCTGAAAGCAATTAGAATCCTGATAAAACTCTCGAGCAATTTTCTAAGAGACTTTGATGATCTTTCAAGATCATTTCTGGGAATGTAGGGTCACCCATTCTGCTATGTTTTGGAACTTGCCTACATTTTAATCCATTTTGAGACTAGTCTAATAGTCTCAAACCGACATTTCTTTATTGTTATTGCCTCTCTTTTTTCCTACAAAATGTTTTCACTAGCAGGGAGCAACCTTGAGCATGGCTTATCAGCAACCTCTCATTTACCAGCATGTTTGAAACAAAACTGTGATGTGGGCACAAAATTATTTTATCTGAGAAGTTGTCTTTAAATATATACGTATTTCCCAATTGAATACAGCATTCCTTCCTATATTCTTAATGATTCTTATCCCCCACTGCTTTTCATTAATCCTAAAAACTCATAGATCCACTGAATTAGAGTTGGAAGAGATATCAGTGATCAACCAGGCCAAATTTCTTAATTGAAAACATAAGCATCTTCTCAGATGCAGCTCTGGAGACTTAAACATTATACTAAATGTAAGTGTCCTGAATAAGCCATTACTTATCCTTTCTATGGGAAAACACAGCTTCTCTATCTGCAGAGGGTTTGTTTGTTTATTGCCTTCCTCCTTACCATCCAGACTCTAGACAAAAGTGAAAGTAATAAGAAGTCCCTTTCTCCACCTTTTTTCTCTCTCTCCCCTGCCAACAGTTAGAAAGGGTAAGACCAGAGAAAACATGAGACAACAGTGGTTCTCAAGCCTGAGTTTGCCCCAGAATCACCTGGAGGGTTTGGTAAAACACAGATTGCTGGGCTCCACTCTGGAGTTTCTGATTCTGTAAATTTAGAGTGAGGTCCAAGAATTTGCATTTCCAACAAGTTTCCAGGTGATGCAGCTGGTGCCAGTCAAAGAATAACACAGGAGCTACCTCAATGGAAAAATCTCTTTTTGATCATCACCTTCAAGGCAGACACACCTTTTCTCTCCTTGCCCCAAATGCCAAACCTCTCCCTCCCCCTGGGGGAGGGGATGGACTAAGAGAGACATATAATCCAAATGCATAATGTTGAGAGACTGTCAGACTGGAGGGGAAAGTGCTGAGTCAACAGGGTATTAAAAGGTGTCCTGAGAGAGGCTGGTGGGAAGGTTCCTGGAGGATCTCGGTGGGAAGTTCCCTGTGGTAATAAGGTTCTCACCCTGAGAAGCCACTTCTGAATCTCCAGCACCTGGCACTTTATTGAGGTTTAGACTGTATCACTTTAAACTGGAAAAAAGAACTGGTGGAACTTTCCTCAAAACTCTCTTAGGGAAAGCTCAAGACACTCTTCACTATTTGAGTTTCAGCAAATTTCTCCAGGAGAAGAGGTGGGGAGACTGACCCATGCTTGACCCAGAAGTGTCTTCTTTGGCTCCTTTAATCCAGAGTCCCCTCCCCCGCATCCCCAAAGGCCTTGTTCTCTAGAACAAAGGGGTGGGGAAAAGGAATGCTATTGACTGTAATGCGATCCCTTCTCCCCATTTTTAAATTCCTGCAGGTGGGCTAGATCTAAGAAGGGGCAGGTTCTCTTAATCAAAACGATCCTCCTGAAGGTTTTCTTAGTAAGAGGTTACTTGCGGATCAGGTTTGACTTCTACAAACACACCCCTCCTCCCCCACCCCCATTCCCCACAACATCTAGTAACATCTTTGGAGTTGTTTTAACCAGTGTTCCCAGCCTCAACGCTGTCATCAGCATCACGTGGGGAGCGTGACAAACTACCAGGCCAGGACTCGACCCCAGACCCACATCATCAGAATCGGCGCTGGGATTTGGCATCCGAATTGTTAAGGTTCCCAGGTGATTCTGATGTGCCCTCTAAGGGTCAAAACATCCCTGTTTTAATCAGACAGCCAGTTACATGTCTGGTAGAGCTGCCTGTCTTAATCTGGGTAGTGAGGAAACGCCTCAACCATGGCCGATTTAGGCAGGAGGGAAACTGCACGAGGGTCCTGTGCGTATGGAAAAAGAAATAAGACCGTTGGTCTTTTGAGAAGTACAACAACGGAAAACCTCAGCTTTCCCAAGTCAGCGGAGTTTCCGTTCCAGCTCTGAATCTGCAGTGGGGTGAGGGAGAGATTGAAGGTAAGTGTTTGAAACTTCTTTCACCTTCAAAGTCTTCCTTTATTTTAGGGCATAGCTGTGTTATTCAAAGGGCTACCCTAATTATGGCTTCTTTATAACTGGGAGACTGCTCTTGGGCGCTTAAAAGGTATCAGGGCTTGGAGGTTGTCCACAAAAGGGGACAGTGGTTATTTCATGCAAGATGAGGCTTTTTTTAACTTTGCTAAGACAGTTGTGGTTTGAGTTTCTCTTGGAGGCAAATGGGATGCATTGATCATTTGTGCCTCTTACATGGTGAATAGAAAACAAATTTGAAAATCTCTGCCTGTTCATGAACTTAAAACTCAGTGACTCACATTGTGAATGAACCCTACATCCTTAGGCATAAAAGAAACAATTTCTTTTCTAAAGCTTTTCTTCTGTCTAGCTGCTTAACTATTTGACCCAAGGAGTCCTCAGAAAACTTCTAGAAAATGGGCTCCTCTGGTGAGCATGTAATGCTTCAGTATTTTACTTAACCTGTACAAACTCTTCATTCACAGAGCTGGCTTTGTATTTTCAACGAACTAGGCTGGGCAGAATTTTCCCTCACTCTCTTGTGTTTCGAAATTGTGTGTTTTCCTCCAAGGCTTAAATATTAAGTTTTTTTGTTTTTTTTCATTCTCACAAAGAACAGGTGGCTCATCAAGGCCAGAATTCTTCTTAAATAACATCGCTATGCTTAGTCATGACTCCCTTATAAGCTACTTGGCTCCTTTATATTAACGAGGCTCCCTATAACTTTCCTTAAATTCTTGTTCTTTCTTTATCTCTGTTTTCAAAATGGGTGAAGGGAGTTAAAAAGTACAAACTCAAAGCCATAAAATAAATCAGTTACGGAATGTAATGTATAGCATGGGGACTATAGTTAATAATATAGAATATAATTTTAAATATCCCTTTGATGTTATTAGGACAGACTTCAATATTCCAAATACTCAAGTAAATGATGTTACATAGAAAAAAAATCTTTTAAAAATTTAAAGGTTTTTTTTTTTTTTTTTTTTTTTTTTTGCGGTGCGCGGGCCTGTCACTGTTGTGGCGTCTCCCTTTGCGGAGCACAGGCTCCGGACGCGCAGGCTCAGCGGCCATGGCTCACGGGCCTAGCCGCTCCGCGGCATGTGGGATCTTCCCGCACTGGGGCACGAACCCGTGTCCCCTGCATCGGCAGGCGGACTCTCAACCACTGAGCCACCAGGGAAGCCCTAAAGGTATTAAAAAATATATATATTTCTACCTATTCTAATAATCAGTCAATCTTTATCCTCAGTGTTTGAATAGTATTTTTTTCCAGTTTGAATAGTATTCACAAATGCTTGACATAGAGTGCTAATTAATTCACTGTTTTAATGGGCATAATAGTTAATGCTTGTCAGCTGACAAGAATGCAACTTGATTCTATTGCTTAGCAATAGTATTGCAAACAATAAAATGCATCTAGTGTCCTATGGAAAGCCACTTTATTAATTTAAATTACTAAGACTCCTGAGGAGAGGGGATATGAACTCCAAAGAAGAAGAAATGATTTTTTAATGTAAAGAATATTATGTAAAAATACAATATCAAGAAAATATTCCCTAGCTGGATTGTTAATTTCAAATTAAACTCTCTATAAATCTTTATAACTGTGATATTACATTCTATATTAGACACACAGTAGGGACTGAAATAGAGGCTTGTAAAATGGGGTAGAATGAAGTGAACTAAAAGCATCTTCCGGCTCTATTTAGTGATTAATCTCCAGAACCTTCTTTCTTGAGGTGAAACTGTATTCTTCACTATAATTTTCTAAAATAATTTGCCTTTCATTACTTTTTAAAAATGCACACAACTTTTTAGTAGCTATTTTTAGTGTTCCACTATTCTTACAGAAACAATGACCCAAGTTTGAAGATAAAAGCTGAAGTAATTGGATTTTATTCTAACACAAAGTGTTATTTGTGATCTAGATCAGCGAAAGCAAATGAGTTTACCCCTCGTAAAGACCAGGTGCAGTTGATTGGCAGAGCTACCTGGGACGGGCCCAGTGTAAGAAAGTCACTGAAGCCAGAGTGGGGCTCAGTGATGCTGCCACACGTAGAGGAGAATGGGGTGGTGCCACAGGCTGCTGCTTTACTGTCCCGAGGAGAGGCAATTCCCTCCATCCTGACAGCATACTTGGGGAGAGGTGTCCTGTGCACAAGGTAGTCTCGTGTCTTGAAGCTCTCTAGAGAATCTCTCAGTGCTCGACACTGAGGAAAAACTTTTTTTCTTAAAAAAAAAATAGATGTTATTTTTCTCCTTCAGTGACGATATTAAAACAGTTTACCTCCAAAATGAGGACTAATAATATTTTCAGGGCCAGCAAGGGGAAAGAAAAGTAATATAATTTACCTTTTTAGACAAAATCAAAATTATTTTAAAAATCTGCTAAGCATTTGAGGAAATTGCAAAATTAAACCTTGAGAGGTAGAACATGTCCCCCATCCCCCTAAAGCCTTCTAATATTTTTAGTCCCTTTGTGGGGGAACATAAGTGTTTTCCTAACTGGTATTGTTTTGCCCAGTTGCTTTCTACTGCAACTTCCTTTTTTTTTTTTTTTTTTTTTGCACTCTCATAGCTCATTAAAATGAACATCACTAAGAGTCTAAGGTGTATTTCCATAAGAGAAAATAACCTGAGGACTAGTACTTTAAGTTATTTTTAAATGAATGATTTTAAAATAGTATGGGCGGTGGAAAAGGATTCCTTGGCCTGATACCCGTGAAAGCACAAAATGAAAACCTCTTCATTCTGGCCGTAGTTCGAAGGTCACCCCTCAGAGATGCCTGCTCTGAACACCCATTAAAAAAAAAAATGGTTGTCTATCCACCTACCCTGCTTTATTACATCCTATACCTATTTGTTCATTGTGTATCTTACCCACTAAAATGTAAGTTCCTGGAGGACCAGGAACTTTATCTCTCTTGTTCATTATTGTATCATTAGGACCTAGAATGGTGCCTAAAATATTTATTCAATGAATGAATTGGGTAGATGGCTGGCAGGGGGAGTAGGTGGACTGCTTTATACTATAGACAGTTAACTAACCATTAAGAGAATTATTAGGACATCTGAGAAATATTTTCAAGGCAAAAGGAAGTCATTTATTTTAGCCTATGGGACTCTACTAAAGTTTACTCCCTATAAATGACTATCTTCATCCTGTTTTATTGGGCTAATGATGATTGCTGACCTCTGATCTCCCAAGGGACCTGATAAAGTTGAGAGATTGACAAGGGTCCTTTCTTCTCTAGCCCTCTAGACTCGGGGGTGGGGGGTGGGGATGGGGCATTGGGTTCTTGTGTGTATTGCTTCAATTCTTATATACTTGGAACAGGGCTGCCAGCCCCAGGATGAAATGTACACAGAGCCAGAATGGGGAAGCGAGGCAAGTTTAGTTGAGACAGTGTGTCGTTTAGCTCACCAGTGGGAGATGAAGGTGGAAAGGAAGACTGGGGCAAAGAGAGTGGAGTCATGGAGGAAGATGGTGGCTAAGGAACTCAGATACATTAAGTCAAAAATGGAATCCTCACCCCCACCCCAAACAGGGGTGATGAGAGATGTTCAGAGAAATAAAACTGTCCATTTCTTCATCCAAAGGACCAGTTTTTCCATTGAGGAAAATAACCATAATTAAAGTTTTATTTTGGTCTGTTCTTGGTGCTGACTAGTAGTTACACTTAAGTTTATGAAAACCTTTGTTCACGACATGGTCCTTTCAGCACTGAAGACCTTGTATTTTGCAAAATGATACACTAAGCAGATAATGAAGACAGCAGGCACATGTACAAAAATTTTTGACATTAATTTATAAGCTGTGCAGTGAGTTTCTCATAACATTAATATCTTTATCTACAAATTTCTCATCCGCAAGCAACCACCAGGGACATGACTAAAAATCAAGAAATAAACAATAAGGCCTCTAAAGTCACCAAACATTTAATAAGGTTGATGCATAGGTGGGTTCCTTAGGTACGGTTTACCTTTACCTTCACCACTATTTACCTTTACTTTTCCCATGATCTTGAAAAAATGGGGGACCTAAAACCTATAATCAGAGACAAAAAGAAATTAGAAAGCAGAAAGTTATGTGGGAAAACTGGCAATGATGCTGGGGGAGGCGTGGGTGGGTATGGAGTTTAGGAGGTGGGCAGGTTGTACAGGTCCATGTAACCTA
This sequence comes from Physeter macrocephalus, assembly GCF_002837175.3. NCBI lineage: Eukaryota > Metazoa > Chordata > Mammalia > Artiodactyla > Physeteridae > Physeter > Physeter macrocephalus. Next base: position 8,700,136 of record NC_041218.1, read on the forward strand.
GCACTCGACAGGGAAAAGGAAGAATAGATAAGCAGACCAAAAGAATGGTAATCTGTGGCATTTAACAAGAGGAAGAGGATATGGGGAGGGGGAAGAGTAAGCTGTGATAAAGTGAGAGAGTGGCATGGACATATATACACTACCAAACATAAAATAGACAGCTAGTGAGAAGTAGCCGGCAGCCGCGTAGCACAGGGAGATCAGCTCAGTGCTTTGTGACCACCTAGAGGGGTGGGATAGGGAGGGTGGGAGGGAGGGAGACGCAAGAGGGAAGAGATATGGGGATATGTGTGTATATATAACTGATTCACTTTGTTGTAAAGCAGAAACACACCATTGTAAAGCAATTATACTCCAATAAAGATGTTAAAAAAATAATAACCCCCCCCAAAAAAAACAAGAGGAAGGAGAGTGTGTAATGCTAACACTTAATGTGTGTGATATTTATAGATAAAAACTATACATCAACATTTTCTGCTTAAAGAGACAGAAAAATGTAGTCTGTCTCAAAATTTCAATTACATATCATCAAAATTGATTAAAAAATACTGCTTTTAGAGGGGTGAGTCCGACCTATCACAGAGACATTTTTTGGTAAAGCCAGGTAAATAGAATTACTTTATTCAAAAGCCCACTGCATATCACATTTAAGAGTATATACTAATATCATACATAGCCCCTTTCCTTAGACTATTTCATTGGAGAGTTTTTTAAAATTAGGAAATTACTATATGGGAAAAGATTATCATTTAGTTAGTGCCTAAAATATACCACACAATGGATTGGCTGCCAGAAGATGTTATATTTAATCCTCTTAGCAGGCCTGTTAGATAAGGATTATTATCCGTTTTTAAAGATAATAAAACTGATACTTAGAAAGTCATTCAATCTGTCAAAAGTGAAGCAGCCAGAACTTCATTCAGATGCCGTCTCTTTTCACTGCATTATTATTCCATTCATTAAAAGTGTGTTAAGAATTAAGATAGGTGGAAATAGTAGCTTGAAAAAAGACTGAGTTGATCAAAGAGAGCATCCTGTAAGTGATCAGAAAGAAAATAAAAAATGTTAAGGAAAGGAGGGTTGTCATTTTGTACTTTGGGTGGAGGTAGAGTGGACCAGACTTTAGGGTTGGTGAGATAAATGCACAGAGAAGACTTCAAGTTAGGTGGTCCTGTTTTAAAATAATTCTGGTGAAATGTAGATGGTAGATACTAACAGAAGGGAATGAGTCAAGGAAGAATAATGGATGGAAAAATTTTAAGTTTGTATTTGATCTGAAGTGTCCTAAAGACAAGAGTCTGGGGAACTCATGATCAAAGTATCAGCCTTTAAAAAATTGACAGTAGTGGGCAAAGTGTCCTGGAATGGGTAGAAGCTGGACGATCCACCAAATGGAAATTAATCTTTCTATCATGGTGCCACAGATTTCTGGGGAAAAATACAAAGATTTTGCTTTAAACAAGAAATCCATAGGAAGTTACAAAACCAGAAAAATGTAAAGAAGAAAAGAGGAGTAGTATTTATTCCAGAATACTGAGTGTGTAGAATAGAACAATTATATTCTTAACATAATCTGAACTCGGCAAAGAGAATGTCAGTAGAATGATGACCCTATGCTATTAAAGAGTTGAGTATTCCTTAATAAACTTGTCATTCAGAGAAGATATAATAGTAATAAAAATTTTGGAATCATTCTTTTTCACAAGAATGAATGGTAAAAGTAAAAATGTTGAAGTAGGAAAAAAAAAAAAAAAGAACCAGGACTTTGAAGGTTAAATAATGATGAAGTTGATTGCATTGTAAGGAGGAGGCAGTCAATGAAGACAGATATTCATGCAGCAATTAAAAAACCAGAAAATCAAGTAAATTCAAATCAAGAGGATGCTTGGCAATTCTGCATAGTGAGAAGAAAGAAACACATGAGGAACTCACTTTTTATATGTTTGTTCTGTTTTATAAAGGTATAACCGATCAGGCTTGCTGGATTTAACAAATAAAAATACAGACCAAGTTAAATTTAAATTGCATAGGACAAACTTAGACAAAAGCATTGTTCATTGATGATCTGAAATTCAAATTTAACTGGGCATCCGGTTTTTTGTCTGGCAATTCTAAATCAGATTCACTGAGATTTCATCCTCTTAATCATTTTCAACCTGAAAGAAAAGTTGCAAAGAGCAACAGAGGGCAACAAATATTCAGACACATAGGAATAAGAAAAAAAGATGGAATGATTTTCTATGAAGAGACATAGAGTTTTATCTAAGATTGGACCAGAGACTCCATTGTTCTGATATAAAGAGCTTAGCAGAATGTGCCAGAATTCCAAAGATGAGAAAGTTATGTTTGTCCTTGCCCTTAAAGGGAGAGGCCTACCCGACAGAAGAGAACTTTGTGTAAAGATTGATTTGCTTCATCCTTGTACTTTGAAGCAATATCTGTTCCTAATTATTCAGTCAGGTCTCAGTAGCTCAGGACAAACTTGATGGTCTCTAAGTGCAGATGTGATCCTACTTGAAAGGTTTGGTCATCACCTCTGCATTAAGATGTTTACTCAGCAATAGGTACAAGACTGAGCAATTTGCTTTTGCAAAATTCAGAAAACAAAAGACACCAAAATAAAAGTTGCACCTCTCTCTTCTCCCTGCACAAAAGTAAGTAAATAGATGAACAAAGACTGTGATACCAAAAAGTCTGTGTGTTTAAATGAGATGAATCATAATGTGGGAATAATGTCCTTCTGCACAGAATTTTAAATCTATATCTCTGGTATTTGTTTTCTTTTACAAATATTTAATTAAACAAAGATATGTTAGGACAGTAAACATGATGTAGATAGTTTGCTGCTGGCCAAACTGAGCATCGGCTAAGACGTATTCAACGCAACAGCTTGGTAACTACAGTGGAGATGCCTTGTTCTAGAGAGGTGATCTACATCTTGCGGGGCTCAAGCCCCGCAGAGGATGCCGGCGCTCAGAGCTGAGTCGAATGGAGGGAATATGGAATTAGTCACTAATTAATTGTTTACTCCACAGTTGGAAGGGAAAATGTCTGGGACTTGGGAGAGAAGATAGAGAAATCACCATATTTCCTTTACACAGGTAAAGTGTAATGGCCTTATTTGTTGCCATCTTACTCTGTGACAAGTTTATTCATCTACATGATGATATAAAATGAGTACTACTATTGTTCTCATTTTATAGATGAGGCACAAAAGTTTATGCAGCTTTTCCAAAAATGATTTGACTAGGGAATGGCAGGGATGAAATAAAAAGGGTTTCAGACGTGGAGCTTACACCTGCCATATTGCCACCTACTCTACTGTGGAAAATGCCTTCAATTACTGAAAAGAGAATGGGAGTATCTATAAAATGTATGATATTGTTGTAGTTTCATAGACAGTGATGCCACATTAATGGTTTGGGGTTTACAACATATTTTGTTCTGTTTGATTAACTTCTAGAAACAGCAATAAAACCCTTAAACATTTATTAAGCAAAATTCATTAGCTATATTGTATTATCCATTGTAAACACAACCATTTTTTGCAGGCAGTTTCTATGTCCACTACATTCACGTGTTATTGATGTTAAGTTTGTACGCACTATCATGAATATCAATGAGGTGGCCAAATGTTGAGATGCCAGCTCAGACATAAAGCACTTTCATGACATTCTCATTGATGTAGAGAACCAATGCGGAGTATTCCATCTACTGACTACCAGATTCTTTGATAAATTCTTAAGAAAATTCCTTATCTATAAAATTACCTGCATTCTTTTTTTTTTTCTTCTTTGAGTTGGATGGTGAATGGATTGTCCATTTCCTTGTATATTCAACTGCATTGAATTATAACCGTTCTTAAGTATAGTTGCTCTAAATCTCTTGTGGTTCACCCTGAGGCAAGACTTAACAAGTAAATATTGAAACAGTAAATAATAAGAGCAAGGCTTCAAAGTAACTCTTCTGCTTGAAAGCATAGCAACACAGTAGACTGGATGAAGCTTTTACAGCATGTGTTATTAACTTACAGGATGTTAATGGTTGAATCCATATCTGGGAACAGAGGAAGGAGGAACAAAAGGGAATGTCTGAGCCTGTATTTGCCTATGTTTACTGGGAAATAAAGAAGTAACAGGACTAAATCTCAGAGATCTAACGTCATATACACAAGTTATATTGGGCACAGACAGTTAGAGATGAAATGCATTCTCGATGTTAAAATTAAGCAGAGGAGTTTGCTAACATTTATTGATCTTGATGCCAAAAAAAGAAAAGAAAAATTTGATGGCATTCCATTCAAACCAACAGGAAAGCTGCTTCCTGCTTCACAAGGGTTAAGGTGACTGTTAAGAAAGAATTAAGGCAACTAGGGAATATGCCTGCAGGAGTCTGTGTGTTTGTGTGTCTCTGTCTATGGGAATGCAACTTTGATTTATGTATCTCGTGAAAGTCAAAATCTAGTGTTTACTACTGTGCTTTCATCAGAACTCCCCCATGGAGTTTAGGTTTCTAGACTTTATATTAACTTTTTATTGATTTTTTAAAGCAAGTTAAGTGTTTACAACCTGACTAAATGTGCTTGTGCAGGACTGTCTTAAAGAACAGGGATAATCATAACTCGTATACTTATTTTTAAAGTGTTCAATGTTTCTGCTTTGATAAGAGTTTATAGGGATGTATATCTGACAGATCTTCTACCATTATTTTCTTGTACAAATTTACCTGCACAGCCTTATTTACTTACATAGCGGTAGCCATAGTTACACATAAGAATGCCCACAGCTGACTCAACCAATATTCACAGAGTTTGCTCCTTGCCAGTCTGTAATAGGAACAGCTAATGCACAAGTAAACGGACAACAAGGCCTTAAGGAACTTGCACTCTACTGGAAAGACAGACCTTCAAATAAGCATTTATAATACAAATTGAAATGAGCTGCCCTGACTTTGTATATCAGATGCATTTGAGAGCACAGGGAGAAGGACAGTCTTCCTGCCCGGGGAAGTTAGGAAATCCTTCAAAGGGGAGCAGTTTAACTAGCTAGCAGTTAAACTAGTTAGAGAAGACAGTACTCTGAGCATGTGCAGGAACAACTCTACAAAGAGTTATTGCTAGGATAGAATTGAAGAGGTGAAGACCAGAGGAAGTGACACAATATGAGGCTAGAGAGGCGGGAAGAAACCAAATTACAATGTTATTTGACAATCCAAAGGGTGTGGATTTTACCTGAAAGAATCTTAGTTACGGCAATCACAGGGTGAGATTTACCGTTAGATCAGCATGTGAGACAGACAAGGGAGAGCTGATTTAGGACACTGGTGGTGAGGATTTTAGGAAGCTGAGTTGGAAGAAGTGAGTAATTATTTGAATGTGGGAGATAGGGGAATATAAGAACTATAACTTGAGTCCCAGGTTTCTTGTATCAAATGAAAATAATGCAGTAGCCTAAATCGTTGACAAGTGCCCCAACTCCAGGCAAAGGAAAATAAGTCTGTTTCTAGAAAAAGCATACCCAATTTAGATAATCAAGATTCTCGCGGGTTAAAGTTAAAACAACTCACAATCAAAACATCACCAGAAATAAAATAAAATTCAAAAAGAAATAGAGAAAAAAAAGTAAGTAAAAAGAGTGGATATATGTAAAAAAAAAAAGAAAAGAAAAAAAAAAAAATCACCAGAGGATGCCATACTGAATGAGAGTCCGTAAAAACAAGAAGCAAAATTGATAGACTCCAATGACACAGGAATGATCAGATACAGACTTAAGTATATGAAATGTTTAAACAAGAATAGAAATCTTGGGCTTCCCTGGTGGCGCAGTGGTTGCGCGTCCGCCTGCCGATGCAGGGGAACCGGGTTCGTGCCCCGGTCTGGGAGGATCCCACATGCCGCGGAGCGGCTGGGCCCGTGAGCCATGGCAGCTGAGCCTGCGCGTCCGGAGCCTGTGCGTTCGCGCCCCGGTCTGGGAGGGTCCCACATGCCGCGGAGCGGCTGGGCCCGTGAGCCATGGCCGCTGAGCCTGCGCCTCCGGAGCCTGTGCGCCACAACGGGAGAGGCCGCAGCAGAGGGAGGCCCGCGTACCACAAAAAAAAAAAAAAAAAAAAAAAAAAAGAATAGAAATCTTTTTAAAAAACACTGAGCAAGTATTTGTAGGAGATCATGGTCTTCTATATATAAAAATATAGGAAGAACTAAATATGGATGTAAATGTATGTATATCTACCTATATATCTACTTACCTAGCTACCTACCTATGTACACCTATACATGTTTTCCGTGACTCTATCCACTGAGGGGACCTGGGAGTAGCAACACCACAATAGTAATGAGTACATCTAGTACGCAGATGATGGCTTCTAAAATCATTTTCCACCAAAAGGAACACAGATCCCTGAAGAAAAGGCTGATTCTAGTCTGGGGGCAGATAAAGTAGAAGATGATCTTGAAACTTCTGTTTAGAGCAGAAAGCAGGAAAATGCTCAAAAAAGTAATGGGTCCATGATAAAAGGGAACAGACACCAGCTTGAAGGGCTCCCATGGGCCAAATCTGGGACAACTTGAACATCATTTAAAAAACAGAAGGAGCAATGGATTTTAACTTATTAAACAGGAAACCATTCATCTATACTGATAAAAGTAAATAAAGAAATAAATGGAAGATTTTATTAGGTGAGGGCATTTACATGTTTCAAAGAGCCTTCACAAATTAATTATAAATGAAAAAAAGTGAATTACAAAGGAGAAAATCTTTTCACCTTGGAGAAGCCTGGCAAGACACCACCTTAATCAAATGATCAAAATCACGGGATGATTTTGAAACCAACACAAAACCAACACAGCAGCTCTATAGTGCTACTCCTGCCAAAGATGCATAACTTGAACCAAATCATGAGGAAACACAAGATGAAGTCAAATTGGGGGGAATTCTACAAAACGGCCACTAACCTTTAAAATGGCAAAGCCCTGAAAGTTAAGGAAAGACTGAGGAAATCTTCCAGATGGAAAGAAACCAAGGATGAATGAAGTTAAATGCTATGTGTAACTCTGGACTAGATCCTTTTGCTTGAAAGGGCGTTACTGGGACAACAGGTGAAACTCGAATGTGATCTGAGGATTAGCAGGAAGAATAAAATAATGAAGTAATAAAATAATATTAATTTCCCGATTTTAATGGTTGTATTGTGGTTATGTAGGAGAATGTCCTTGTTTGTGGAAAGAAGACACCAGCGTATTTGGGGTGATGGGATAATTAGGTTGCTTTCAAATGACTCAGGAAAGAAATTCATTCTTCTGTAAGCTTGATATTGTTTTAAAATGAAATAAGTGAAACATTAATTAGATCTCTTACTGAGTATTATTTTTTGCTGCGGAGATTTTCATAGTATTTACCATGCTAATTTGTGTTTTGCATTTCTAAGAAAGAAAGAAAATATGTGGTATTTCCTACAGGTTTTTTGAACAAAGCATCTCCTGGAAACAGAGGTATTTAAAAACAATCTTTTCATTAAAAAATTATAAAGAAACATAATAAATATACCAAATTCTAAGTGAATATAGCAACTAATTACTATTATGTAAATAGTAGTAAATGTGATCAGGACTGACAGTTATTTAATCAAAACAGTTGATTAAAGAAGGAAATTTTTTTTAAACTTTATTGAAGTATAGTTGAATGACAAGGTTGTGTAATTTCTGCTGTATAGCAGAGTGACTCAGTTATAAATATATTATTTTTCATATTCTTTTCCATTATGGTTTATCACAGGATATTGAATATGGTTCCCTGTGCTCTACAGTAGGACCTTGTTGTTTATCCGTCCTATATATAATAGTTTGCATCTGCTAATCCCAAACTTCCAATCCTTCCCCCCCGCACTTAGCAACCACAAGTCTGTTCTCTGTATCTGTGAGTCTGTTTTTGTTTTGTAGATATGTTCGCTTGTGTCATACTTTAGATTCCACATAAAAGTGATATAATCTGGTATTTGTCTTTCTTTTTCTGACTGACTTTGCTTAGCATGATAATCTCTAGGTGGATCCATGTTGCTGTAATGGCATTATTTCATTTTTTTTTATAGCTGAGTAGTATTCCATTGTATGTATATATGTGTGTGTGTATACATGTATATGTATACACACGCACACCACCTCTTTATCCATCTGTCAGTGGACATTTACATTGTTTCCATGTCATGACTATTATAAATAGTGCTGCTATGAACACAGGGGTGCATGTATCTTTTTGAATTATAGTTTTGTCTGGATATATGCCCAGGAGTGGGATTGCTGGATCATATGGCAACTCTATTTTTAGTTTTTTGAAGAACCTCCTTACTGTTTTCCATAATGGCTGTACCAATTTACATTCCCACCTACAGTGTAAGAGGGTTCCCTTTTCTCCCCACCTCTCCAGCATTTATTATTTGCAGATTTTTAATGATGGCCATTCTGACTGGTGTGAGGTAGTACCTCACTGTTGTTTTGATTTGCATTCCTCTAATAATTAGTGATGATGAGCATCTTTTCATGTGCTTATTGTGCATCTGTACATCTTCTTTGGAGAAATGTCTATTTAGGTCTTCTGCTCATTTTTCGATTGGGTTGTTTCTAGGTTGTCAAATTTGTTGGCATATAATTGTTCATAGTATTCTCTCTTTTTTTTTTTTTTTTTTTTTTTTGTATTTCTGTGGTATCAGTTGTGATTTCTCCTCTTTCATTTCTTAATTTGTTTATTTGGGTCTTCTCTCTTTTCTTCTTGGTGAGCCTGTCCAGAGGTTTATCAATTTTGTTCACCCTTTCAAAGAACCAGCTCTTGGTTTTATTGATTTTTTTTCTATTTTTTTAATCTCTATTTTCTCTCTGATCTTTATTATCCCCTTCCTTCTTCTGACTTTAGGTTTTGTTTGTTCTTTTTCTAATTCTTTTGGTGGTGGGTTAGATTGCTTATTTGAGATTTTTCCTGTTTCTTAAAGAAGGGCTGTATCACTGTGAACTTCCCTCTAAGAACTGCTTTTACTGCATCCCATAGATTTTGTATGGTTGTGTTTTCATTGTCATTTGCCTCAATGTATTTTTAAAATTTCTTCTTTGATTTCATCATTGACCCATTGGTGTTTTAGTGGCATGTTGTTTAGTCTCCATATAATTGTTTTTTTCTTGTTTCTTTTTCTGTGGCTGATTTCTAGTTTCATGCTGTTGTGGTCAGAAAAGATGCTTGAAATAATTTCTATACTCTTAAATTTATTGAGGCTTGTTTTATGCCCTAGGATGTGGCCAGTCCTAGAGAATGTTCCATGCGCACTTGAAAAGAATGTGTATTCTGCTTTTTGGGGGATGTAATGTCCTGAAAATATCAATTAAGTCTAACTGTTCTATTGTATCTTTTAGGATCTCTGATGCCTCATTGATTTTCTGTCTCAAAGATCCCGTTCACTGATATGAGTGGGATGTTAAATTCTCCTAGTATTATTGTATTCCTATCAATTTCTCCCTTTATGTCTGTTAGGAAGGAAATTATTTTAAAGTTATACATATATTAAATATTTTTTAACTTTAAACATATAAATTTTCAGTAATTCACAAATATTTTTATATAGGGCACTTTTTTCCTTTTCTCTCTCTCCCTCCCTCTCTTTTTTCTTTTTGAATGGGGGTCACCTAATTGGATCTATGCATAATCTTTTAAAAATAAATTATATGTGTGTGTGAGTGTGTGTAATAAATTCTTTAGAATGAAATAGGTAATCATCAGGTTGCTCTCTTTTTTTCTTACTATTTTTAATGCCTTTTTGATCAATATTTTGCAGTTGTCTCACTACAATAATTTGAGATAAAATTTTAGTCATTTTTCACTGGGAGTCTTTACAAATCATTAAAGTATGTTTTCATGGAATATGTTTTCTCTATATATAACATTTAATAGGATTATGTACAATTTAATTAAATTGTAACATTAATTTAGCAAGTCAAGATGCGGTAAAATATTAAGAGAACAAATACTGCAGAGTTTTGGTAAGCAGTTCAGTTAGTGGAAGCAGCAGGTTTGCCAGATGACTAGGGGGCAGTCTGTGAGTCAAATATTCATTGTCATGGACACAGGCAGCCAACTTTATGAAAGGAATAGGAAATGTTTGTTAATCCAGGCAAAAAGGTCGTCAGATGTTTTCTCTAGGGTGGGACTCCAGGTTATTTTGTTCTCTTCCTCTCTGCATTTTTCATCTTGTTTGTTTATAAAGATACTCCACTGATTTTATCATGGAAAGCATCTCTGAAAATATAATGAGTCTTATTGAAGGAATATATAAACCTACTTTTAACTTGGTTCATTTTCTTTGGTCAGAAGCAATCTGAGAGGCCAAATTTCCAGCCATAGACTGGATCACAACACAGCCTGTCTGATTTGTTCATAAATATAGAAACATCAAACTATTCTTAATTCTGAATTTTGAGAATATTACCACTGAAACAGTGTAGCCACATGGCATCCTTTGGTTTGCTTGCCAGTTACAGATCATACAGCAGTTGAGATAATTTCAACAGGTGCTCTTCAGAGAAACAAAAACATGAAAGCTGAAGTCCTTTTGACATTTTGAATGCACAGTAAACTCAGGGAAAGGGTAAGAAGCATCAGATTTTTTCAAAAGTATGTTCTTCTTTTACCATTTGGTGAATATATGAAGTAATAGAATCATTTATTTAATGCATATCAATATTAGAAACATTTTTATGTTTGTAAACAACATATTAACTATATTTCTACATAAAGCTTGGTAACTTGTACCAAGAGGCATTACTGAGTCCCCCTCACCTTTTTAGCAGGATTTATGTTTTCTACTTTGGAAAATGTTTTGAAATTATGGAATGTAAAGCATTAACATAGCCAAGGATTAGATGTGCCATTATTTTCTTTAAAACCTGAAGAGCATTTATTTTTACTTTATTAGATTTGGGTTTCAGTTCTAACCTGCTTTCATCTACATCATCAGAAAAGATGAAAATCTACTTTTACAAGTTTAGTATGATGCCTTTGTCTACATAGACAAGAACATATTTTAAATGAAATGGTAAGTGCGAAGATATTGATTATTACCCTGGAGTTTCCGCTAAGCCTGAGTAAAACGTTGTCCACAACTGTAATTCCATTAAACCAACATGATAAAATATGAATGGTCTTTTCCACCAGGTTCATTTGAAACCTGTCACTGTGTTTGGACTAATATCTGTGGTTACCAATAGAAACACTCTGTGAGCTAGAGTCCAGAGGTTTTGTTTTGGCTTGTGTAAATTTTTGTCAGGTCAGAGTTTTCATTGTGGCCTAAACAGAGATAACAAAGCATTTCCAAATGGACTACCCATCCACTCAACTGCCATATCTTAAAATGCTTTCATTGATTCAAAACCAAAGAGTTTTCAAACCATTGAGTTAAAAGTTTGACTAAAATGAATTTAATTTTAGTGGCAGTTTTTAAAAAGAGTTTAATTCAAGCTATTCCTTGTGCTTGAGCAAAGCTATGAATCCCAGTTCACAAATGAATGAACTCATATATAAACTGGAGTTGCTATAGGCTCTGCCAGACAGAAGGGCAAGAATGAATTTTGTCCTCTCTAAGTGGGCTACATTTAACCAGAGAAATGTTTTCCCCAGGGTTATATTTGCATAGTAGGATTTAAGAGGCTCTAATTAGTTTCTTCTCTATCTCAGCAGAAAAATTTACTTCTATCTCCTGATGGAAATTCTTCATTTTAAATTTACTAAAAGTGTATGAATAGAGAATGATTTAGTTAGATAGTGTCTTACATCTAAATGTGAATGCTCCTGGAAAGGCTGAGGACTTTACATCTATCCATTCATCTATACTCAGCTTTCATATCTGTTAATTAGGTCAACTGCCCTTTCTTCTATGATGGGTTTCTTCCCTTATGTATTGAACCCTAACTCCTCCCTCCTGCTCAAGGAAATGTGTCCAGCAGTTTCAACCCTTTATCCTGCATTATCAATTGTTTTCTTCTCTGCTAATTATTTTCATCATCATATAAACATATTTCTTCCATTAAGAAAAAAATCTTAACCATGCTTCCCTCTCCAGCTATTGCCTCATTTCTCTACCCTCTTTTGCAGCAAAACTCAAAAAAAAAAAATAATAATGATCCATGGTCACAGATTCCAATTATTTTCTTTTCATTCTTTCCTGAAACTGCTCCAAACAGACATACCAAAACATCTCTTATGGTCACCTTGGACCTGCTATTGCTAAATATAGTGGTCAATTTTCAGTCCTCATTTTATATGACCCATCAGGAGCATTTAACCTAGTTGGTCACCCATAGTTCCTTGAAATAATTTCATTGGTAGGCATCTAAAACACCTACCTTTAGTCATTCCTTCTTCACCTACTTACTGCTTCTGCCTCATCTCACCAACTACTTAATATTAGAGTTCAAATAAAGAACAGTCCTTGGACCTTTCCTGTTCCTTTCTGCTCTCATTCCTTCAGCAATCTCATCCATTCTCACAAACTTAAATTATCATCTAGATGTTAAGGATTCTCCCAGTTTTATATCCCCAGCCCAGATGACTCCCTTAAATTCCACACTTGTATATTCAACTACCTACTCAACATCTCCCCTGGATAACTAAGACATCTCAGACTCAACATACCTAAAATTGAACTCCTGATACTGATGCAAAACTTGCTCTGCTTTCAATTTTCGCCATCTCAATTTATAGCAACTCTTAACTTCCCAATACTTTAGTCATGAACCTTTGTGTCATCAGTGACCCTCTCTTTCTCGTCCTCCTTACCATCCATCTATTACCAAGTCCCATTCAGAATCCAGTAACTTCCTACCAGCCTGACGAATGGCTTCACCTGCATATTTGTAATAGTTTCCTAACTGGTCTGCTTGCTCTACTTTGCTTCCTTATAGTCTATTTCTAACATGGTACTTAGAATGAGCCTTTTAAAATCACAAGTCATATCACATCATTTCTCCATTCAAAACCCTCAAAGGCTCTATTTGCCATCTGCCTCACCTCCCGTAATCACTTGACTTCATCTCCTCTAATCTAATTACACTGGTCTCCTTACTCTTCTTAGACCATGATGGACATCTTTCCTGCCTCAGGGCCTTTGCACTTCCAGTTTCTCCTGCCTAGACTGCTTTCCCCCTTTATATCTTCCTGACTTGCACACTTGGTGATTTTATTCAGTTGTCATCTCAGTGAAGTTGTTCCTAACAACCATTTGCCACTAAAACTCTACTTCCAGGTACTTTCTATCCCTCTCTTTTGCTTTGTTTCTCCTTACAGCACTTATTTTCTTCTAACATACACAATGATTTGTTCAGTTAATTGTCTGCACCCTCCCACTAGAATGTAAGCTCACTGAGGGCAGGAAATTTTATTTTGTTTTCTGTTGCATATTCAACAGCTGGAATAGTGGTAGGCACTCAATATTTGTTAAATTAATATGTAAACCTTGAGTAAATTCTGGGTTAAGTATACTGAAGTAGCATGAACTGCAAAATGTACAGGATAGTAAAGGGGAAGGAGAAGACTGATATCTTGTAGTAAGTGAAGAGGATAGTCCCCTGAAACTCTCTGAAAGAGGCAACTTGTAAAGCTAAGGGCTTGGGATTGAGTTATGAAGGGAGGTTGGAGAGGACAGAACAATTTTATTTAAAGCTCTCCTTGACCTTAATAGTACCTGCAAGAGATAATGTTGAATTCAAAATAATTATGGATGAAAGAAGGAGAGTTTCCTCTAGTGAATTTTTTCCTGCTCTGTTTTTTCCTGGCTCCCAGTTTGTGGAGGCGGGTGAGGGAGTAGGAGATCAGGGAGGAAAAGGGCTCAAGGCTGCTTGTCCAGTCTTCATTTCCAAGCCAAGGTCTGAAGCGACAACTAAGTTCCAATTGCCAGACCAAACCCTAGAGCAGTTGATCATTGTTAGACCAAGTTCCCCAAATTATTCACTTTATTTTACTGAAGACTGATTAGGAATAAGGAAATTATCTCTTAGAGCAAGAATTACAGTCGTCCCTCAGTATCTGATAGGGGACTGGCTCCAGGACACCCCCTCAGATACCAAAATCGGAGGATGCTCAAGTCCCTCATATAAAATGGTGTAGTATTTGCACGTAACCTACCCACATCCTCCCTTGCACTTTAATCTCTAGATTACTTATAGTACTTAATACGATGTAAATGCTGTGTAAATAGTTGTAAGTACAATGTAAGTGCAATGTAAATAGTTGTCAGTGCATGGCAAATTCAAGTGTTGCTCTTTGGAAGTTTCTGGAATTTTTTTTCTTATATATATATATATATATATATAT
>NC_041218.1:8714541-8741350 GCF_002837175.3 Physeter macrocephalus
GCTGCGGCCTCTCCCGTTGCGAAGCACAGGCTCCGGACATGCAGGCTCAGCGGCCATGGCCCACGGGCCCAGCCACTCCGCGGCATGTGGGATCTTCCCGGACCGGGGCACGAACCCGTGTCCCCTGCATCGGCAGGCAGACTCTCAACCACTGTGCCACCAGGGAAGCCCCTTATATTTTTGATCTGAGTTTCGTTAAATCTGAGGATGCAGAACCTGCACATATAGAGAGCTGACTGTAGAAAGTTTTCATGGGTCAACAAACACCTTGATCAGATTACAACAAAAACAATATCCATTTATTAAGGGTTTACTGTGACTGTTGTGTTGGATCTATTACAGTTGACCCTTGAAGGACATGGGCTTGAACTGCATGGATCCACTTATATATGGATTTTTTTCAATCAATACATACTACAGTACTGTACGATCCGTGGTTGGTTGAATCTGAGGATGTGGAACCATGGATACAGAGGGCCAACTATAAAGTTATACGGTTTTTCAACTGCACCCCTAAGCCCCATGTTGTTCAAGGATCAACTGCATTTGTAATCTTAACAAGAACATTTCAAAGAAGGGATAAGAATACCTTATCACATGAGGGCACTGAGGCTTTGAAAGTTACTGAGGCTAAATATCTGCATGCCCCTTCTGTTGTACAAAGCACAAATGATTTCTTTCTTTCTTTTTTTTCATTTAAGGAATTCTTTGGTGTGGAAGGAATTCCAGTCTCCAACAGGGGAATGCCAAGGGGATGCAGATACAAACCAAAGACAGTAAATCCTCATGCTGTTTCATGTTAAAGCTGGTCTTACATTTAAAGCCAATTTAGTATGTTTTTAAAAAAGTTTTATATAATATCACTGAGTTCAGTGATAGAAAGCAGCATGGGAAAGGAATCATTCCGGTTGTACCCATTAATCATTCTCCACACTGAGAGAGAAGGTCAAACTATTTCCATAGGGCCCCTTAAACATAATTAAGAGCAAGAGTCATGTTGTTTAGATGGGGTAACATTTATTTCCATACCAAGGAGAACAATAAGCCATTTTCACTAGGCATTATGTTTATCTCTAGCACTTTTTTGAGCTAGTAAAATATTTTAGCAAAACAAGTAATTAATCATGTTAAAAATATTTAGGGGCTTCCCTGGTGGCGCAGCGGTTGCGCGTCCGCCTGCCGATGCAGGGGAACTGTGCTCCGCAACAGGAGAGGCCACAGCAGAGGGAGGCCCGCATACCACAAAAAAAAAAAAAAAAAAATTTAGAACTACAAAGCAAAGGGGACCCCCCCCAAAAAAAACTTTCCACTCAGTTACAAGATAGTGTGCATTTTCAAAGTTCTCACCATTCACGTGTTGCCACTGGAAACTGAATTTGTAATTGACAGTTGTACTTTGTAGTGAACAATATGGCAGCACACATTTATTCCTGTAATTATTTTAGAACTTTTAAATTGTGGCTTTTATTTGAAAGGCCTTAGGACATGGTAAACACAGCCAAGATTATTGAGGGTTCATTGTTTGAGATGTTTAATTTAACTAAGTAATTTAATTGAAGTCAGTAAATCTCAATGAAGATATATCAAATGGTCTACGCTGTGCTTGCAACATACAAGGCAACGGTTGGGGATTAAAAATTGTATAAGATACAGTTGTCTCCACATTTAAAAACATACATTGAGAAAACCATTTGAGAGCTTGGCAAGAGGGATCAGAAAATAAGCCCTATTCACACAAACCAAAAAACCAAAAACAAACTTCGGTGTTAAGAAGAACAGGAGTAATTAATGCAGCATGAATATATTTGCCTTACAGTCCTGTATCTTACTGCCAATATGTTTAATTATAGACAGTATCACTGATTGACATCTATATGTATATATATGAATATGTATATACAAATTTTGAGAAACACTGATAATGTGAATAAAGTTATGCGAATTCAAAAACAATTCTGACTTCACCCATTCTGTACTTTTTAGAGATATTAAGTAATCGTTTCTAACAAAAAATGTCAAACTAAAGATTTCTTAGCATTCCCTTTACTTGATTTCTTGGAAGAAATGAAACATTTATTGAATTATTCTAGTGTTATCAAGAATGGAAGACAGGGTAACACTGTTTATATTAAAATATCTCCCACAGGTTAGCAAGCAAACTTTCTGTAAAGAACAATAGTAAATATTTTAGGTTTTGTGGTCATCCTCAGCTCTGGCATGTATGTTCCAATTTTATTCGTGGACACAGAAATTTTAATTTCATGTAATTTTCATGTGTCACAAATATTGTTTTGATTTTTTTTCCCCAATCATTTAAACATGTAAAACTGTGCTTTAAAAATTCTATGCAAAACCAGGGGACTGCCGACCCCTGATATAACTTGTTTTCCCGGTCCGAGTCACAAAATAGCTTTCATGTTTGTATACATATAAACTATCCCTCAGGGATATAATAATTGCAACTAATCATTTGGTGCTTATATGCCAAACATTATTCAATATACTTATTAACCTGTATTAGCACCTTTAATCCTTAGGCCAACCCTAAAAGTAAGGAATATTATTGCCTCCATTTTACGAAGAAGGAAACTGAGGCAGAGTAGTGAATAACTGGCTTGGTGTCACACACTTATGGGATCAGGCCTAGAATCTGTGCTCTTAGCCTCTGTTCTTTGCCACCTGGCTGCCTGGTGATGTGCAAGGTTTCCAGCTACAGAACAGGGAACTGTGAACTACTTAAGCTCTTGTAAATTTATAGGGATGGTGTTTTTATGTGAACTGGTAAAGATAAATGCAAATTGTTCCGTTTTTGAGATTTTTTTTTGGCAATTAGAGTATTTGAGACATGAAGTAATACAGTTGAGGGAAAAAAAAAAGTATTGGTGATAATGTGTATAGCTGACTCCCATCACAAAAATACTAACATATTTTCCTTGGGTTGGGAAATTCTAAGTGTCTTGGAGAGTTAACTCATTTGACATCCTGATGCCAGAGAAACTTTACCTAAAACACAGCAGGATATTAAGTATATATTGTAGTTTGAGTCATCTCTTAATTGTCACATTGTTGTTTTTCTGTGTAAGAACTGTTGATATTTAAACTGTGCACAATCTCTTTTAATTCTTTGTATTTGTTTTTAATGCAACATGAGGTGTTCATAAGTAATGTAAATAAAAACTAATATTTATTATCCAAACTCCTTTCTTAGAATAACTTAGCACACATCTCTAGAAATAGATTATGTATTATTTTATACATGGCAGGGAGGGATGGGGTTATTCAATTTGGTAATTACATCACCATTCTTTGGATAGTATTATGCAATTTCTTGTAAGATTAATCCATTAAATAAATCCTTTTTTT
Source organism: Physeter macrocephalus (assembly GCF_002837175.3). NCBI lineage: Eukaryota > Metazoa > Chordata > Mammalia > Artiodactyla > Physeteridae > Physeter > Physeter macrocephalus. The sequence continues at coordinate 8,717,905 of NC_041218.1, forward strand.
TTATAATGGGCTTGATAGATTTAAATAGCTCATTATTTTCCTTAATATGACAATTTAAACTGTTCATTAGCAGGAATATGCCCATTATTTTTCAAAGCCTCATAATATTTTTATAATGCAGTTGTGCTTATTCTTTTGTAGAATTACATTTCTTATACCTTCTGTAATTATCCCCATAGTATTTGCATATATTAGAGACATTTCTGAATATATATGTATGTGTGTTTATCATAACAATCATGAAATGGCCATATTTGTGATTTTAAGCCCAAACCTAGAATATATATGCCCTCTTTAACTTTTAATAAAGCTTTTATTTAATCTCTTCATCTAGGTCTTTTAGATGATCACAGGGGAATGTAAATAAAACAATTCACAGTAATTTCTATACGGTCTTTCCTACTAGACTTTGTATCTTTGCCTAGAGATTTTCTACGCTACCAAACTGAGCTGATTAAAACTCTTCCCTGACCTTTAAATGTTCTTACTGAAGTAGAAGTCAGAGGAAAGAGAGATCATGATTGAATTTTGAACAAAAGCCAGTATGAAAATGTAGACTGGAATTCTGTCTGGCTATGAAACTTGAACAAAATAATGACAATTTAAAAAATCATATGCAAAGCAGAGTTGATAGAAGATAGAATAACTGAAAAACATTAGCAGGGATAGGATGACCTGGAAAAACTCCTTCTGGGGACTGGCACTCCCTCTGCAGACACCCAGTATGGGTCCCCAGGGTAAACAATTCCATCCCAATAAATGGTGAAAAGAAAAGATAACTTTTCTTATCAGACAACAACTAGATGTATAGCATAATTACTCTGCAAAGGAGAGTAATATGCTCACAATTTTTTTAAAGAACTGATTGCCTGTTGAAGGTTTGTTCTCCCAACAATAGCCTGTGGCATCCATCTTGATAATGGACCAGATAACAGATGGTATTTCTTGAAGGACACATTCAAATTAAAGCACTGCTTCAGAGAAAAGCAACTTTATTCCATTATCATGGACATTGAGAAAACATTTTTGATTTTATGGTTTTTATAAGTTAAGGAGATCTCTTGAGTAGTCAGCTGGTTATTGGAAAAACCTATCCATGGGCGTTCTCTTTCCTTTTCAGACTATAGCATTTATTTTAAAAGTAACTATAACTAGACTATAAAATAGTGTCAATTGGGCAGTGTTATATTTTAGAGTTGATTCCTAATGTGACATTAAACTAAAAATCTTAGAGTTGTTCTCCAGGTTTTCTACATATTACCTGAATAGAGCCTTATTTTTTGATTCAGAGCCTCATTTTTAAAATGAGATTTTTACAACAATGTCTGCAACACTTAATTGTGCATTTAGAGAAACTTTACTATCTCTACAAAGTTGGAATTGTATAGAATTATGCTATATGTTATAATAATGTAGGTTTATACTATATTGCTTTATAAACGGGATTTTTTCATTTAACTAAAACAGTGAATATTTTCTCATGTCACTGAAACATTTCTCACGCATTGCAAAATAAGATATTTAATAGCTGCATGGAATCCCATCATAGGATACTATTAGCATTCACTTTGTTGACTTTTTTTTTTTCTGTTACATCAGAATTTCTGTTGATAATTCAATACCATTACTCCTACATCTATGTTTTCCCCTTTATTAAAGGGCTAGACACCTGGGAACTATGTTTTCCAGAATCCCTGACAACAGGTTTCCACATAGATTCTGCCAACAAGAGACACTTGAGTAGAATTTAGAAGGTAGAGAGCAGAAGTCATTACTGTTCTTGTGTCTGCAGTGGGCAGACACCCACCCACTTTCTTGTAGGGAATAAGATCATCTGTAGCAGTTTTCTGTAACTCCCCAATTTCTAGTTTTCTGAAACAAGCAGCAATTTCTCTCACCTTTGTTCTCCCAGTCATCCCAATGATTTTGTAAATCTTTGATCCCCTGTATTTCATTCTGATTAAAATACCAAGAGGGGTTTCCGGTTTTCTGACAGAACCCTGATTGAAATAGTCATGACTATTCAAAAAGGACTGAATCAAAAATTATGGACCTTATTAGGTTTTTGGTAAATTGCCAGAAAGGTTTCCAGAAAATGTGTGGTAGTTTCATTAGCATGACAACATATGAAAGTAAATTTTTCCACGTTAAAGTCATTGCATATAGTTGTTGTTAAAAAGTTTTTGCTAGTTTAATGTTAAAACATGGCAGCTTACTTGTTCCTTTATTTCATGGTGAAGAGATTAACAATATTTTCTTACTTGGCAATTTTTATTATTTGTAAAAGAATTTTTGAACAGTTTAGTAACATTTTCTCATTTTTTAAATAAACTTTTAATTTTAGACCAGTTTTGTTTACATAGATTCTGCACCCCAGTTTCTCCTATTATTAACATCTTACATTAGTAGGATGCACTTGTTACAATTAATGAACCAATGATACATTATATTATCTATAAAATCATGAATATAAGTAATCAACACTAGGAGCATACACACCCAAATTGAGAAACACTGATTTGTGACTTTTAAAAACCTTTTTTACTTGAAGATATAGATTTTTTTTTTTTTTTTTTTTTTTTTTTTTGTGGTATGTGGGCCTCCCTCTGCTGTGGCCTCTCCCGTTGCGGAGCACAGGCTCCGGACGCGCAGGCCCAGCGGCCATGGCTCACGGGCCCAGCCGCTCCGCGGCATGTGGGATCCTCCCAGACCGGGGCGCAAACCCGGTTCCCCTGCATCGGCAGGCGGACGCGCAACCACTGCGCCACCAGGGAAGCCCGAAGATATAGATTTTTAATTGATTTTGTGATCATAAATTGGTTTCTATTTTACTTCTGTTTTATATACAATGGAGTTCCTCAACCCAAGATTCAACAAATATTTATTAAGATAAGTTTATTTCCTAGTTTCTTTATAGATACATCTTTGATCTATTTGGTACTTAGATTGAAAAATTGAGTAAAGAATCTAAATTTAACTTCCCCTTCATAGTACAACACATTTTCCAGGATGATATATTGAATAATTAATTTCATCCCCTTTAATTTAAATGCAACATTTACATATAATGTTTTTGGACTCTAATTCATTCCAGTGATAACTTTCCATTCTTGTTTCAATTCCTCATTGTTTATTGTATATTTAAATAGGTTTTAATGTATGTTGGTACAAGCTGCTTTCTCATTTTTTTCTTTCAGAGTAATCTGATCATCTTAATAATTCTTCTTCCAGATTGACTATAGAATCAGTTTGGCTTCAAAAATCTTTTTGAAATTTTTATGGTTATTGTTTTAATTATTTTATAGAAAGTTAAGAACTTTGCACTATATACTTCTGTGACCCAACTTTTCTCTTTAATTTTTTAAGCCATATTTTGTACCTTTCAGGAAAACTAAGACTTTCTTATCAATATATTCTCACATCTCCTTCCTACTCCATTTAACCTCTGATTTAGTTTATCATGTTATGCTGTCATGAACAATCTTTTGTTGCTTTTTATTCTAAGTGATAATTAGTAGGAGAGAATAGTAGGAGAATGCTTGATATAACACTGCAACTAGCAATTTTTCAAGTGTGTAAATATGGTATGAGTGTGTGTGTATTTGAGCTTCTATATCACTTATAATTTTTACTTCTGTTGTTTTCTAATTTTTCCTGTATATAGGACTATCTTGATACCAATGATATAAATGTAAAATCAAACACAGCATTGACTTTATAATAATGTAATTTAAAATTGTATTAGGAAAAATAAAAAAATAAAAAAAATTGTATTAGGAATTTATATTATGTGTATTAAAGTGTATAATAGCATTTTTCTGGAAAATCTTTTAAATTACTCATGATTTCTCTTATTAGACAGTTATTACAGTTTTAAAAATTACATTTTAATTTTTCTAATAATATAGCCCTATTCTTTTTCTAATTGCATTGGCTTAAAATTCCAAAATTATATTACTAATATTGGTTATAGAGTTCTCACTCTCAAGTTTAATGGGAATAACTATTTCACCATTTAGTATGTATTAGTTATTGATTTGAGATTAGTATCCTTTTGTCATGTTGAACAGGTAAAATTCACTCCTAGGTTACTAAAAATTTTAATCAGGAATGGGTACTGAATTTATCAAATTTTCATATCAGTGTAAATATTATATAAACTAATTTTATCTATTACTGTGATGTATCATATCTCTACACAGCTCAAATTAATGTCCTCTCACTTTATATAGATCTTTGAACTTACAAGTGAATTTGGCTCGAAGTTTTTCTTTGGTAGACAACTTTTATCAGGTGTAGGAGTCAGTTATGCAGTATTTGAACATAAATAAGAATTTTTTTCATATTTTCCTATGATCTGGAAAGGTGTATATAGCAAAGGATTGATCTTTTCCTTGAAAGATTGACAAAGTTTACCAGTAAACTCTCAGGGTCTCTCCTACTACCTCTTGGAGGGTCTCAGTATTTTGGATATATGGCTATTAGTTTGAGATTTTACTTTCATCTATTTTTTAGTCTATTTTGGTAATCTATATTCCCTTCAAAATAATCTAGATCACTGATTTTCAGGTTTGTTTTTTAGAATCATGAATGCTATTCTCTTACAATTTTCATTTTCATGTCTTATGTCTCCTTTTTCCTTACAATTTAGATTTCATGTTCTTTTATTACTATTTTTGGGTGTTTGGATTTCTTTTTTAAATTGGGCTAGCCAGATGTTGGACTATTATTATTTTCTGAGATTATCTGTTATGAGTAGTAATTTTGTTCTGCCATTTTAATTCATTAATTTTTACCTTTATTACTTCCTCTTTCCTGCTGCCTTGAAATTTATCCTACCCCGTTTAATCAAATATTCATTATTTTTAGTCTTTCTTCTTCTAATAATGCAAATATTTATGGTTAGAAATTAACTGACAGATACAAATATGGTAGCATTCAATACAGAGGTCATTTGATCTATTGTGTAAGCTCTATGTCATCACTTCTTTTCTGTTAATATATTTTTTAGGTTTTGCTACAAGGGAAGTATTTTGTTTTCCCTCCCCTTCGAATATATTACTTTGCATGCACAGTACTATGTTTTTATTTCATCATCTCTTTCCTTCTAAAAATGCAATCAAAACAAAACAATTTTAAAAATAATATGACACTGTATTCATATCTTGCTGAATTGTGACAATGAAACAGTCAGACTCTGTGTTTTGCTCTGCACTGATCTCTTCCCCCTCACCTCATTCCTACCCAAATTAGGGGGGTTAGTGAGGTTGTTTGAGTTTATCTTCTGATTAATTCCCAGTGATACTACTGTTGAAAATGTCAGAAGGTTATACAGTCCTACAATTGTCTTCTCCCTCACCTATGCCTGTGCATTGGAGAAGCTTTCTTCTAACCATGACCAATGCAGGAGAAAATGGGTTATTAATAATCTTCAGACAGTGTGATAGCAGAAACCAAGGTTAAGTGTTTCTTAGGAATTTGATACATAACTTAAGAGAATAAAAACAAACTGGGCATAAAAGTTAAAAAAAAAAAAAAAAACTGAAAAAAAACTTATTTTTTTCCAGCACAGTGATTCAGTTATATACATTCTTTTTCAGATTCTTTTCCATTATACATTATTACAAAATATTGGGTATGGTTCCCTGTGCTATATAGTAGGTCCTTGTTGGTTATCTGTTTTATATATAGTAGTGTGTATATGTTAATCCTAAACTCCTAATTTATCCCTCCCTCCTCCTTCCCCTTTGGTAACCATCAGTTTGTTTTCTATGTCTGTGGGTCTATTTCTGTTTTATAAATAAGTTCTTGTTTATCTTTTTTTTTTGAGATTCCACATACAAGCAATATCATATATTTGTCTTTCTCTTTCTGACTTACTTTACTTAGTATGATAATCTCTAGGTCCATCCATGTTGCTGCACATGACATTATTTCATTCATTTTTATGGCTGAGTAATATTCTATATATACCACATCTTCTTTATCCATTCATCTGTTAATGGACAATTAGGTTTTTTCCATGTCTTGGCTATTGTAAATAGTGCTGCAATGAACATGTGGGGTGCATGTATCTTTTCGAATTAGAATTTTGTCCGGATATATGCCCAGGAGTGGGATTGTAAGATCATATGGTAACTCTGTGTTTAGTTTTTTAAAGAATCTCCATACGGTTCTCCATAGTGGCTGCACCAATTTACATTCTTACCAACAGTGTAGGAGGGTTCCCTGTTCTCCACACCAACTCCATCATTTATTATTTGTAGACTTTTTGATGATGGCCAATCTGACTGGCGTGAGGTGATACCTTATTGTAGTTTTAATTTGCATTTCTCTAATAATCAGCAAAGTTGAGCATCTTTTCATGTGCCTGTTGGCCATCTGAATGTCTTCTTTGGAGAAATGTCTATTTAGATCTGCCCATTTTTTATTGGGTTGTTTTTTTTTGTTTTGGGGGGTTGTTTTTGATATTGAGCTGTATGAGCTGTTTGCATATTTTGGAGATTAATCCTTTGTTGATCGCATTATTTGCAAATATTTTCTCCCATTCTGTAGGTTGCTTTTTGTTTTGTTTATGGTTTCCTTTGCTGTGCAAAAGCTTTTAAGTTCAATTAGATCCCATTTGTTTATTTTTGTTTTTATTTCCATTACTCTAGGAGACGATTTCAAAAAGATATTGCTGTGATTTATGTCAGAGAGTGCTCTGCCTATGTTTTCCTCTAGGAGTTTTAGAGTATCTGCTCTTACATTTAGGTCTTTAATCCATTTAGAGTTTATTTTTGTATATGGTGTTAGAGAATGTTCTAATTTCATTCTTTTACATGTAGCTGTCCAGTTTTTCCAGCACCACTTATTGAAGACACTGTTTTCTTCATTGTATAGTCTCACCTCCTTTGCTGTAGATTAATTGGCCATAGGTGTGTGGGTTTATGTCTGGGCTTTCTATCCTGTTCCTTTGATCTAGATTTCTCTTTTTGTGTCAGTACCATAGTGTTTTGATGACTGTAGCTTTGTAGTATAGTCTGAAGTCAGGGAGCGTGATTCTTCCAGCTCTGTTTTTCTTTCTCAAGATTGCTTTGGCTATTTGGGGTCGTTTGTGTTTCTATACAAATTAAAAATTTTTTTTGTTCTAGTTCTGTGAAAAATGCCATTGGTAGTTTGATAGGGATTGCATTGAATCTGTAGATTGCCTTGGATAGTATAGTCGTTTTAACAATATTGATTCTTACAATCCAAGAACACAGTATATCTTTCCATCCGTGTTGTCTTCAATTTCTTTCATAGGTGTCTTATAGTTTTCAGAGCACAGGTCTTTTGATGGCGATGGTGAAGAGGTTTGTTTCCTTAATTTATCTTCCTGATTTTTTGTTGTTAGTATATAGAAATGCAACAGATTTCTGTGTATTAATTTTGTATCCTGCAACTTTACCACATTCATTGATGAGCTCTGGTAGTTTTCTGGTAGTGACTTTAGGATTTTCTATGTATCATGTCATCTGCAAACAGTGACAGTTTTACTTCTTCTTTTCCAATTTGGATCCATTTTATTTCTTCTCTGATTGCTGTGCCTAGGATTTCCAAAACCATGTTGAATAAAAGTGGTGAGAATGGGCATCCTTGTCTTATTCCTGATCTTAGAAGAAATGTTTTCAGCTTTTCACCATTGAGTATGATGTTAGCCGTGGGTTTGTCATATATGGCCTTTATTACATTGAGGTATTTCACTCTAAGCCCACTTTCTGAGAGTTTCTATTGGATGAATGTTGGGCATAAAAACAAAAAAAAGCTTTTCTTTACCATCATCCTCATTGTCTTTTGTAATGAAATTTTATGCCTCCAAAATACCAGAAACTAACAATTGATGACTGGGACAGGGCTAATTTATTTACGTTCTACACTGAGAATGTGCACAATAAAGATTAAAGGTTCCCTAAGGGAGAACCAAGAAATTGTTCAGGGAAGGAAAAAGCCTATGACCCTCACAACACTGTCCCACACCCAGGCTAATGACTGAAATCTTATTAGCTTTAGGCTTTAGTCTCTGTTGAATGTAAAACACTCCGTTGAAGAATCAGGCTTTAAGCCAGTGTTTTTCTACCTTTTAAGTCCATCTTTACTTTTCTAAAATATGCAAATATCAAAAACACTCATATAACCCTCAGTTGAGAATGCTTCAATCATATATTTGAACACATCTCCACCATTCAAGATTTCTTTTGAGCTTTATATTTTATTTACAAAAAAGAGAAAAACTAAATTTTTTTCTCTTCCCACTGCACATGTGGAATTATTTTATTGGGTATTCTTTATCAAATGTCCATTTTGACCTCACACCAATGGCTTCCTAAACAGACCCTTCCACATACGTAGACGACATGCCTGTTGGAGATATTCTCCAGGATCCTGTTGTGTTTCTGCCCTTCCTATGAGCACAGCGATGACCACCTTTTGTTCTGGACTTTGTTTTCCAGGCTATACTGCATTGTGAACAGCCTTGGAAGACAGAGGTAGTGGAGTCTGCCTAAGCAGAGTGCATGTGTGTTTGCTGTCCTCTCTAACCAAGATGATGTCCCCTTGGGGGCAGATGCTGCCTAGGTTTGGTTGTGGTCTTTCATAAAAGACTGGTGTTTCCTAAACTTGGGACTCTTCTACTGACATGTACCCCACTATGTGGAAAGGGATTCCATGGCCTCCATGGTGCCACCCTGTGGAAATTACAGCTCGGGGTCCTGGGGCAAATGCTGATACTCTGGCCATTGCTATTGCAGTGTATGGAGGAATACATTGTCCTTTGTCTCTGACTCAGAAGCCAGGTCTTCTGCCAACATCCATGCAGCTGTGGCAGGCTAACTTGTTAGGTGGTGAGCAGGGAACAATCCCAGTCCCCTCAGGGTTTTTGACATTGTTCTGTCTGTCAATCCGAGTTTTAAGATGCTTTCATTTAAATCTGGTTTCTTCTTTCTTCCTGAGTACTGGTGTGACTGGGGGAAACAGGGAAAAAGAAGCAGGTGGTCAAAGCGTACACTGGGTGCCAGAGGGGAAGAAAAACCGGCACAACAAGTGGTGAGAAAGGGCTCTAGACAGAGAGAAAGAGGTTAGTGGCTCCAAAAACCAGCTCAATCCACTTCACAGCTGAGCCTGGGGCCCATCCTGCTGTCAGCCTGCCTCTTCAGTGCTGTTTCCCCAGCGTGGTTAAGGGTGGTTAATCACGCCTCATAAGCATAAACCAGACCTCTTAGCATGTGTTTATATTAATTCTCACACAAATCACTCCTTCAAATGAAAAATGAGACAACCATCTGTAACTAATTTCATATTTCCTGAGATGATGAAACAGAATGCTTTTAAAAAAGAAAAAAAAGATGGCAACTACTTTTCTAACTTCTCAAAAGCAGTTGGTCTTTGCTAAATCTCAGTATACTCTCTGCTTTCCTCAAGGAAGCATGCCAGCATAATTGTAACAGACAAACTTCATTTCTCTAAAGAATCTCAGCATTCATCCACAATCTCCAAGGAACTCATTTAGCTAGCAGTGGAAAAAACAAAAACACAAAAACCTCGATCTCAAAAAAAAAATACTCTTCAGTCAAAAATTAGAAATGGCCCTAAATGAAGCAAAAGCACATTATCTACAAAATAATCCATTTAAAAATCAGCAGGAGACTGTTATGTGTTTGAATAATTATTTAGTTTGAAACATAGTATTCTATTTTAGCTTTCATGGTGTATTACCTGGAAATGAAAGTTTTACATTTCTTACTGTCTACCATTTGAGTTGAATTTATTTTCATGCTGTGGAATTTTAATACTTTTAATTATAGAGATTAATAACTCTTATGCTTTGAGGAAAACCTTTATTTGACTCCATCTCATGGCACGATGCTAAAACCTTGATTAGTTAGCCAGATTGCAATATTCCAGACTGTTGATCTTTCTGGTTAAATTCTGGCTCAGTTCTGATTAACCAGAATTACCTATTTTTTCATTTCATCTTTTAAATCTTTCAAAACTGTATTATTGTGGTTTCTTGTTGTAATAAGGCCATTGCAATAAGTCTAAATGAGTGTTTCCTTGATGAATAAGGATGACTCAGGGTCTAAAGTTCATTGTTCATATCACCAATTACCACTGGAAATCACTATAAATGAATGTTGTATAGGGTTATTGGATGGCAGGCAGCCGAGTTGCTTCCAGAGTATAAACTTGAAGTTTGTTTATTAAACAACAAAACAGCAGAATGGTGAAATCTACAAATTGCAGTTTGTCTCTTAAAGAAAAAAATCCCACAACTATGAGTATTAGAAACCTATTATACTAATATTTTGGTTAGCCACGTTTTATTTACACTTTTTTTGAGGTGGTGTTAAAAATATTTAATATGTTCTGTTTTATGAATAGATTTTAAAATAGATCATATGTTAAACGTAAAATAAATTATAAAATAGATTTTATAAATAGGTTTTAAAAATTTAAAAACTTTTCTATTTGTCTTCAACTAGTCATTATTATCTTTAAAAGTATTTTAAAAGAATAATACTTTTCAAAATATTTAGGCATAAAACACTACATTTTCCAGTTTCTGAGGTAACTTTTGCTTAAGTCTTTTAAAATAATAAAAGTTGCCTTCACACATTTTTAAAGAATTCAAAGTTTCGAGGTCAAACCGTTTTTGCCAATTTTTAACAAACAAAAGTAACTGGAAAAAAAATACTGAATGACCTCAACAACTTAGGGCATAATACATATTTTAATAACAATGTTATAGAAACAAATGTGGCAGTAATAGAGTCGACATTATAATATCCTTAAACACTATGCTTAAATATTTGAGGTGTGGGACAAAATATGTGTAGTACTTATCACACCAAATTTTCTACTCTCTGGAGGGTATTATGGGATATTCTAAGTCGTCTGAGAAAAATCCTTTCATTGGTTTGCCAGTAGCAGTTGAGGTGAGGGTGAACTGCACCCTTTCTTGGCGATTTCTCCCCCGTCTCTCTCTGTAGGCGGTGATAATGATCAGGAGGAAGCCATCTGCACAAGGAATCATGAGATGAGCAATGCACTTCACACCCACACTGTCTCCTGAGCCTCCCGATGGCCTGTTCCTGCTACTTCTAGCTGTATATTCTCCACACTGCTCGGTAGTTGCTCTTTCATGCTGCTTCCCTTCCATAATTTGTGATACTGCAGGAGAGTGACAGAGGAAGCTGCCTTTGCTGGTTGCCATAGGGATGGCTGTTCTAGATGACCGATTCTCAAGTGGGCATGAAAGACCGTCAGAAGTGCTGAAGTGGGGTTTTCTTCCTTTGTATTCAGGCGGGGGCACATACTCGCAGTCTACGTCTCAACCAGAGAGGAAGACTAAAGATGAGGTTAAATTTAACACAGCGTTCCTTCATGCTAAGGGTTCAAATGTTTCTGCCGCGCTAATTCATCCTCTAGACAGGTCTGTGGCTGAAGTGGGGAGTCTTCGTGGTTCTTTTTTTCCCGCACAAAAATATAAAAAGGAAATAGGGGCTTGGAATGACCATTCCTAGCTAACGTCTCACTTACAGCAAATTCACACATTTGCTCCGTGGGCCTGATGCTAGCTATAGAAGAATTTCCAGTACAGAGTTGTTTTTAATTTGAACTGGTAGCCATTGTTTAAAATATGAGAGATTTAAAATCTGTATATTAGTTTGCCTGTGCTATCGTAACAATGTAGCACAGACTGGGTGGCTTAAACAGCAGAAATTTATTTTCTCACAGTTCTTGAGGTGAGAAATCTGAGATGAAGTTGTTGGCAGGATAGGTTTCTCCTAAGGCCTCTCTCCTAGGTTGGTAGATGGCCAGGAGTCTTCTCCCTGTGTCTTCACATGGTCTTCCTTCTGTGTGTCTGTCTGTCCTAATCTTTTTTTTTTTTTATAAGGATTCCAGTCTTATTAGATTAGGGCTCACCCATACAACCTCATTTTAATTTAACTACCTCTTGAAAGAGCCTATAACCAAATCCATTCTGCCGTATTGGTGGGGAGGACTGCAACCTCCCTCCAGCATGAACTTTGGGGCAACACAGTTTAGCCCATTACAATTAGAACCCAGATATCTGGCTCTTCTTAAAACAGAAGAATACAGGGTGGTTCTGGGCACTCATTTCTTCTAGTTTCAAATCCATTTCCCACACTATTAGTGATATAATCTTTCTGAATCTCATTTGTTTGCTTAAAAGTATTCCCAGTCTCCCCGTGCTTTCTAGATAGATTCCAGTTCCTTATCAGGGCATGAAAATCCCTGTGGTCTCACCTCTGCTTATTTTTTCCTTGTCATCTCCCTCAGCCATACTGAGCTTGAAGTTCAAGTAGCCAAGCTTTATCAGGCTTCTTCCCCTTTGCAGATGCTATTCCTTTTACCTGAAATGCCCTTTTCTGTGTTCTCTTCCTGTGATTTGTTTCCTGGCTGACTCTTCCTCTGACAAGGCTCCCATGTCATTGCTCCTAGGAGGGCCTCCATGACCCCTCACGTGGGGAACATGCCCTGTACATTATCCCCGCCCCCCTCAGCCCCCTGGGTGGCTCTAAATCATGGCTCTTTGAGAAACAGTGAAATGGTTTAGTTATCTATTTCCCCACTGGGACACAAGTCCTTGAGGACCGTGTCTGTCTTCTCTGTGTTCCCAGAGCCTAGCCCACTGCACCCCAGAAAGCAGGGCTTAACAAAAATGCCTCGAATGAACTAATAAATACACAAAAGGATGAATCCACAGGACAACCCTTCCCAGCAGGTATCATTAGCAGCCTGTTCTACAGATTTAGACAGACCTTGGTATGAAATCCAGCTCACTGCCTGCTTTTAGTTATATTATTACCTTGGACAATTCCTTAATAGCTTGAAACTTCAATTTCTTTGTCTGAAAAGTTGGAATGAAAATTAAAATTACTTCATTGGGTTCTGTAAAATTTTACAAAGAGAAACACTGGAGTAACTTGGTATATTGTGAAGAATCAAAATATTAATAATTTTTATTATTGTCCCACAGTGCAGGAGCCAGGGTCCCAACTCCAACTACTGTCCCTGACTGTCAGCACTTTTCTAAGACGTCGATGACATGTTTAGTAGACTGAGAAAATACCAATCCTGTTTACTGAATATTACTGTACTTCTTCTCTGGACTAGTTCTGAGTAATACCAGTGGGAGAGGTCCACTATAGTCAAACAGAGCTACAGAGAAGAATCTAGCAATCCATAAATCACTAGAGCTACTTTTCCAGCTTCAGATATAGCCCTGTAATTAAAATCCATCCAAATGTGTAATTTCTCAAGATGCAAAATACACTGATTTTGAAAAATCGGTGGGTTGAAAAGCAAATACAGTAAGAGAAAGAAGAGGGACCGAGTGCTCTGAGGAACCTGACCGTTGTGGGATAGAGAAGCCCAGGCTACGGTGTTATACTTTTAAAAGATGGAATATACTAGAGCTTTGGTGCTCAAGCATTGGCCTGCTTCAGAACTACCTGGAGGGCTGGTGCAACAAGATTACTGGGCTCCATCCCAGAGTCTGATTCAGTAGGTCTGGGATGAGGCCAGAGAATTTATGCTGCTGGTTAGGGGGACCACACTGAGACCTGCTGGATTAGAATATTAGGAAGGAGACGTGAAACTTTCAGGACAAAGAGGGTATAATCAAACGTTGGACAGGGTTTCTGTGACGTGGGATGCAAGACACAAAGAGGAGGTCGCTGGAAAACAACAAGGCCCATCTCTTCCTGGGAGGCTAGAGGAACACACCTGTGAGGAAAGGAAGCCGAGGCGGGATTTCACCAGAAGGTAGGGTGGAAGGTTACCAAGCACCTGGGACAGCCAAAGCAGAGAAATGGATCCTGAGTCTTTTGAGCTTGGCCAGTTTGGAGAATGTAGTTGAGATCAAAGTACTATTTACTTCTATTTTATTCTAATTAAACATTTATTTCCTTCTTAAGAGATGTGCATGAAACAACCTCTCAGAAATTGTGGGTCCTTGGCAAATGAGTGTTGTCCATTATAACCATGCTTGTACCTCAAACATAACCCTCCATCCCCCGCTCCCCAAATGTTAGCACACATTCTCCTCGGAATAATTTACTATCAGGCAAGAACAGGATGTTATGAGATAAAACTCAGTTTTGCTTTTTAAAAAACAAGATTGCCCATATTTTTGTTATTTACACTTCTCTGTGGCAGTGTTGCCTAGATGGGGTTGAGAAGTGTGGAGCATTTGGAAAACTGAATTCCTGAAGGGTTTGGAGACTTGAGGCTCTTCTGAGCTGGGTAGGAAAAGCAAGGCAAACAATAAAACGAAATAAAAAAAGAAACAGAAAACCTAGAGTTAACTGGATTGTTCTTTTCCCCTCCAGAAATAGTATTTTTCACTGGCTTATATATGAATGTCTTTAATAAAGCACACCAGACAAACTTGTTAGGCAGAGTTTCCAGAGATCTAAGACATGACTGTCTCTCTGCACTAAAATTGTGGCTCACACCACAGGCCACCAGAAAAATGGTCTGTGACCTCCACTCCTGCCCTCTAAGCAGCCATGGCTTTTGTGAGCTAAGCCTCTCGAGTCCATGGCCTTTGCCTTTTATAGGACTCTTTATTTATTTATTTATTTATTTTTAATTTCAGGATTTGGTCTCAGTTTTGTGTACTGATAAAGGCAGTATTTAACTTTAATTTTAATGCAAAATTTATGGAAATTAGTCTTTAGCTTACTCTCTGAATTAAATTTAACCTGGGCTCTACTGGAAATACACTTTATTTGGAATTAGGAGCCTGTCACTTTCACGCTGTGTTGCCTTGGGCTAGACCCTCACCTTCTCCAGACTTTGGTTTTCCCATCCACAAAATCCGAGGGATGAAAGATAATTTCCCAGGGGCCCTCAACTCTCCCTGGGCACCCTCTGCCAACCTGGCTCTCTACTTCTAGAATGTAGTCAGTCATTTTTATATCCTTTTTCCCCTCCTTTTTCTGGTCTATTCTCATTTAGAACATTGCACCTGATATGTATATCTTTAAACTTTCCAGTTGAGCGTCCGGATTGTTTTTCTTACCATTTGAATTTAGTCCTTTAAAAACCATAACGGGCTTATGTCGGAAAAGTGATAATATTCAGCCCAAGTATTATATCACAACCATTTTTCTGTCTTCTGAGATCAGCTCAGTTAACATTTTTCTTATCTCCTTCACAAAGCACTTTATGTAAGTTTAATGTTACAGTGAATTTAATCTAACAGTGACGTAGTTTAATGCTTCATAAATTCTCTGGTTTGCCAGCCAAATGAATGCTGCAAACTAACTGACAAGGTGATGGGTATACCATTGCTGGTGGTGATTTATGCAAATTGATTATAATTATTTCTTTTCTTTAGGAACTGTCATGACTAGAGTGCATGTCAATATCTTCAGCCCTCAGGCCAACACTACCACAATACTAATGTCACATTCAGTGTTCACTGCTATGGAAATTATATGCAGATTGTATGTGGTAACGAACTAAAGAACAATTGATAAAAATTCCTTACTTTGACATTCTCATAACCAGAATATTGTAATACACTCTATTTGCTGAGAAACTTTGATTTCACAACATAGCTCTAGCAACAGAACAATACAGAAAACAACATTAAGGACATTCCTATTTTGCTATCTGAGCACATCAAGAAAATAAGTTTTGATATTTGATTTTGGCATATCACCTTCTCAAGAACTTATTCCAGACCACTTAAATAATAAATTATCTAAGTAATGGCTCTTTCAAATTGGTTTATAACATGATATAAGAAGGAAATAAATTCTTCCTCTTCTTTTTGAACTAGAATGAATGGTCAAAATGAAAATGTACTTTTTGTTTTTTAGGACACTAGTTTTGATATTAACCCCTTAACACAGGGGTCCCCACCCGACCAGTCTGCGGCCTGTTGGGAACCGGGCCACACAGCAGGAGGTGAGCGGTGGGCAAGCGAGTGCAGCTTCATCTGCCCATCGCTCCCCATCACTCACATTACCGCATGAACCATCCCCCTGGCCCCCCTCCGCCCCGGGTCTGTGGAAAAATTGTCTTCCATGAAACCAGCCCCTGGTTCCAAAAAGGTTGGAGACCGCTGCCTTAACAGATACATGGTTTGCAAATATTTTTTCCCGTTCCCTAGGCTGTCTTTTCATTTTGTTGATCCCTTCTTTTGTTGTGCAGCAGCTTTTCCGTTTGAGATACTCCCAATTGGATTTGATTTTGTTTTCTGTGTCAAATCCAAAATGTCATTGCCAAGACCCATGTTAAGGAGCTTTTTCCCTATGTTTTTCTTGTAGGAGTTTTAAGATTTCCGGTCTTACATTTAAGTCTTTAATCTACTTCAAGTTAATTTTTGTAAGTGGTGTAAGAGAGGGGTCTAGTTTTATTCTTTATATGTGAATATCCAATTTTCCCAGCACCGTTTATTGAAGAGACTGTCTTTTCTTCATTGAGTGTTCTTGGCTCCCTTGTCAAACATTAGTTGACTATATATATGCATGGGTTTATCTCTGGGCTCTTAATTCTGTTCCATTCATCTTTGTTTCTGTTTTTATGCACGTATCATGCTGCTTTGATTATCATAGCTTTATAATATAGCTTGAAATCAGGAAATAT
The DNA here is from genome assembly GCF_002837175.3 of Physeter macrocephalus. Lineage (NCBI taxonomy): Eukaryota > Metazoa > Chordata > Mammalia > Artiodactyla > Physeteridae > Physeter > Physeter macrocephalus. Next base: position 8,734,549 of record NC_041218.1, read on the forward strand.
GATGCTTCTCACTTTGTTCTTTTTTCTCAGGATTACTTTTGCTATGTGGGTTCTTTTGTGGTCCAAATATATTTTAGCATTTTTTTTCTATTTCAGTAAAAAAAAAAAAAAAAAAATTGGAACATTGATAGAAATTGCATTGACTCTATAGATGGCTTTAGGGAATATAGACATTCTAACAATATTAGTTCTTCCAGTCCATGAACCTGGGATGTTTTTCCATTTATTTTTGTAGGCTTTGATTTCGTTCATCAATGTATTATGGTTTTGAATATAGAGATCTTTCACCTTCTTGGTTGAAATACTTTTTTCCTAAGTATTTTATTGTTTGTGATGCTATTGTAAATAGGATCATTTTCTTTATTTCCTTTTCAGATAATTTGTTGTTAGTGTATAGAAACACTACTGATTTTTGGATTTAATTTTGTATCCTGCAGATTCACTGAATGTGTTAAGTAGGTCTTTTTTTTGGTGGAATCTTTAGGATTTTCTATATATAAAATCATGTCATCTGAAAATAGAGATAATTTTACTTCTTTCTTTCCAATTTTGATGCCTTTTATTTCTTTTTCTTGCCTGATTGCTCTGGCTAGGACTTCTAGTACTGTGTTGAATAGGGGTGGTCAGAGTGTACACCCTTGTCTTCTTCCTGATCTTAGAGAAAAAGTTTTCAACCTTTAACCATTGAGTATGATGTTAGCTGTGGGCTGGTTACATACCTTTATTAGGTTGAGGTACTTTACTTCATATCTAATTTGTTAAGAGTTTTTAATATGAACAGATGTTAAATTTTGTCAAATGCTTTTTCTGCATCTATTGAGATGATCATAGGATTTTTTTTCTTTCATTCTATTAATGTGGTATATTACATTGATTGATTTGAATATGTTGAACCATCCCTACACTCCAGGGATAAATACCACTTGGTCATGGTGAATGATCTTTTCAATGTGCTGCTGAGCTTTATTTATTAGGATTTTATTGAGAACTTTTGCATCTATATTCATCAGGGATATTGGCCTATAGTTGCCCTTTCTAATAGTGTTCTTTTCTGGCTTTGGTGTCAGGATAATGTTGGCCTCAAAATATGAGTTTGGGAATATCCCCTCCTCTTCAATTCTTTGGAAAAGTTTGAGAAGGATTGATGTTAATTCCTTAAATTTTTGGCAGAATTCACCAATGAAGCCATTTAGTCCTGGGCTTTTCTTCATTGGGAGATTTTTTGGTTACTGAATCAATCTCTTTACTAGTAATTGGTCTGTTCATATTGTCTATTGAATCAGTCTTAGTAGGTTGTGTGTTCTAAGAATTTTTCCATTTCTTCTAGGTTTTCCAGTTTGTTGGTATATAGTTGTTCATATTAGCCTCTTATGCTCCTTTGTATTTCTGTGGCATAAGTTGTAAGGTCTCTTTTATTCATTTACAGATTTTTTTTTTTTTTTTTTTTTTTTTTTGCGGTACATGGGCCGCCCAGCCGCTCCGCGGCATGTGGGAACTTCCCAGACCGGGGCACGAACCCGTGTCCCCTGCATCGGCAGGCGGACTCTCAACCACTGTGCCACCAGGGAAGCCCCTACAGATTTCTTGATTTGAATCCTTTCTCTTTTTCCCTTGGTTAGTCTAGCTAAAAGTTTGTTAATTTTAACTTTTCAGAAAACTCTTAGTTTTATTAATCTTTTCTATTGTTTTCCTGTTCTCTATTTCATTTATTTCTCCTCTAATATTTATTATTTCCTTCCTTCTGCTAACTTTGGGCTTAGTTCTTATTTTTCCACTTCCTTAAGGTGTAGAGTTAGGTTGTTTGAGATCTTTCTTGTCTCTTAATGTAGACATCTATTGTTATGAACTTCCCTCTAAAACTGTTTTTCCTGCATCCCGTAAGTTCTGGTATGCTGTGTTTCCATATTCATTTATCTCAAGATACTTTTTATTTCCCCTTTAGTTTCTTTTTTGATCTGTTGGTCATATTCTATTTAGAATGCAAGTTGTCTTTAGATATTTTCTTATTTAGTTCTTATTACTCAGCACTGCAGTATAGGTACCATCTGCATTTTTTAAAAATGAGGAAACAGTCTAAGGGAAGTTAAATAATTTGTCCATGGGTACTGTCTTGGTAGGAGAATCCCTGGTACATCCTCTCTGTGGAAATATTTTCAGCACCAGACCTTTCCCTACCACATCCTAACACAATAATTTCTCTTTGTAACAAAGCTTCTGTTCTTTGGTCACAAGTACTAAAATAGTTACGAGTTGTTGGCATTAGATACAAAAAATGGATTGATCCACCAGAATAAAAGAATAGTAGTTTGGATTCATCTTGTTATATAAATGTGTACTTGGCTTTAACAATATCATTTAAAAAGAATTGTGCATCACTTGAACTCAGCAAACCTAGTTCTGAAGTCTGATTGTCTTTAATGTATCTGGACAGCCAAGCCCAACTGTCAGACAACAGTTAGTAAGACCCAAGACTAAACCAATGTGTCTTTACAAGGGGGTAGGACAATGAGACAGCAACAGGATATGCATCTATTCTCTGCAGATGATGTTGCATATGATTGAAATCCACTGGCAGATGGTCTTCTTGTGAACTCACAGAGAACAGGTTTTGTTGAGAATCCTTACTCTGTAAAAATAATTCCATTCACGCTTCCCCATCATCAGCATCAGGCTGGTATGCTATATCTGACAGTGAGAAACTCTAATCCTGCCTGCCCTCCTTGGCCTGAGATCTCCAGTTTAATCCCTACTAGGTCTTTGGAGGCCTGGGATCAGCCATAATAGTTCCTTGGACATTCTCCACATTTGGTGAGCCTACATCTCTATGAAAGAGACTTCTAACTAAGAACCAGAATATTCTTACATAGATGATTATAGTCACCTCGGGGGTCGATAGAGACACTATGGAACACAGATATTTTATTCTAAAATCCAAATTGTTTTTGTTACATCACTCTCAAGGGGTAGAAATGATCACATTCTATTTTTTACAAATCTGAGCCAAACCTACATTCCATCCTCAACTGCTGTCCCGTCCTTCACTTTTCTCTGTTCCAGCTACACTCAGTGTTCCACTATTCTCACATCTTCTAGATGCTTCTTCCTCTTCATATCTTTATCCAGATGGTTTCTGGTGGCTGAAATGTCTTTTCTAACTTCTAATCATTTTACGATACTCAGTTCGTATGTCAATACTTTTGTGAATTTTTTTTCACGCTGCTCAGTCTCCCTTCAATTTCCCATGGTATTTCACACACAGCGCATTTTAGTCCATACTAAAGTAGGAGTCTGCAACTTTGGTCTTCCCTCTGAAAAGTGTCGGAATAGGGAGAGGTAGTACAACAAACAAAGGAAGGGGCTTTGGAGCTACAGAGTAAATGGCCTGAACCATAGCTCTGTCACCCCCTAGCCATGTTTCTTGGTCTCTCTAAATTTCAGCTTCCTCACCTTTAATGTGAGGGTAACAATAACTACCTCAAAAGTTTGCCACAAAGTAAATGAGATAATTTATATAAGGCATAGACCAGAAAATATCTTCTATAGAACATAAAAAAGTTCATCATGTAGTATTTGAAACACACAAGAGAATTTATGTAATGTGTAGGTTATGTAGCATAACAATCAAACACCTTTGAATGTATCAGTCAACATAAGAATTAGGGTATTGGCACTAAGATTGATCTGCAGTTGACCCATGAACAACATGAGCGTTAGGGGCACTTACCCTCTGCACAGTCAAAAATCAGTGTATAACTTATAGTCAGTCCCCTGTATCCACAGTTACCCCATAGATATGGTTCCTCTGTATCCATGGTTCCACATCCAAGGATTCAGCTAACCATGAATTGTGCAGTACTATAATATTTACTATTGAAAAAAATTGCACATAAATGGACCCACACACCCATGTTGTTCAAGGATCAGCTGTACTTGTGTCTCCTTCCCTCTCCATCCTCTTTACCCCAAATTGACAAGTATTCTGAAATGTATGCTTTTCCTTCCTTTCTTTTTCAAAATGTTGTTGTAACATATGCATGTTAGGTTGCTTCCATGTCCTGGCTACTGTAAGTAATGCTGCAATGAACATTGGGGTGCACGTGTCTTTTTGAATTATGGTTTTCTCAGGGTATATGCCCAGTAGTGGGATTACTGGGTCATATGGTATTTCTATTTTTAGTTTTTAAAGGAAACTCCATACTATTCTCCGTAGTGGCTATATCAATTTACATTCCCACCAACAGTGCAAGAGGGTAGAATATTACTCAGCCATAAAAGGGAATGAAATCAGGTCATTTGTAGAGATGTGGATGGACCTAGAGACTGTCATACAGAGTGAAGTAAGTCAGAAAGAGAAAAAACAAATATTGTATATTAACGCATATATGTGGAATCTAGAAAAATGATATAGATGAACCTATTTGCAAAGCAGAAATAGAAACACAGATGTAGAGAATCAATGTATGGACACCACGGGGGGAAAAGAGGGGTGGGATGAAGTGGGAGATTGGACTGACATAAATATACTACTATGTATAAAACAGACAGCTAATGAGAACCTGCTGTATAGCACAGGGAACTCTACTCAATGCTCTATGGTGACCTAAATGGAAAGGAAATCCAAAAAAGAGGGGATATATGTATACATCTAGCTGATTCACTTCGCTGTGCAGCAGAAACTAACACAACATTGTAAAGCAACTATACCCCAATAAAAAAAACATGCATATTAACTAAAATTTATGGTTTCATTTTATGTGTATTCATATTTCTGTGTGTAGTTGTGGTCAATTAAATGTTACTATTGGATAACATTTTATCATTTGATTATTCCACAATTTATTTAGCACTATACTGTCATTAGTATAATGATGTGAACATTTGGGTTGTTCTCAGGTTTTACTATTATGAACAATTTTTTTAATTGAAATATATATGACACATAACATTGTGCAAATTTAAGGTGTACAACATGTTAATTTGATACATTTATATATTGTAATATGATTGCCATTGTAGGGATAATTAGCACCTCTATCATATTACATAATGGTCCTTCCTTTTCAGTGGTTGGAATCATTAAGTTCTAGTCTCAGCAAGTTTGATAATACAATATTGTTGTCTATATTCACTGTACTGTTCATTAGATCTCCAGGGTTTACTTATTTCTCATTGCAAGTTTGTACCCTCAACAACATTTGTCCTATCCCCCAATCCTCTGGTAACCACTATATTACTTTCTGTTTTTACAATTTTGGCTTTTTTAGATTCCACATGTAAGCGATACTACATAGTACCTGTCTTTCTTTGTCTGACTTACCTCCTTTGGCACAGTACTGAACAGTGTTAATATGAACATTTTGTACAGGTTTCCTATTCCTGTGTGAGAATTTCTCTAGCGCATCTACCTAAATCGGAGTTGTTGATTTGTAGGTTAGTGCAAGTTTAACTTTACTAGGTACTGTCAAATCTATTTCCAAAGATGTTATGTTTATAATTGAACGTATTCATTGTGTAAATTGGCCTTTTGAAAGAACTTCTGGTCTTTTGATCATCTTAATTAGTGTCTCCTCTTACCTTTACTATTTATTCCTTTCTACTTTCTTAGGATTCATTTTGTTGCTCTATTCCTTACTTCTTAAGATTGATATTTATACAGTTTTTAGCCTTTGTTTTCTAATATCAGTGCTTCAGGAAATAACATTCTCTGTAAGACTCATTTTAAATACTTTCTAGTTTATAGAATTTTGGGTCCATATTTAGCCTTTTTAAATGTTTTCTTTTATTCCAGTCGTACATGTGAGATACTATTGCTCTTTTTTATAGGCAGTATTTACAAAGTGGCATCACCTACATTTTCTTAGTGGTACCAATGTTTTAGTTTTGATTTGTAGTAGATATAGATCACTTGGTTCTAAGTATTTTACATTTACATAGCAAGTCATTTGTTTTGGGCATTTAGAAGTGTTAAATTTTCCAAATATGTCCTTTCTTTAAAAAAAAAATGTTACAAGAACAAAATCCACCTGCCTCCACCTCTCTCTCCCTTCCCTCTCTCTCTCTGGTCTCTCCCTTTCCCCCTCTTTCTCTGCTCTGTCCCCTCTCCGCTCTCTGTCTGGTTTCTTCCTTCCTCCATCCTTCCTTCTCTCCTTTCCTCCCCCAACTAATATGCTGATTCACAAGTGCTGTTGAGGGTACCCATTGAGGGTACCCATTGTTATCCCAGCCTGGAGATCTACAAGGTAAGAAATGGCTGGAATTTGTACCATGATGTCACCCTCTCTCCCTTTAGGATGGGCTGTCTTCAGTCTGCTTCCGTCATTTTATTATTTACCCGGCTTCTGTTTTAAAAAGTCTTTCACTATAATGTGTACACCTTACATACTCCGTAAATAGGTCCCATAGACCTTCACTCTCAGTTTTGAGACTTTTCCACTGTGTGTATCCACTGATAAGACCCTTTGGTTTCAAGAAAGAGAGGATCCAAATCCAGCTGGCTAATCAGTAAAGGGCCCGGGTAGCAGAAAACTCAGAAGCAGGGCAGCCTTGGGAGTGATCCAGTCTCTCTAGAGACACACTTACCCCTTCTGGTGATGACAAAGCGGCAGGGAGGTAATTCCTATGCATCTTTGAACAGCTCTTATTTGTCTTTGAGGTGAAGAATGTAGGGGCTTCCCTGGTGGCGCAGTGGTTGAGAGCCTGCCTGCCAATGCAGGGGACACGGGTTCGTGCCCCGGTCCGGGAAGATCCCACATGCCGCGGAGCGGCTGGGCCCGTGAGCCATGGCCGCTGCGCCTGCGCGTCC
>NC_041218.1:8741711-8782399 GCF_002837175.3 Physeter macrocephalus
AAAAAAAAAAAAAAAAAAAAAAGAATGTAGGAGCTGTAAAGGCAGAAGGAATCCCCGTGACCATTTTACGGGAACTCAGACTTATCAATACTTATTCTGGAAGTTAGTCACTATTTCACCCCAAAATTATTTAATGTGTAATTAAATATCCTTATTTTAGATTCTTGCAGTGGGTGACATTCCTGTGATGGATCAGAAGTTTACATTTTTAGAAAAAGCTCACAAATTCTCCCTAATGTATAGTAGGTACAGTGTATCAGTGATTATTCCTGCCAGGTATTGTCTGTTTGGCTTGATATAGGAATTATAACTAATTATAATAGCTGCTTCTTTACTGGGCAAGTACTACATTCCAGCCCCAGTGAACACAGTGATTCTCTGAGACAGAGGTTATCTTCCTCATTTTGCAGCTCAGGTAATGGTCTCCATTCAGAAATTATAGAGCCTGTCCTAGAGACAGCACATGATAGAGGAGGGTTTAATATCTTACTGAATTCGTCTCAGAAAATACGCTTATTTAACAAATTGGCTGAATACACCAATGAACAGCTCTGGCACGTTGTGAAAGCCAAGTAATGAAAATGAAGTCCACGTTGGCCATCTGTATCATGGGATGGTTGAACTAGATGGCATAACAGGCCCTTCCAAGTCTGAGATTTGCTGTATAATTTAACTCTCTACTTATAAGTCTCAGTTAGGCTTTACTAGACTGAGCAGCTTGAAGATACTCCTGATTTATGATTCATCTATTTTTTTTTTTTAGCTGCAAGCCAGTGCCTGTTTCTGTTTAGGTTCTCAAGACATTATTGGTGACTTGAATTAGAATATCCAAGATGGAATTTTGATATAAAATAAAAATAGATTTTAAAGATTCTTTTCAACTTTAACTCAGATGAGACAGAGTTCAATGTTTCACTTTTTATGGCTCCTTCATATTGGCAGTCTTTATCCACTGTCGCAGTTTGAACTTTATTCAAGCTTGTTCTCAGCTGCTAGCTAGTGAGAGTAACCATGGGTAGATAACACATTAATGCAAATTCTTTTAACTTTCAAGAAATTCCAGTTATAAAACTAGATTAAAATAAACCTTTTAGGACTTCAAAACACCTCTATATCACATTTAATTTTAAATACACTTGGGTGGTTGGTCTAAGTTACTGACTGAATAATAAAAATAGTCCTAATAATAAGTATGAATATGATTAATTTATGTCCATTCTTATGTACTGAATACATGCTGCTTTCACAAACACTGAAGTTGTGTCAATTATGTGACATAGAAAATGGAGTACTGTAACTCCATGGGTTACAAGATTGTAAAATAGAAGCAGCCTATTTTATTATATAAATAATGAAGTTTAGGAATAGAGCAGACAAAAATGTCATCCAAAAAAGCAAGGTTCAAGGTCAGCAACTTACTTCTGTACCATAGCAATAGAAAAGATACCCCTCAAAAGATATTTAAGTTTCAATCTAAGGCAACTAGTAGACTTTAGTAAAGAATAGTAATTATGGAAAAATGTAACATTGGAAAAGAACTACAAATCGAAAAACAAGATTCAGAAATGAAACTAATGGTTGATAAAGTTAGAGAGGTTGTATTTGTCTTTGAACATAATGTGATTCATGATTCTACTTTATTTTCAGGTTATAGTATAATTACTCCAGCCTCTCTAATGAAATTTATTAAGAAGGTAATTTTAAAATGTAACAAATTAACACCAGGATGCTAAAAAAAAAAAACAGTATTTACCGAGGAAACAGAGCAGGTTAATATTGATTTTTTTCTCCTAATTAATTAATAGGCTGCACTATCACAGCTGTGCAACGCTGGCTTATTAGTGTTAACGGGCTTTGCTTAGCCAGAGCGCTTTGCTTTTCTTCTTATTTCTCTGGTTTAATATGGAACTTACTCTCGAGCACATTTGGCTTTGACAAAGAGCTACATTTGATTTGTAGCTTTCAGCCCTTCTGTAGAGGACTGCCTCAGAACATTTTATGTTTTCCAAAAGAACTGAATATGAAAGCCTCCCTGATATCCTGACAACTCAGAGTGAAAAGAGCATTTTGATGAATTTCTTAATTAAGTAAAGTGTCCTCCATCAAAACTCCTTTGTACCTCCCCTGCTTTAAAAAAATTAAAGTTCACCATTTTGTTCAACTATTTCTCAGTGTTATTATTCTCTTCTTTAGTCTATGTCAATGATAGGTTTTGTAAATTTGTAAATATTCCCTTTAATTTCTTTAAACCTGTCATATATAGTACCTAAAGATGTACAGAGATGTACATTTTCTGAACATGGTAAAGGTTTCAAGTAATTTTGCTTTTAAGTTTATGGAATGAGCAAATATTTTTTCCTCATAAAATAATATATCTGTGAATTCTAATGCCTAAAATATGCCCCCCCACACACACACACTTCTAGAAGGAGGACTGCTTTAGGTATGATTCTCTGTTTTCTCTTCTCCATTTGCTCTGCCCCTTGCACAGCAGTCATGCATTTTATTAAGAATTTTAAAACTTTATTTTTAACATTGAAGCCTTTAATGTCTGGAGTTAATTTTTAAAATATCTATGTTGTTTGCTTAGTGATAACCTCTTTTCTAACTCCATTTATTGGATATAAATCTGAAATGCCATCATGGTTAAATACTCAGTGTTTTTCTGGGCTTTCTATTCTCCTCTACCAGTCAAGTTCTTTATCCCCTGGAATTACATTATCTCAATCTCTACAATCTTGTAATTGTCACCAGAACTGTCCTCCCAGTGGTCCTCACACAATTCAGAGTATGGATTCCTCTTTTCTGCTCTTCAGTGATATCCTGACATTCTTAGTTGTTTACTGTCCTACACAAATCATAGAATCCACTTGTATAATTCTAAATATTAAAAAAATCTTTGAGGATTCTTCTTGGCATTACACCACCTCTAAAAATTAATTTGAACAGACCTTGTCTTTTTTTTTTTTAAAGCTTTATTGGAGTATAGTTGATTTACAATGTTGTGTTAGTTTCAGGTGTACAGCATAGTGATTCAGTTATACATATATATGTATAAAAGACCTTGTCTTTTGACAATTTTGTTATATTCATGTTCATGTTATAATTTTTAAAGTTATTTTTAATGTTAATATTCTAAAATATTTTTTTCCTGAAGCAGTGTTGTACATTTTGGTCATATCCATTCCTAATAATATTACTAAAATAATCACTGGTAATAATGTAAGCTATGATTTTTTAAATTATATGTTCTAAGTGTTTGTCACCAGTATATTGTATATCAGTGTTACCTGCAGTCACTTTGCTAAACCATCCTATTTTTAAAATAATTTTTCTCTATATTCTTTATACTTTTCTATGTAGATGTTTTCAACATCAGCAAATAATGAGTTTGTTTCCATTTTTTTTTTCCATTTTTATACTACTAATTCAAATGTTGTTTATTAGAATGCTGGCTTGAGTCTCCAATTAAAAGTTGAAGTGATTCTAGTAAGCATCCTTGTCACATGATTAAAATATATGATGGCATTTATATATTTCAAATTGCTACTGTTTATCAAGCCGAAGTTCTATTCCCAATTTACTAAATTTTTTATAAAGAATGGGTGTTATATGTTATCAAATATATTTTCTGTATCTATTGGAGTGACCATTTTTTCTCTTTTAGGCTGGCAATGTGTTCAATATATTTATGGGTTTTTCCAATATCGATATGTCCTTATACATAAAGTTTAAACACAACTTAGTCATAGAGTAGCATATTTCTCATAGATTACTGTATTCTCTTCGCTTATATGTTGTTCAGGATTTTTGTATTATGTCAAGTATAACATCGACTTTAGTTTCCCCTCTCTTAGTGACTGTATCTGGTTTTTATATTAAGAATATTCCAGCCTGGTAAATGATTGTATTTTCAGTAAGAGTGTGTATAATGTTTGGATATTTGTACTCTAAGATACTCTAGTGTATCTTTGTTGTTTTTAGTTCATTGACTCCTGACCTTATTTTACTTTATTTCCTATTTCCTGATACTGATTTCTATTCCATGAAGTTGCTAATGTCTTCCTTACATTTTCTTTCATCTGGAAGTCAAGTTATCTCTTGTCATCATATGGCTAATTACCACCTCTGAGAGGCCTTTCCTGACCACACGTCCTAAACCAGTCTCCCACTATTTCTCATGATACTCTATTGTGTTACTGTTTACCTTCTTCTTGACATAGTCATAATCTTAAATTATATTGTTTATGTACGTTTGCTTGTTTACGATCCAAGTCCTCCTCCTAGACTGCAGTAGCCTCTGGGACTAAGACCCTGGTTTTCTGCTTTATTATTCTACATCCAGCACAGAGAAGAGCTTATGGCATATAAGAGATAATCTTAAGTATACGTTGATGAACTTCCTGCAACTTAGCCCTGGAAATTACTGAAAACACGAAGTTTAAATGTTGACATTCTCAGTCCTCAGAAATAGAAATAAACAAAAATAAACAAATTACAGATCACTTGCAAAGCCCCTCTTTGTGTGTGTGTGTTTGACAGTGTTCTTAGTAAACTCTGGTACATTGGAACAAAACATAAAAGTGTATGACTTAACATTTTTTTCAAAAAAACCTAAGAACAACATAATTTACAGTACATATAGTTTTCCTAATGGGATCTTGGAAAAAACAAGGGGATCTTGAGAGAAATTTTGTAATTTTAAATAGTTACAAAGGTTCCTTTTAATTGATAGGAATGTCTTTAATAAAGTAAATTGCAAAATGTAATTATATATATGTGTGTGTATATACACACACATATATATAATTAAAGAAGTAAAAAAGAGAGTAAAGTAAAATGAAATGTACCACTTGGCGAACACAGTATATGTGATGGTTGATTTTATGTATTAACTTGACTAGGCAGTGGGGTGCCCAGATAGAAGGTTAAATATTATTTCTGGTGTGTCTGTGAGGGTGTTTCTGGATGAGGTGACATCTGAATCAGCAGGTTGAGTAAAGCCAATTGTCCTCCCCAGTGTGAGTGGGCTTCATCCAATCTGCTGAGGGCTTGAAAAGAACAAAAATGTGGAGAAAGGAGGATTCACTCTCTCTTCCTGACTGAGTTGGGACACTGGTCTTCTCCTGCCCTCAGACTGGGGTTACTCCATCGGTGCTCCTGGTTCTCACACCTTTGGACTCAGACTGGACAACACCACCAGCTTTCCTGAGTGTCCAGATTACAGACAGGAGATCATGGAACCTTTCTGCCTCCATAGTTAGTTGCAAGAGACAATTTCTTATAAGAAAAATTTCTCTCTCTTGATAGATTGATATATAGACAGATAGACAGACAGACTAGAATCCTATTAGTTCTGTTCCTCTGATGAACCCTAACACAGCATATATATAACCAACAGATTTTCAATGTAGTTAATGATTTCAGGTGAGTTCAGGTATCTAATGGGTTACAATTAGATATACAGTAAATCTTAGAATAATTTTTAGGAAATATTTTATTTAACTTAAAAGGTTAAAGTATACCTTAGCCAACTATTTAAAATCTTAGAAATATTTTAATTATTTTATGATGCCCTATTAATTAGCTATCACATTGTATTTCTATTCATTTGTTTAAATATGAGTTTCACCTAAAAGACTAAGGCCAGTCAGGACAAGGGCCTGGCCAGGACCAACTCTCAGGGTCTTATATCAAATGAAAACTGGAAAGGATTATATATGAATCAATATTTATGCATAATATTGATTATTACATATCATAATGCTTTGTTTTTAGAAATTTTTATAATTCCATTTTATTTGCATCATATACTTTAACTCTCCTAATTTCAGTGTGATATTTTATTACCCGTATTTTACAGCAGTGAAAGCTGAAACTCAGATAGATTAAAAACTGTTGATATTCACATAAAAATCTGTACCAAAAATAATACAGATCGATAGCGTTGAAAGACATAGTTCAGGAAGTCACTATGGTAATATATATTTAGCCACTGGAAGAAGAAAAATGAACAGCACATGCAATATGTGCATATAAAAACATGTAATACTAAGGTTTATTTTTTAATTAATGAATTTTTAAAAATCCTATCAGGCAATGAAAGAAGATTAAATTTATTTATATTAGAAATTAAAATATTACTTTATAACATTTACTGAGTATCCAGCAATATTGGCTAATTATTAAAAAGAAAATAATATATCTAATGGAATTAATATTCAATATTTTATATTTATAGTTTTCAAAATAATTGGCTGATAATATTGAGTTAATATAAGGTAAACTAAAATTTTAACTTCAATTGGGGTTGGAAAAAATTATTTTAGAACGTTTATGCCATAAATTCTAGCAACTAGTACATTACAGGAGCAAATATCTACAATGTGTGTGCCTGCAAGAAGTGGTGAAGGTGGTGAGTAAAGGGGCTATGATGTGGATTCAGATAATTTCCTGGTGTCTGATGACAAAATACTAAATTATAGTTGGGATACACTCCAAAGTACATTCAATGGAAAAAGTAATTTCCAGGAAAAATAAAAGTTCATGATGTCAAATGCTTTTTGAATAGTCTGAAAAGGGTCTGAGCAGAAGTTTATGAAAATCTCCAGGATTTTCAACTTATAGAAACACAAATGGAAGGATTTAAACTCTAAATTGGGGAACAATTTAAAAAATTCTGTTGTTTCTTTGAGGAAATGAACAAAAGTGACATGGGCTGGCCAGTTGCAAGATTGTTTCTATGTTCCTGATAACCCTTGTCAGTCAGTGCCACCTGCCTCCCGGCCGGAAGGAGGTCAACAGTCTCAGGTCAACATCTGCAAGATGCCCATCGCACAGCTTGGCGTCTCAGGTTCTGATAGCCTCCCCTCCAACAACCATTTCTTCTCATCTATCCCTGACACCCATTCACACTGAACAACCTGAATTTTCTTTTTAATTGAAGTATGGTTGATATACAATATTGTGTTAGTTTCAGGTGTATGGCATAGTGATTCAGCATTCTTGCAGATTGTATTCCATTATAGGTTATTTTAAGATAATGGATATGATTTCCTGTGCTGTGTAGTATATCCTTGTTGCTTATCTATTTTATATATAGTATTTTGTGTCTGTTAATCCCATACCCCTAATTTGTCTCCCCCCTTCCCTCTCTCCCTTGGTAACTGCAAGTTTGTTTTCCATATCTCTGAGATTGTTTCTGTTTTGCATATACATTCATTTGTGTTATTTTTTAGAGTCCGCATATAAGTGATATCATATAGTATTTGTCCTTTTCTGTCTGAGTTACTTCACCAGCATAATATTCTCCAGGTCCATCCATGTTGCTGTAAATGGCAGGATTTCATTCTTTTTATGGCTGAGTAGTATTCCATTGTGTATATATACCACATCTTTTTAATCCAATAATCTGTTGGGCACTTACATTGCTTCCATATCTTGGCAATTGTAAGTATGCTGCTATGAATATTGCATGTATCTTTTGGAATCAGTATTTTCATCTTCTTTGGATATATATATACCCAGGAGTGGGATTACTGAATCATATGGCAGTTCTATTTTTAGTTTTTTAAGGAACCTCCATACTGGTTTCATAGTGGCTACACAAATTTACATTCCCACCGACAGTATAGGAGGGCTCCTTTTCTCCACATCCTTTCCAACATTTGTTATTTGTAGACATTTTAATGATAGCCATTCTAAAAGGCATGAGTTTACACTTCATTGTGGTTTTGATTTGCATTCTCTAATAATTAGTGATGTGGAGCATATTTTCATCTCCCTGTTAGCCATCTGTATGTCTTCTTTGGTAAAATTTCTATTCAGGTCTTCTGTATACTTTTTTGTGTGTGTCTTTCCTTTTGTTAATGTGATGTATCACATTGATTGATTTGCATACATAACCATCCTTATGACACTGGAATAAATCCAGATTAATCATGATGTATGATCCTATTACAGTAAGACCCTTACATATGAATGAGTTCCATTCTGAGAGCATGTTTGTAAGTCCAATTTGTTCATAAGTCCAACAAAGTTAGCCTAGGTACCTAACTATCACAATCGGCTATATAGTACTGTACTGTAATAGGTTTATAATACTTTTCAAACAAATAAGTCATAAGAAAACAAACACAAAAAACAGAAAACACTTTTAATCTTACAGTGCAGTACCTTGAAAAGTACAGTAGCACAGTACAACAGCTGGCATACAGGGGCTGGCACTGAGTGAACAGGCAAGAAGAGTTACTGACTGGAGGAGGGGGAGGAGGTGGGAGATGTAGAGCTGAAGGATCATCAGCAACAGGAGACGGAGGGCAAGCTGCAATTTCACTCATGCCTGACATTGATGGCACAGGTTCTGGTTCCTTGCTGGATTCAGTTCTATCTACCCTCTTGAAAATCGATCCAGTGATGTCTGGGTAGTAGCACATCCACACCTTTGAAAGTTTGCAAATTGATGGTTCATATGTAAGGGACTTATTGTAATGTATTGTTGGATTCAGTTTGCTAATATTTTGTTGAGGATTTTTGCATCTCTGTTCATCAAAGATATTGGCCTGTAATTTTTTTTTTTTGTATTTTCTTTGTCTTGTTTTGGTATCAGGGTAATGGTAGGCTTATAAACGAAAGTGGGAGTGTTCCCTCCTCTTCAGATTTTTGGAATAGTTTGAGAAGGACAGGTGTAAGTTCTTCTTTATATGTTTGGCAGAATTTTCCGGGGAAGCTGTCTGGTCCTGAAATTTTGTTTGTTGAGAGGTTTTGTTTTGTTTTGTTTTTTCCCACAGATTCAATTTCACATCTAGTGATCAGACAGTTCAAATGGTCTGTTTCTTCTTGACTCAGTCTTGGCAGGCTGTATGCTTCTACAAATTTATCCATTTCTTCAAGGTTGTCCAATTTTGTTAACATGTAACTGTTCATAGTATTCTCTTGTGATTTTTGGTATCTCTGTGGTTTCAGCTGTTATTTCTCCACATTCATTCTTATTTTGTTTATTTTGGTTCTCTCTCTTTTCTTCTTGATGAGCCTGGCTAAAGGTTTATCAATTTTGTTTAACTTTTCAGAAAACCAGCTCTTGGTTTCATTGATTTTTTTCTGTTTTTTATCTCTATTTCCTCCCTGATCTTTATTATGACCTTCTTCTGCTACCTTTGGGCTCTGTCTGTTCTTCCTTTTATAATTCTTTTAGGTGGTAGGCTAGGCTGTTTATTTGAGATTTTTCTTGTTTGTTGAAGACCAGTATCACTATGAATTTCAATCTAGAACTGCTTTTGCTGCATCCCATAGATTTTGGAATGTTGTGTTTTCATTTTCATTTGTCTTAAGGTATTTTCTGATTTTCTCTTTGATTTCATTGTTGACCCATTGGTTTTTTAGTAGCATATTATTTAGTCTCCATGTGTTTGCTCTTTTCCCATTTTTCTTCCTGTAGTTGATTCTAGTTTCACACTCTTGTGGTTGGAAAAGATGCTTGATATAAATTCTGTCCTCTTAAATTTGTTGAGACTTGTTTTGGGACCTAGTATGTGATATATCCTACAGAACATTCCATGCACACTTGAAAAGCATGTGTGTTCTGCTTTATTTGGATGTAGTGTCCTGTAGATATCAAGTAAGTCCAACTGGTATACTGTGTCATTTAGGACGTCTGTTACCTTTTTGATTTTCTGTCCATTGATGTCAGTGGGGTATTACAGTTTCCTACCATTACTGTATTATTGTCAATTTCTCCCTTTATGCCTGTTAGTACTTGCTTTATATATTTAGGTGTTCCTGTATTGGGTGTGTGTATGTTAATGAGTGTCATATCCTCTTCTTGTTATCAATCCCTTTATCACTAAAAAATGCCCTTCTTGGTGTTTCATTATAGCCTTTGTTTCCAAGTCTATTTTGTCTGGTATGAGTATCGCTATCCCTTCTGGTTTTTGTTTCCATTTGCATGAGGTATCTTTTTCTATCCCCTCACTTTCCATCTGTGTATGTCTTTCACCCTGAAGTAAATTTCTTGTAGGCAGCATATTGGAGGGTCTTGTTTTTTGTACAGTCAGCCACCCTAAGACTTTTGATTGGAGCATTTAGTCCATTGATATTTCAAGTAATTATTGATAGGTATGTACTTCTTGCCATTTTATTCCTTGTTTTCCAGTTGTTTTATAGTTCTTTGTTCATTTCTTCTTCTATTTTTTCCTCTTCTTTGATGATTTTTTTTATAGTATGCTTGAGTTCCTTTCTTTGTTGTTTTTGTGTATCTATTGTAGGTTTTGAATTTGTGGTTACCATGGGGTTAATATATACTTATATGACCCAAGATTGTATCTATTTGCTTTACACTGATAGTCATTTAAATTCAAATACATTCTAAAAGATTGACATTTTTTACTCCCCTCCCCCACATCTTGTGTTTTTGATATTTTACATCTTCATGCTTACTCCTTTATTGTAGTTATAGTTGCTTTTAAGACTTTTTTTGTTTTTTAATCTGCGTACTGGTTTATTTAAGTGATCTTCAATTCTTTTATATATTTCCCTTTCCTATTGGGATTATCCCTTTCCTATAGATCCTTATTTTCTATTTAGAGAAGACCCTTCAACATTTCTTTTATGGTATGTTTAGCACTGCTGAATTCTCTTAGTTTTTGCTTACTTGGGGAATTCTTTCTCTCTCCTTCTATTCTAAATGATAATCTTGATGGGTAGGATATCCTAGGTTGCAGGTTTTTCCCTTTGAAGACTTTGAATATATCATGCCACTCCTTTCTGGCCTGGAAAGTTTTTTCAGAGAAATCAGCTGATAGCCTTATGGGGGTTCCCTTGTAACTGACTCTTTTTCTCTCACTGCCTTTAGAATGCTCCCTTCATCTTTAACTTTTGCTATTTTAATTATAATATGCCTTGCTATGGGTCTGTCTGGGTTCATCTTATTTGAGACCCTCCGTACTTCCTGTACATTGATATCTGTTTCCTTTTTTATCTCTGGGAAGTTTTCAGCCATAATTTCTTCACATACATTTTAGATCCCCTTATCTCCCACCTCTCCTTCTGGAACCCCTATAATGTGGATGTTGGCACATTTTATATTATCCCATAGATCTTGTATGTTGCTTTCATTTTTTTACTTGTCCTTCTGTCTGCTCTTCTGATTGGGTGATTTCCATTATTCTGTCTTCCAGATCACTTGTGTGGTTTTCTGTGTCATTTAGTCTGCTATTCATCGTTTCTAGAATGCTTTTTATCTCAGAAATTGAATTAACTATTTTTGATTGGGTCTTCTTTATAGTTTCTAGTTCCTTGTTAAAATGATCTGTGCTTAGATTGATTCTCTTTATTCACTTAGCATTTTTATTACCAACTTTTTGAACTTATTGTCTGTCAGACTGATTAGCTTTGTTTCATTATTTTTTCATAGGTTTTCTTTGCTCTTTCAATTGAGAGTAGTTCCCCTGCATTTTCATTTTACTTAACTCTCTTGATCTCTATACATTTAGATGAAAGTTATTTATGGTGGTCTTGAGTGGGTGTTTTCATGTGGGAGCATTCCTATGTAGACTGTGTGTGTCCAATGTCTTTGATGCAAGGGCTGGATTTGATGTGGATGCCGGCCACATCTTTCCTCAGGGTGTGCTGGCCACTATCATCTGGATGGGGGTGTGGTTTGTGTTAGAGGATCACACTGTGCTGAGTGATGCGGGATTTCCTCTCTGCTCAGTGGCAGCTGCTGCCCTTTCAGGGGCAGGGTCTGTTCTGAAGTTGCTGGAGTGGATGCCCTGAGGGTCAGGCTTGAGCTAGCTCTGTTCCCTTCTTGTATATTCTTCCTTCTCCCTGCATTGCAGATTTTGCCCCAAAGGAGGAGAGTGCTGTAGTAAATGGGGCTCACGTGCTTACAGAAGTTGGATGTGCTGCCTGTGTGATTACCTGTGGCTCTGCTCAGATGCAGCAACAAGGTCATGTCTTTTCTCCTGTTGTGGTCATCCCATATCTAGTACAAGGTTACGGTGTGGAGTGGGCGGGGCCAGAACATTCCTTTGGCTGGCATTAGGGATCATGGCATTGTGGTTGCGTGAACTGAAGTGGCTGTTTCTGTGACACTGAGTAAGCTCCAACAATGGCAACTGCCACCCCACCTGGACCACATCCCAGGCCCCTGGGCCATCGCTGTGTCCCTAGATTGAGTCTTTTTCCAGCAACTGACTGCCCTAGATCCAGTGCCAACCTGTGGCGTGGAGTGAGTGGGGCAGGGTTTTCACTCAGCTTTGATTCAGGAGCTTGGTGAGGCAGTAGCCAGTAGGGCAGACCTCTCTCCATCCTGTCTGGTGGCAAGCCCAAGCCAGTACCTGTGCGTGAGTGGAGTCTAGGATTCTCCAGCCTTTCTATGTCCCAGTAGTTCTCCAAGTAGACAAGTGGGCTTGTCTCCTTTCCATAGGATCCCAGGACTGGGATGTCCAGTCTGTGGCTCAACCCGCTCACTCCCCGGGGTGAGTGTCCACCTGTGCAATCTCCCTTTTCCTTAGTCCCCTCCTAGGGGCACAGGTCCAGACCTGATGCTTTTCTTCCTGTCCTACCTGATTACGTGGGAATATTTACTGCAGCCTTGGTTGTATACAGGTTCTTCTGCCAGTTTCCAGTTAGTTTTCTGTGAGAATTATTCCACATATAGATACATTTTGATGTGTTTGTGAGGGGAGGTGAGCCCCACATCCTCCTACTCCACCATCTTGAGCCTCAACCTGACCTTTCTTCATAACCTGAAACTGCACATCTGACATTTTGATTTCAAACATCCCATTCTCCATAATGCATCTCTCCCTCCAGAGCACTTATTCTAGTACTCCTGTTACCAAATTATTGTAGCCCATGATAGATTTTTATTTGAATCTATCCCCTTTCCCCCATTTATCAGCTTTCTCCTATATTCATTGCCCAACTCATTCAGCTTATATTTCATTGTTTATCAAGTTATTAACTACTTCACATGGACTCTCCCTTCTCCACTCTTTCATCCTTCATACCCATAAACAGAAACACAGTTTGTTGAAACCAATTATCCACTCTTTCTTGGTGAATTTTTATTTGTGAAAAATCACAAAATGGAACAACTAGTTCCACTTTAAGTTTATGATCACAAACTTTAGCCACTCAACACTGCTGTATAATGTCATTATTTCTCAATTTCTGAAATGACTATTTCATATATTTTTCTCTCTCCTTAAATCACATTCCCTTTTTTTTTTCTCCCTCACTGCTGGTCGTACCCTCTCAGTATCTTTTCCCGTTTCCTAATCCTTCACCCAGACATCCATTGGTTCCTAGAATCTGAGAGATGGTCTCATTTTAGAGAGCATCTAAATGATGTTTCATTATGATGTCATCTCTTCAGAGAGGCTCTCCTTTACCTGCAATCACATCCTCTTTACTTTTATTTCACATACCACAATCTCAAAGTAAACTTGGAGTTTCAATACTTTACCTTTTTGTTTCTTCCAGAAGGATTCTTTGTAGTTTTTCTAGCCCTGGTAAATAATAACTTCTCACTACATAAATACCAAAATAACTAATGAATTTATTGGAATTATTGGCATACAAATCTGGAAGAGACTAAAGAGGGCACTTCATATAACTCTTTAACAAATGAATTTTTGTTTCTTCCAGAAGGATTCTTTGTAGTTTTTCTAGCCCTGGTAAATAATAACTTCTCACTACATAAATACCAAAATAACTAATGAATTTATTGGAATTATTGGCATACAAATCTGGAAGAGACTAAAGAGGGCACTTCATATAACTCTTTGAGTTAACAAATGAAGATATGGACTCTCAAGAAAGGTCCATTGACAGTTTCACAGGCCACAGCACTAGAGATGGGACAAGAACGCATCTGGCTTTCTACAGTGATCAATCCTCTGATTAAAATATAATAACTCCTGTGTTATCTGGAGCCCTCAGTTCTATCAGAGTTAGCCTCTGCCTATGAATTTGCCAAATCAGATGTTAAATTCTCAGTGTAGGTGCTTTGAACTTTTAGTTAGAAAGGGAACAAAACAAAACTTCCTATTTGTGGCAATAGTCATATTATCATTTTAATTTTTTTCTAAATACATATTTTCTTCTCCCTGTTTCAGAGACCCAGGCTCTGGATTAATGAGAAAATTGAAGTAGCTGTTCCTAAGTATATGGACAGCATTTGGGTAGGGGTGGCACAGTAGTACTGCTATTTCTTTTCTTCCTAGCATTCTATATGCATTCAGAAACTTAAAACTCCAGAATGTTGTTTTGGATGGTATATTAGTTTTCTACTGCTTTCATACAAAATTACCACAAACTTTGTGCCTTAAAACAGCACAAATTTTATTATCTTAGACTTCTTTAGGTCAGAAGTCTGGTGTGAGTCTTACTGAGCTAAAATCAAGGTGTCAGCAGAGCTTTCTTTTCTGGAGGCTCTAGGCAAGAAGCCTTTTCCAGCTTCTGGAGGTGGCCCACATTCCTTGGCTCTTGGCCACCTTCTTCTTCCATCTTCAAAGCAGTAACAGCAGACAGAGTCCTCAAGATTTTTATTACTCTTGCCTCTCCTTCCTTTGTCCCGTCATTCTTGGATCACAGCTTGGAAAAGGTCTTCCCTTTAAAGAACTCATGGGAACTTTGAGCCCACCTGGCTAATCAGACAACCTCATCATCTCAAGTTCTGTATCCTTGATCACATCCGCAGAGTCCCATTTGCCATGTAAGATGACACATTCAAAGGTTCCAGGGATTAGGACATGAGCATCTTTGGGAATGGGGGTATTACTCTACCACAGAAGGAGTTGAAAGGTAGGATGGAAACTAGTATATTCTCTACATGTAAACCTTTATAATCAGATTTGTGGTCAGAATAGTATATTCTGGACAAAGTATTTTTAATTTTTTATAGGTATGGAGGCAATGAGCAAAAGGAAAAGATCTCACCTCAGTTACTCAGGGTTGCACTAAATGCTTATCTTTGATATTAGAATTTGAAATAAGAGCTATACCCATAAGCCTACCCTACCCATATGCCTAACTTGGGTTTCCTTCAACCTTTAAGTGCACCTAACACACTGAAAGTGGTAATCAACTCACCTTCTCAACACCAAGTCTGTGTATTCCTCCACACATTTGGGGTTGAAGAGAAAAAAAAAAAAAAAAAAAAGAAATCAAGTACATTTTTCAATGGAGGAAGGAGAACACTATCTTAAAGTTTAAGAAGAAGAATGTATATCCACAAATCATTGAATGTAGGAGCGAGAAGTAATTGTTATAAAGTGCTTGTTTCTCTCAGTAGGATGAAAGAAGATACGGTCTCAGTGGAGGAGTAAAATGACATAAGAGATTGGATTGAGATGAAAAGATAAAAGAATACGATTCTAAGACAAATTTGTGTGTGTGTGATCTATCTTGATCATTTCACACAACTAGTAAATGGCAGAACTGGGAAAAAGAGGAAGAAGGCATACAATGTTGCACATATTACAAATTTCCTATTTTAAAGAATATAAATATTTTAAGAAAAGTCATTGACCATCCACCTAGCATGATACCTGATTTATCATAAATGCTCAGTAAATGTTTCATGATTAATTAAAATAATTACAATGACCAATGACAGAGTAAGCAGGAAACTGTTTGAAACGTGTATTAAAACTACAATGCTAAACAGTATAGGCATTGCTGAGGCACTGAAGGCATCATATTTAATTACCCTTTTTTGTTGAGAAATACTTATTTTCCAAGTGATGAGGTGAATGACCTTCAATTCCTACTTAATTATGTCTTGAAGTTGACCCAGGGTGGGCTTTCTGACCTTCCAGGCGAGTATCTTCAGAAAAGTCCTCATTAAGGGAATCATTACCCTGAGAAAAGGAGGCTCCTTTCAGATGTAGCTATCAGCACAAATATGGAAATTCTACTAAATGTGGAGAGCTGCCTTATGAAAAGTTTTTAGATTCCCATCTGGAGTAGGGGCATAAAAGACTTCTCCTCCACTCCATGTAAGCAGTGATATTAGGATTAATTTGACCTATCATTGATCCAGGTATTCATGTCATTCTGATTAGCTTGTGAAAGGAAGTTGGGAAAAGTTTGAAAGGTTTGCAAAACAGTATTGATGCTGATTATAGACTGTTAGAGAGCTTGTTCTACTAGTCCTAACTGCTAGAGACGCTTACACAGTTTTATCTGCTGAGCACACAGGAAGGAGGAGAGTCAAACTGTTCCATCCTGAATGCTCAAGAGGTCATCCTGAGATGTACGGGGTATCGTTACTGCACACTCCCTCCTGAATTCTTGCGTTCAAATGCTGTGGGTGAACTCAGGGCCAGTTCCAGGCACACGTGTGATTTCTTTCTCTGTGTCCCTCCTCCTCCTCCTTATTTTTCACCCGTTGGTGGTTTCATGGTGGGGGGAGAGGCAAATTCTGTGTGTAGAGAAGGAGGCAGATTGATATACGTGTGAAAATGTGCATAAGAAATGTACAGTTTAAAACAAAAACTGAGTAATAGCATCTCATAGAAGATCCATGGTTCATCATCAAATGAATATTTAAGCCAAAGTCCAGAGTGTGGATGAAGGACTTCAGGCCAGAGTAGTCAGGAAGGGTTTAAAAGGAGAAGAATTTGAAGGATGAGTGAGATTTTATTAATCTAACAGCAGAAGGGCCACATATTTCCATTAGGTGGATCTGACTTGACAAAATCTTTGATCTTGGAAGGTTTAATCTTGAGTATTTTAAGACCAGTAAATCCTGGAATTAATATTTAACCTTGCTGTACACAGCTAACAAGGTTTAGCATTTCAACTGCCGATCCCTCAGTGAGCTATCCAGCAATATGTCCTCTTTCAACTGCATAGGGTTTATGTATGTCTTTATCTATCTTCTCTATGGAGGGAATCTTACTCCATTAAATGATCTCTGAGATGTTTCCTCATTGTAATGGAATCGGCAATGCTTTTGATATGAGTAATATTTCAACTTAAATTTCAGAGAACCTTGACAGTTTTCATTATTATTGCTTCTTACAGTGTGATGTATGGTAAATTTATACTCATTAGGATGTCCTCAATATTACAAAGGAGTAGTCCAAAGAGTTACAGTATA
Organism: Physeter macrocephalus; assembly: GCF_002837175.3. Lineage (NCBI taxonomy): Eukaryota > Metazoa > Chordata > Mammalia > Artiodactyla > Physeteridae > Physeter > Physeter macrocephalus. Next base: position 8,758,822 of record NC_041218.1, read on the forward strand.
CGTGGTATTTGTCTTTCAAAATTTCTGTCATGTATCAAAATTCTTTTCATTTTCTTGATGGTGAATGACTGGCGTAAGCAATCCAGAGGTTCTTTATTTTGTCCAAAAGGTGCCGAGTCTAAAAATCTGAAAAGCGCCGTAAAAATCAGCATCTCTATCATTTATGTGGACTTTTGGTTCTCACTAGATTTCACAGGGCTACTTCATAAGTCATGGTTCCTTTTTCATAGAACAAAAGGATCCAAAGACACAAAATACAGTTGGGCCTTGTCTGGCTAGTAATTTCAGAGATTACTAGCCTTCTCAAGATTCACAGTGGAGAAATATTGAAAAGCATGAGTGGAGTGATGTGATCAGAGTTGTGCTTTATTATGACTAATAAGATCATGCCAGACTCAGACTGGCTTGAGAAAAAAAATGTATGTCTGGATCAGAAATAACATTTTGGAAGCTAATTCACTCATTTCATTGAGCGGTAATAAGCATTTGGGTGGCCATGGGGAAAGACAGTCAGGTATGTACCAGAATTTGGGAAGGAGGTGACAAGTAACTAGATGTTGGGAAGAAAATAACAGTTGAAAAACTCTGAGGCAGAATGACTGTAATACGATGTTACCATCAATACGATTAAGGAGGTTAGCAGGATGAATTGCAGTTTGTTGGGCTTGCTGTGCCAATAGGGCTTTTTTTTTTTTTTTTTTTTTTTTTTTGGTACGCGGGCCTCTCACTGTTTTTTTTTTTTTTTTGTGGTATGCGGGCCTCCCTCTGTTGTGGCCTCTCCCGTTGTGGAGCACAGGCTCCGGACGCGCAGGCTCAGCGGCCATGGCTCCCGGGCCCAGCCGCTCCGCGGCACGTGGGATCTTCCCGGACCGGGGCACGAACCCGCGTCCCCTGCATCGGCAGGCGGACTCTCAACCACTGCGCCACCAGGGAAGCCCAAATAGGGCATTTTTGAGGACACAGTTCAGAGGTCAGAGTAGAGAGGACTGACGCCTGTTTGAGGCATAGTTAGTTCTCTGTGCCTGCTAGTGATGTCTTGAGTTATAGAGTGTTTTACACAATTCTATATTATTTACTGGGTTTTGTATCTAGAACAGATTTTTTTCCATCTGTACTCACCCCCCAATCCCATGACAGTATTAAGTAATGGAGCCCATGAAAAATGGCAATTGCCAGGGTTTATGGAGATGCAAACTCCCCCAGCTCTCACTGCAGTCAGCACCTGTCTGTTTAGAGACCCCTTGCTTCCCAGGATGACTCCCAGCCTCCATGTCCTTCTAGTCATTTGTATTATCTCTGAATGGAAGTTGGAAGAAGGTACTATTGGAGGGCTGGAGAGACATTAGTCTGATTACTTTGAAAAGTCAGCATCCACCTGGTGAATGCCCGTCTGGTTTTATAGCTGGTACAGGCCCAGTCTTTCTGAACTAGGGGACGGGAAAAGAAATACAAACTGTTTCTCTTCTACTTTCAGGTGCCCACTCCAGGCCTGTTTCTGGCAGAAACATCGTGGGTGATCCCATTTGTTTTTATTAATCTAATATCATCTGCCTTACAGGGAATGAAATGCCCTCCACACAACAGATCAAAGTCAGTTCTACTTGTCTCATTATGATCTTCAACTTCTTTTCTCTAGGTTTCTCATAGATATTTTATTGGGAAATTGGGACAGCCTGTGTCAGGAACTGTTAAAATAGCATCTGGTTGAGGCTTCCCTGGTGGCGCAGTGGTTGCGCGTCCGCCTGCCGATGCAGGGGCCCCGGTCCGGGAGGATCCCACGTGCCGCGGAGCGGCTGGGCCCGTGAGCCGTGGCCGCTGAGCCTGCGCGTCCGGAGCCTGTGCTCCGCAATGGGAGAGGCCACAACAGAGGGAGGCCCGCATACCACAAAAAAAAAAAAAAAAAAAAAAAAAGCATCTGGTTAAGACAGGAGATACCATATGTATAAAAGTAGTATACGCACAGCTTAAGTAAATGTCCAAGTATACCTTAGGCTTACTAAACCATGTGACTGACTCATTCGCTAAAATAAAATCTGAATTTTTCAAATCAATGCTAGTTATCCAGGAGGTTATAATAAATATTATCATGTGGCACCTAAGGATAAAAATCTAATGCTAACTGTATTTAAAAGTTCTCTCTTTGGAACCTCAAAAGAGTATTAAGCTATTGGTTCTCCAGCTTCTAAAATGTCTTTAAAAATTATTCCTGGAGAAAACTAATGAATATCCTCTCCTCAGTTGCTCTACTATAAATTTTAAATTCTCTTAGATGCATTCACAATTCATTCACTCAGTCAGTCATTAAACATGTATTAAGCACTGTGTGAACTTATCCTCAAATTATAAGAAAAGCAAAAATAGAAATAAATGACATTAAAACTATATGATAAGTACAGTAAGAACAGAAGGTGATATCTCTGCTCTCAAAAGATGAGTCAAAGAAGAACAGAAGCATGACATGTGTACCAAAGGGCTGTAGCAGGCTGGCAAGAAGCAGCATAGTGTACATACAAAAATCCAAATAGTTGGGGGTTGGCACATTTTAAAGCATCAAGCAGGGTATGACACTGTTAGCTTTGTAGTTAAAGTAGATTAGAATGTAAGTTGTCTGGAAGAAAAAAATGGAAACTGAATAAAACCTGGAAGTTTTTTTTTTTAATTTAATTTTTATTTTATATTAGACTATAGTTGATTTACAATGTTGTGTTAGTTTCAGGTGTAAGCAAAGTGATTCATTTATACGTATATTCATTCTTTTTCAGATTGCTTTCCCATATAGGTTATTACAGATTATTGAGTAGAGTTCCCTGTGTTATACAGTAGGTCCTTGTTGATTATCTATTTTATATATAGTAGTGTGTATATGTTAATCCCAAACTCCTAATTTATCCCTTCCCCTCAACTTTACCCTTTGGTAACCATAAGTTTGTGTTCTATGTGAGTCTGTTTCTGTTTTGTAAATAAGTTCATTTGTGTCATTTTTTTAGATTCCGCATATAAGTGATATCATATGATATTTTTCTTTCTCTGGCTTACTTCACTTAGTATGCTAATCTCTGGGTTCATCCATGTTGCTGCAAATGGCATTATTTCATTCATTTTATGGTTGAGTAATATTCCATCGTATATACGTACCATATCTTCTTTATCCATTCCTCTGTTGATGGACATTTAGGTTGCTTCCATGTCTTGGCTACTGTACATAGTGCTGCAATGAACACTGGGGTGCATGTATCTTTTCAAACTATGGTTTTCTCTGGATATATGCTCAGGAGTGGGATTGCTGGATCATAGGATAGTTATATTTTTAGTTTTTTAAGGAACCTCCATAGTATTCTCCATAATGGTTGTACCAATTTACATTCCCACCAACAATGTAGGAGGGTTCCCTTTTCTCCACACCCCCTCCTGCATTTATTGTTTGTAGACTTTTTGCTGATGGCCATTCTGACTTGTGAGAGGGGATACCTCATTGTTGTTTTGATTTGCATTTCTCTAATAATTAGTGATGTTGTGCATCTTTTCACGTGCCCATTGGCCATCTGTATGTTTTTGGAGAAATGTCTATTTAGATCTCCTGCCCATTTTTTGATTGGGTTGTTTGTTTTTTGATACTGAGCTGCATGAGCTGTTTGTATATTGGAGATTAATCCATTGTCAGTCGTTTTGTTTGCAAATATTTTCTCCCATTCTGTGGGCTGTCTTTTCGTTTTGTTTGTGGTTTCCTTTGCTGTGCAAAAGCTTTTAAGTTTAATTAGGTCGCATTTGTTTATTTTTGTTTTTATTTTCATTACTCTAGGAGGTGGATCCAAAAAGATATTGCTGTGATTTACATCAAAGAATGTTCTGTTTTCCTCTAAGAGTCTTACAGTATCTGGTCTTACATTTAGGCCTTTAATCCATTTTGATTTTACTTTTGTGTATGGTGTTAGAGAATGTTCTAATTTAATTCTTTTACATGTAGCTATCCAGTTTTCCCAGCACCACTTATTGAAGACACTGTCTTTTCTTCATTGTATATTTTCACCTCCTTTGTCATACATTAACTGACCATAGGTGTGTGGGTTTATTCCTGGGCTTTCTATCCTGTTCCTTTGATCTGTATTTCTCTTTTTGTGCCACTACCATACTGTTTTGATAACTGTAGCTTTGTAGTACAGTCTGATGTCAGGGAGCCCGATTCCTCCAGATCCATTTTTCTTTATCAGGATTGCTCTGACTATTCAGGGTCTTCTGTCTTTCCATTCAAATTAAAAATTTTTTTGCCCTAGTTCTATGAAAAATGTTATTGGTAATTTAATAGGGATTGCATTGAATCTGTAGATTGCCTTGGGTAGTATAGCCATTTTGACAATACTGATTCTTCCAATCCAAGAACACAGTATATCTTTCCATCTGTTAGTGTCATCTTCAGTTTCTTTCACAGTGTCTTATATTTTTCGGAGTACAGGTCTTTTCCCTCCTTAGGTAGGTTTATTCTTAGGTATTTTATTATTTTTCATGCATTGATAGGATTGTTTCCTTAATGTCTCTTTCTGCTCTTTTGTTGTTAATGTATAGAAATACAAAAGACTTCTGTGTAGTAATTTTGTATCCTTCAACTTTACCAAATTCATTGATAAGCTCTAGTAGTTTTCTGGTAGCGACTTTAGGATTTTCTATGTATAGTATTATGTCACCTGCAAACGGTAACAGTTTAAATTCTTTTCCAGTTTGGATTCCTTTTATTTCTTTTTCTTCTATTATTGTCATGGTTAGGCCTTCCAAAACCATGTTGAATAAATGTGGCAAGGGTGGACATCTTTGTCTTGTTCCTGATCTTAGAGGAAATGCTTTCAGTTTTCACCATTGAGTATGATGTTAGCTGTGGGTCTGTCATATATGGCATTTATTACATTGAAGTAGGTTCCCTCTATGCCCACTTTCTAGAGAGTTTTTTTTAATCATAAATGGGTGTTGAATTTTGTTGAAAGCTTTTTCTGCATCTATTGAGATGATCATATGGTTTTTATTCTTCAATTTGTTAATGTGGTATATCACACTGATTGATTTGCAGATATTGAAAAATCCTTGCATCCCTGGGATAAATCCCATTTGATCATGGTGTATGATTCTTTTAATGTATTGTTGGATTCAGTTTTCTAGGTTTTTGTTGGGGACTTTTGCATCTGTGTTTATCAGTGATATTGGCCTGTAATTTTCTTTTTTGTGTGGTATCTTCGTTTGGTTTTGGTATCAAGGTGACAATAGCCTTAGAGAATGAGTTTGGGAGTGTTTCTTCCTCTGCAGTTATTTTGGAAGAGTTTCAGAAGGATACGTGTTAACTTTTTTCTGAATGTTTGATAGAATTTGCCTGTGAAGCCATCTGGTCCTGGACTTTTGTTTGTTGGACGTTTTTAAATCACAATTTCAATTTTGATACTTGTGATTGATCTGTTCATATTTTCTGTTTCTTCCTGGTTCATTCTTGGAATATTGTATCCTAAGAATTTGCTCATTTCTTCTAGTTTGTCCAATTTATTGGCATATAGTTGCTTGTAGTAGTCTCTTATGATCCTTTGTGTTTCTGTGGTTTCAGCTGTAACATCTCCTTTTTCATTTCTAATTTTATTGATTTGAGCCCTCTCCCTTTTTGTTTTGATGAGTCTGGCTAAAGGTTTATCAATTTTATCCTTTCAAAGATCCAGCTTTTAGTTTCATTGGTCTTTTCTATTTTCTTCACCTCTATTTCATTTATTTCTGCTCTGATCTTTATGATTTCTTTCCTTCCATTAACTTTGGGTCTTGTTTGTTCTTCTTTCACTAGTTGCTTTAGGTGTAAGGTTAGGTTTTTTTATTTGCGATTTTTCTTGTTTCCTGAGGTACGATTTTATTGCTATAAATCTCCCTCTTAGAACTTCTTTTGCTGCGTCCCATAGCTTTTGGATTGTTGTGTTTTCATTTTCATTTGTCTCTAGGCAATTTTTTATTTCCTCTTTGATTTCTTTAGTAATTCACTGGTTGTTTAGTAATGTTGTTTAGGCTCCACGTGATTGTGGTTTGTTTTTTTTTTTTACAGTTTTTTTTCTTGTAGTTGATTTCTAATCTCATAGCATTGTGGCCAGAGAAGATGGTTGATATGATTTCCCTCTTCTTAATTTTACTTAGCCTTGCTTTGTGGCCCAGCATGTGATCTATCCTGGAGACTGTTCCACGTACACTTGAGAAGAATGCATACTCTGCTGCTTTTGGATGGAATGTTATATCAATATCAATTCAGTCAATCTGGTCTAATGTGTCATTTAAGGCTCTGTTTTCTTATTGATTTCCTGTCTGGATGAGGTGTACATTGATGAAAGTTGGGTGTTAAAGTCCCCCACTATTAGTGTTACTGTTGATTTCTCCTTTTATGACTGTTAGGAGCACGTTGATATATAAGGCAAATGCTGTGTTGGATGTATATCTATTTATAATTGTTGTATCTTCTTCTTGGATTGATCCCTTGATCATTATGTAGTGTTCTTGTTTGTCTCTTGTAACAGTATTTATTTTAACACCTATTTTGTCTGATATGAGTATTGCTACTCCAGCTTTCTTTTGATTGCCATTGCATGGCATACCTTTTTCCATCCCCTCAATTTCAGTCTGTATGTGTCCCTAGATCTGAAGTGGGTCTCTTGTAGACAGCATATATATGGGTCTTTTCTTTTTATCCATTCAGCCAGTCTATGTCTTTTGATTGGAGCATTTAATCCATTTACATTCAAGGTAATTATTGATATGTATGTTCTTATTTCCATCTTGTTAATTGTTTTGGGTTTGTTTTTGTAGGTCTTTTTTCTTCCCTTCCTCTTTTGCTCTCTTCTCTTGTGATTTGATGACTATCTTTAGTGTTGTGTTTGGATTGCTTTTCTTTTTTGTGTGCGTATCTACTGTAGATTTTTGGTTTGTGGTTACCATGGGGTTTTGATATAGCAGTCTATATATATACAAGATTGTTTAAAATTGCTGGTCTCTTAATTTCAAATGCATTTCCAATATCCTGCATTTGTACTCTTCTCATGATTGCTGGTTTTGATATCATATTTGTGTGTGGATGATTTCCTACCATAATTGTATGTTTGCCTCTACCAGTGAGCTTTCCCATTAGTAATTTTCTTGTTTATAGTTGTGGCATTTTCTTTTCCATCTAGAGAAGTTCCTTTAGCATTTGTTGTAAAGCTGGTTTGGTGGTGCTGAATTCTCTTAGCTTTTGCTTGTCTGTAAAGCTTTTGATTTCTCTGTCAAATCTGAATGAGAGCCTTGCTGGGTAGAGTATTCTTGGTTGTAGCTTCTTCACTTTCATCACTTTAAATATATTGTACCACTCCCTTCTGGCCTGCAGACTTTCTGCTGAAAAACCAGCTGATAACCTTGTGGGGATTTCCTTGTATGTTATTTGTTGCTTTTCCCTTGTTGCTTTTGATATTTTCTCTTTGTCTTTAACTTTTGTCAATTTGATTTATATGTGTCTCGGTGTGTTCCTCCTTGGGTTTATCCTCTATGGGACTCTGTGCTTCCTGGACTTCAGTGAGTGTCTCCTTTCCCATGTTAGGGAAGTTTTTGGCTATAATCCCTTCAAATATTTTCTCAGGCCCTTTCTCTCTCTCTTCGCCTCTGGGCCCCCTATTATGCAAACGTTGATATGTTTAATGTTGTCCCAGAGGTTTCAGACTGTCCTCATTACTTTTCATTCTTCTTTCTTTATCCTGTTCCACAGCAGTGATTTCCACCAATCTATCTTCCAGCTTACTTACTTGTTCTTCTGCCTCATTTATTCTGCTATTGAGTCCTAGTGTATTTTTCATTTCAGTTATTGTACTGTTCATATCTGTTCTTTTAAGCTTCTAACTCTTAAACATTTCTTGTATCCTCTTGGTCTGTGCCTCCATTCTTTTTTCCATGATCTGGGATCAACTTTACTATTGTTACTGTGGATTCTTTTTCAGGTGGATTGCGTATCTCCACTTCACTTAGTTGTTCTTCTGGTGTTTTATCTTGTTTCTTCACCTGGAACATATTTCTCTGCTGTCTCATTTTGTCTAACTTTCTGTGTTTGTGGTCTCCCTTCCTCAGGCTGCAAGACTGTAGCTCTTCTTGGTTCCGGTGTCTGCCCCCTGGTGGTGAGGTTGGTCCAAGGGCTTGTGCAGGCTTCCTGGTGGGAGGGACTGGTGTCTTCCCACTGGTGGGTGGAGCTGGGTTTTGTCCCTCTCATGGGCGGGGCTGTGTCAAGGGGTTTTGTGTATAGGTGGCTGTTGGCTCAGGATGACTTTAGGCAGCCTGTCTGCTGGTGTGTGAGGCTATGTTCCCATCCTGTTCGTTGTTTTGCCTGAGGCATCCCAGCATTGGAGGCTGCAGGCAATTGCTTGAGGTACAATTCTTTCTTTCCAATAAGATCTATGTAAGGTTTGTATTTCCTTTTATGTGTTGGCTGCCAACAGGTGCAGAGTTAAATATTATAGTTGAATTATAGAAAATATAGGTTAATCCTGACGGTATGTATTCTTTCTTTCCTCCTTGATTTGTCTTCTGTTCCAGCTCATTAAGATGTTTTGTGGTAAGTGATTGTACTTTTTAAAGAAGCAGGGTATACACATACCAAACGATGCATGTGTGCTATGGTGTCTGCCCTTGAAGTCAGGGGTGAGGGCTGGAGTAGCTCGTAGAAAGAGCTTGTGTCTATGGATATAAAATCCAACATTAAGTTACAAAAACATCCAGATACCTTCTCTTAGTTTATACCCTTGTGTTCAACTCCAAGACATCTAACAAATTCTATTTTTCAGTCTTAATTTCTCCACTGGAAAATTTTGATGGCTTTTTTTTTTTATAAGTAGGTAACCACTTTGTCTTTGTCCCTGATTGTGCATAATCACCCAAACAATGGAATACTTTCCAAAGTTTATATTAACATGAACCAAGAAACTGTAACAATGGAGTTACAAATGACTTTGAAAATATTTTGATCAAAATCAAAAGGTATGTGTATGGCAGTAATTCTATTTTTGTTTTTGTTTTTTTTTTGTGGTACGCGGGCCTCTCACTGCCGTGGCCTCTCCTGCTGCGGAGCACAGGCTCCGGACGCGCAGGCTCGGCCGCCATGGCCCACGGGCCCAGCCGCTCCGCGGCACGTGGGGTCTTCCCGGGCCGGGGCATGAACCCGTGTCCCCTGCATCGGCAGGCGGACTCCCAACCACTGCGCCACCAGGGAAGCCCGGCGGTAATTCTGTTGAACAACAGAATGAGTTATAGAATCAATTAGCCAATATTTGAAATTAAAAGGGAATGTGTAACTCATCATTCCCTGGTTATAATTCAGTCAATCAATTCAAAGTTGACCTACTGAGAATCTTACCTTGCTTTTCACACTTTTAATGTTAAATGTTGGCTGTTTGGAATAAATTTGATTTAGGTAACCTTTCACAGAGCACAGATACATGTATGCCATAAATGTCAAGGAAAGAATAAAACTGTCTCTTCACACAGACAGATAACAAGAATAAAGCTATCACTGGTACACATTAGATAGTCATGGAAAATCTGCTTATCTTTAAAGTCATCAGCTGAGAAATAGCATCATTAAGAAAGTTAATATAAGTGGAAATTAAAATCAACCAATATTAGCCAGAGAGGGCAGAAACATCACGTTAATCACCTCTGTATCCTCAACAGCATCTAGTGTAATGTCTTGAAAATTCTTGACTTTCAGTAAATGTCTTTTTGTTTAATTTTTAAAAATTTTATTTTTTTGGCTGCACTGGGTCTTTGTTGCTGTGCCTGGGCTTTCTCTAGTTGCAGTGAGCAGGGGCTACTCTTCGTTGCAGCGCGCAGGCTTCTCATTGCTGTGGCTTCTCTTGTTGCGGAGGACGGGTTCCAAGTGCGTGGGCTTCAGTAGTTGCAGCACACGGGCTCAATAGTTGTGGCACATGGGCTTAGTTTCTCCATGGCATGTGGGATCTTTCTGGACCAGGGCTCGAACCCGTGTCCCCTGCATTGGCAGGTGGATTCTTAACCACTGCACCACCAGGGAAGTCCCAGTAAATATGTCTTTAATGAATGGCATTTTGAGTTATTTAATTGCAGGTATCCCCCATTTTTTTCCCCAAGGAATATATTTCTCTTTTAAGTTTCATGATCATGATGTGATCCCCAATTATAGGTAATTGGGAAATAGAATAACTAATTCCTGACACTATTTTAATCAGAAACTGGTTAGCCAACATGACTTATTCCAAGTGCCAAACTCATTGTTATAGACTGAATGTTTGGGTCCACCCCCCACCCCCCATTCAAAGGTTGAAACCCTACTCTCCCAGTGTGATTGCTTTTCGAGCTGGGGGGCCTTTGGGAAGCAATTAAAATTAAATGAGGTCATGAGGGAGGAGCCCATAGAAAAGTCACAAAGCTCTTGCTTCCTTTCTCTGCATTCCAGCACATGCAGATAAAAGAAGTCAGCAGTCAGCAAGTCAGAAGAGGTCCTTACAAGAATCAGACTTCCAGCCTCCAGAACTGTAAGAAATAAGTTTCTGTTATTTATAAGCCACCCTGTCTGTGGTATTTCTGTTATAGCAGCTCAAACAGATGAGGACACTCCTTATTTGGCTTCTTAAAGATAAAAGATTTTATATGACATGTACCACATACATAGTTGGAGAACACAGAAATTAAGTAGATTTTTCATACTTGTAACCAAACTGAACCAACCACATGATTTAAGCTTCAAAGAAAAAAAAAAAAAAAAAAAAGAGCAAACTGACCCGTGTACCATTTGGTTACTCAACTAATTCTGTTTTATCACAGGTAGCTTCACTTTTTGGTCATTTGTGTAGTTAACAATGAATGATGTAAGTGCTCTGTTTTGATTTCCTTTGCAGGCCTAGGTGCTCATTGTTTCCATATGTTTTCTTTCTTTTTGAAGCTAGAACTTAATACTTAGGCCAAGACTTGTGATTCTAAAGATTTAGCCACTCCAAGTCTATCAGGTTTCCTAGGTCAAGATGGTTTCATTAGAGTTGTAGAGATGAACAGGAAAAAAGAAACATTGATTGAAATCCAAATTTCCATATATATTCAGAAGAGTAACATTTACTTTCCTTTTACTAGTTTCTCATGACCATTATGCATAACGCATTTGGAATTACTTGCAAGACTGAAAATAATCCCACTTGATTAAAAATGACTTGCATTTTTTAATGAGATTGATAAACTGATTTTATCTTATAAAGGCACTGATTTGCCTTATAGTTGGTATAACCACTCACCCTTACATATATCACATATGATGTAGAATGCTCATTATACTGCTGCTTTTCCGTCACTGGAATCATATTTACAGAAGACTAAGGGAATAAACAAAATTTCTAGCTTATAATGCCTTGCATTTGGTTTGTAATAATCTGTTGAAAAGATGACAAATGCATTAAAATCATTTTCTCATTAACAATTAGGGAAAAGAAAATACACTACTTTCTAAAACTTTAGGCACAGAATATACAAACATTTTTTTCCTAATTTACAGTAATTGGAAAAGGTGCAAAATGAAACTCCAATATAAAATGTTAAAATCTTTCAAATCTTCACGAGTTTTGTTCATTTTCAGAAGAAGCATGAAACTGCTAAGACATTTTAGAAATGAACTTGAATCAAACATAACCTTTATCATATGTGGTGACTATAAATACTTACATACCCAAGCCAATTTAGGTGAAAATTAGGCCATTAGTAACTGCTCTCATGTCTGAATTAATTAGGAACAAATCCATATTTACCATAGCAACTTCCTCCATTTCAAAACCCGTGACATACAAAGCTTTTAAAATAACATCAATAACTCTTATCTATCATTTTTAATTAATGTCTACATTTGACATTACATACAGACGACATTTGAAACACCTTTAAATCTAGTTATACACATATATTTTGAAATTTGTAGTCAGTGTTATAATTGAAACATCTAATCAAGGGACTAAAAGTGATTACAAATGTTAAAGAAAATTGACTCCATTATAAAAAGTTCACCATTTAATATCAGAGGTAGACTATTATACCATCATTCTGAGAATCCTGGCAAAGAACATGAAGATGCTTGAGTGTGAAAGCATAAGAGATATGGGGAGAACAAAAATTAATATCAACCATTAATGTAAAAGTCAAAGATGTATGAATGAGAATGGGTGAGAGAGAAAAATGTCAGTTTCCATATGATACAAGTAAGAAAAAGAAGAGGGGAAAAAAAGCAGTCTTATAGTGGTAGGGCAATTCCATACATAGTATTAAAACCACTTTGTTTAAAAACTGGGCAAACCATTTTGCTATTGCATCCTAATTCTCTTAGTTTTGAAATAAGAATGGTGGACTTTATCAGCAGTTTTTAAACAGGGGTCCATATCGGAATCTCTTGTGGAGTTTTTCAGTAATATGCATGTTGGCACTCAACCTTGATCAGTCTCCTTGGAGAACAGTTAAGTCTAATAATTGTCAAGCAAGATTCACTTTTTCCCTGGCAAGGGTCTTGGGTAATGAGATTAGGAGTATAAGGAAATTACTTTCTTATGGAAAGAAAATGATTCTGAAAATACCAAATTTCTTATCAAGGCTTGGGCTTCATTTGAAATCCTTAAAGAAGCATAGAGAGCCAGCCTGGAGACTTGAACAGAGCAAAAACTATGGAAGGACCAATTTTAGCCAAAAGTTGATGGCGACCCCTCAATCTGAAGAGCAAAATTAAAGTTAAAATCCACAACAAGTAGAAGAGAATAAGGTTTAAACCTTTCACGACATCAATTTTCTCATATTTAAGATGAAGAGTAAGCAGCCTTAAATTTTATTTCCAAGTCTAAAAATCTGTTAGACTAAAATGTTACATTTACTTAAATATTATTCCTTATTACATTTAACTATATCTTACAGTAAAGAATAAAATCAACTGTTTTTTAGTTAGTAAGTAGTTTTTTTTTTTTTTTTTTTTTTTGTGGTACGCGGGCCTCTCACTGTTGTGGCCTCTCCCGTTGCGGGGCACAGGCTCTGGACCAGCAGGCTCAGAGTTTTTTGTTTTTTTTTTTTTTGTGGTACGCGGGCCTCTCACTGTTGTGGCCTCTCCCGTTGCGGAGCACAGGCTCTGGACCAGCAGGCTCAGCGGCCATGGCTCACGGGCCCAGCCGCTCCGCGGCACGTGGGATCCTCCCGGACCGGGGCACGAACCCGCGTCTCCTGCATCGGCAGGCGGACTCTCAACCACTGCACCACCAGGGAAGCCCTAGTAAGTAGTTTTTAAAAATAAAATAAAAGCACATATAAATAGGAACCATGTGTTTCATGCAAGCCTTTCTTAGCCAGGCTTGGAACAGAACCTAACTACTTGGTTTATCCACCATAAAACAAGGCCCCGTTTACCTGGAGGCAGCTGCAGGCCTGGTGTTTGGAAATGAATAAGCAGCCTCTATTAGGCCTGCTTTGTAAACTCGGGCCTGTTAAATAATGGCACTGTCACAAATGGCTTTCAAAATAGGAGAAACAGTTACAAACAGTCCTTCTGTGTTTCCTAACTTACCGAAATTTGAAAACAAGCTTTCTTTCAATTAGGCTTTTGCTTTTTCAACATGAACGTGCCAAGATCACTTGAGAATAAAATCTTCCACTTATCTGTGGAACACTTCAGGCATAAACAGCTGTCATGTAAAGCTCTGCTACCAAAAAAAAGTCAATATGTCTGTCTCCAGTTGTGGAGGGATTTAAGGTAGAACAGATTTTCATTTTCTCGAGTTTCAAAATGCACCTTACTTTCATTAATTCAACCTTGTACAACTGAATGTCTGAGTCAGAAAAGCTAAAACAATTTTGTTAAAGAAAAGAAAATGGGAAAGGGATGAAGGTGTAAGTTCCTTACTTTGTTCTGCCAGATAAGATGTCCAATTTAGAAATCACAGAAACCTATACATTTCCAAAGTAGGATGTCTGTTTCCATCATTAACGCCACATATAGACAGAACACGTTTTGACAGCAAATGATGACAGTTCTGGAGAGGTATAGAAATAAAGAACTGTTTTCTAATATAAAGTGATTTCTCTAACACAAAACAGTTAATGACTGTACTTTGTTGAGTGTGGCTTTCTGATAAAAGCCTTTCTTGATTAAACATTGATATTGGAGATACTCATTGACAGAAGTTTCTTCAACACCTAACTTCAAAGCAATCTTTTGGACACCATAGAAGATGCAATCTATTGCCTGCCCTAGAGAAAGTTACAATTTAATTAGAATGATGAAATAGTCATAAAAAATTCTATGCCAAGATGAGATCTAAATAGTTGTATGCTAAATAGTTGTATGCTAGAATAATAAAGGAGTTTTTCATAAGGTGATAGATCTTTCCCAGCCATAGGAGATTAATAAACGTTTTGGAAGAAGACATCTAAGTAAGTTAGGGTTGACAAAAAAAAATGGTAATAAGAAAAAACCTGTTAAAAAAAAGTACTTTCATATATTTTCAATTTATTAATACAACAAAATAGCACACTAAAAGGTTATACCACATATTACTATACAGTGGGCCCTCTGTATGCACGCGTTGTGCATTCATGGATTCATCCAACCACAGATACAGAGGGCTGACCCTACTCCACCATTTTATATAGGAGACTTGAGCATCTGTGGATACTGATATTCGTGGGTGTCCTGGAACCAATCCACCACGGATACAAAGGGACTACTGTATTATTTTACCCAGTTTGATAAGTTTCAGAATATTTTCTCAGACATTTTAAGGAGAGGACTGTTAAATACTTTTTTATTTTTCTTTGTTTTTACACTGAGTGTGTAGTCCACTTCTTTTTACTTTTATGACAGGAGACTCACGGTCGCCTCCCTCCTGGCTCTTGCCTCTATCAGCTATACTGGGCTCCATGCCTCAACCTTCTTGGTTCTCACAGATATGACACCCTGGGGGATAGCTGTACATACCGAGTTTAGTTTTCCTGGCTCTCATTCACCCTGCCTTAGTTTTCACCACAAAGGCTTGTGCTTTGTGTGTCTGGCTTAGGGTAGGGTGAGTCTGCCATCACTGGGAGAAGAGCAGACCCTGGAAATCCACTGGTCCCAGGATGAGATGCACATGGAAGAGACTTGAAACCCAACCCTGGCTTGTATAAAAACCTGTGAGGAGAGTGAGTCCCTGCTGTTATAAAGTGTCTGTGTTTGTGTAGCGTGGTTATAGCGAAACATTATTATTCATGCATATGCTTAAGTCTCCTAAGAGTCAGACAAGTTTTCATGCTTACTTAGCTCAGATGACATCCATTAGGCAAAATTATGTCTCTGCTTCTAGACTTGCTAAAACTGAGTAATGATTTGAGGGTGCTTTTAACTATTACATCGGATCCCAAACTTGACCTGCCATGCAACCCACTAATGGGTGGAGACAGAGAAAGTAAAGTGGACAGTAATATATGTGTAAAATGACTATTACAACCGAACTTTTCCTGCATAATTACATTTGTAGAAGATATTTTCAATCGCTAGGGTTATACCTGTCTACACCCATATGCAACACGTGGAGGAATGCTGGATTGCTTTTGCCATTGATGATGGATTGACTATTAACAGATCAGAAGCAAGAACAACTATTAGCTTATGAAGAGAAAGTGACTTTTTTCTATTTTGTACTGTACATTCAAATAATAGTTAAAAGACAAATTACTTTTTTCATTTACTAAATGAGCTCTTCAGATAATCTAAAGATTAAATCTTTCTTAAGCAGTGATATATGGGTGCACATAAATATGAAGCTACGTAAGAACATAGATGGTCTATTCATTAGGCCAGCTATAAATGGGTGTTTCCACATGCCCAGAGTAGAACACTGATATACTTTATGAAGAGACAGGGGGAACATTTGTTAGTGTGCAAAAAAGCAGGAAGGAATTGCCAAAGAGGCCTTTTGATTTTAGGGGACAAGACACTGGGTATGGTTTTTGTTGTTTTTAACAGCAAGATATTCCATGCATAATATATGCTCTGGTCACATACATGGGGCAAATCCAAGTCCCTAATGAAGTGTTACCATACAATACAAACCCTTCCTGTGTTTTCCTTCTTTTGCGCTGGAGCAAGAGAGACAATCAAAACAGATATCTTTGTAACAAATGGAAATGGCATTCTCGATCAAAAAGGAATAAAGAAAGATTCATTAAATAAAACTTGTAAGATTCTCCTGGGATCAGATCTCCACAATAATGTCTAAGAAGGAGAACTCTTGAATGGGTAGCTTCACAGGAAGAGATTTCAATTTTATCTGAAGTAGAAATAACCTCTTCAAACTGAGGACAGGGGTTCTAAATAAGGAGGTCGGCAGATCATCCCGTGAAGATGCCAGTATTTACCATGAGAGAGCACAGGGAAGGCTGTGTAAGCTCTTTTCTCTTAAACTGAACTAGGAACAGGAGAACTTGTACTGAGACACTCAGAAAAATCCCTCTTAGCGAAAAAGGCTGGGTAGATCCCCAGAAATATCCAACACATTGGAGTTGAGTGCCTACTATGTGCCAGGCACTGCGCTCAATCCCAAGTGTAAAGCGGTAACAGACTTATGTACCTTCTATAGGCATAACCACATACATTTCTGTATGTATATATGTGCTCCAAGGAGAGGCAGCTTAACAATATTACTCAGGATATAAAACACCCTCACAGGAGGATTATGTGTCCTTACCCTAAGTACCAGGGAAAGAATCTACATTTTCCTACTTCTGGGTAATGCAACCTGAGTTGGGGTGTCCTAGTGGCACTTCAAACACTACACGTCTTAAGCTGCATTCATCATCCCCATGTATGTTTCTTTTGTATCTCTGTTATCAATAGCATTCATCAAGTTACCCAGGTCTTAAATTAGGGAGCCCTCATCACCTCCCCTTTTCTTGCTTACCTACACATCCAACCGGTCACCAAATCCTTTAAATTTTTTCTGCTCACCACCTCTTGATTCTGTCCCCTTTTCACCATTTCTACTGATGCGAGTAACAAAAACTGATGTTATTTCCAAAGCTTTTAATGGTTTCCCCGTACTGTCAGGAGATAAGCCAACTTTCTTTACATGGAATCCAAACCTTTTCACAATCAATTCTCCGTTTAGCCAACAGATGCAATGCTTGCTTCTTTCTTCTCCTCCTAGGCTTCTGAGTACCAAAACATCTCTGGGAATTTGTGTATTCTGACCTCACTGAAAGCATTACCCTTCCTCCTGTCCATTCTACTATGCTTACACAGTTTTTTGACTTAAGCATTAACAAAAAGAAAATCAATGTTACGTCTCCAGCCAGCCCCCCCTAAGACTTAGTTGCCTTTTAAAATGCGTACTTAACATGCGATATTGTAGTTTTATATCTTGTTTATTAAATTCTGAACTCTTTCAGGGTTTTAAATCTCTAAATTTCTTGTGATGAGCACACCGTGTATAATAAAAATTGCCAGTGCTCAGTAAATATATGCTTAATTCATAAAGGTAGGTGGTTATAGTGGTTAAAATATAGCTATAATAATTAAAAAATAAATGTCTTGATAGGGTAAGAAGCATTTAGCAAAATAGTTTGTAACTTGGATAAAATTTCTACAGTTATAAACTCCCCGCAATCTTTTTCTCCTCTGAGCCTTAATTGGGCATCTAATTCTATATTCCCATAATTTAATAAATAAGCTTGGTTCCTAAAAACATAAATATAAAGGAGATAAATGGCCTGAATATAATAATGAGCATCTATCAACATCACTTATATGACAGGTCTGCATATTGCATATTTACTTTTATTACAATCAAAATTATCCTGGAAAAACATTTCAGTTCAAGAAAGCAGCTGTCTTAGCTTGTGATTGCTTGAGATACCGACAAACCAATTTGTTAGTCACAGTGGTTCAGTGACTGGATAGCTCAAAATAATGTAAACTTATCCGAGCAAACCTCTTATGTTTCTAGGGTCATATAAATTGTGTTTTCTCAACTACTTAAAGCCAAGTAACTGAAACCCTTGGATAGTTTGTCATTTCTCTGTTGTAGCTTCTGCCCTGAAAATATTTGATTCGTGTCATATAAAGATCTGATTTGTAAATGGATAATAGATATACTTAGATGCACTAAATTCTTAGTTAAGGTTTCTGCATAGTTATCAGTTTAGGTATTGGTGATGTGCTTTCAACACATATTCTGAGTTGTGAGGCACAACTATAAGGTTGGACACACCCGAATAATGACAGTTTGAGGTACACAATTAATTGTTTGAGTCTTATACTGTTGCCAGAACTGCTCCGGGTATTTGCTCAAAACCCTCCACTGTTAGCGGGAGTGCCCTTGCTCAAAACTTGCCACTACACCGTCCCCTGCCCCCTCATTTAGCAGGAGTGAACATAAATCTTTAAGTTAAAGGGTCCAGAGATAAGAAACAAAGCTATGCATGCACAAGGGGAAAAAACAGATGGAACCAGCTGGGACCAAGATGGTGACGAATCTGACCTCCAACACACCCTGAGTCTCATTATATGTTGATTTTACTACACACCTATTGGTGGCCAGGACCAGATATTAAGGACCAAAAAAGGATAAAAAGGGGGTGGCACCCTGCTCCCTCAGGGAAAAAGCCCCGCTCCTTCCCTGGTAGACGAATGCATATACCTCCCCATCATTATTAGCCTCACTCCTCCTCCCTTTGTCTTTACTGTTTAAAGAAATGGGCGAGAAATTGATCTGTGAACTTAGTTCCTGCTTCTTTATTTGTTGGCCACTGAATAAAGCTTGCGCTGTGTCGATCTTAGTTATTTGCTTACTGGAACCAAATGGAAAAAGAACAGTCCCCTGCCGAGGCAGAGAGCCTCGGCCAGTCTAAGGCCCAAGTAGTGTCAGTACGACTTAATTCAGTAATAATGCCCGAGTCAGTCAATCATATTGTATAAATGAATTAATAAGTACAAAAAATATCTGTAGGTCATGCAATGATTTGGTCTTTATAAAATATGGTTATGACTGAAAAAAGATGGGTATACTTTGTTCAATATATTTTAAAATGAAGACTGATAAATGTAATCAACATTGAAGAAAGAGTATGGTTGATTTATGTTTTAAAAATTTTCTTTAAAGGTTTCAGCCCAATTAAACAACATTTGAGCACCATAGATAAATAGGTATATCTGACTTTCTAAATGCTCTATTTCTTTAGTTTTACCTTATTCTAGACCCCTCATTTCCTGTAGAAATTTTAATAACTTGCACACCTTTATTGGTGACCTTAAAAATCACATTTCTAAAATGCAAATTATCATATAATCATTTGATAATTCTTTTACTTATCTAGTTCTAATAGCTACCCACAGAAATATGATCAACGTTCCCTAAAAGGACACACAATACTTCCCAATTTGAATTAGTGTGAGAAACTTCTGCTTCTCTTCAGTATTGTTCGTGTGCTCCACACACCCCTAAATTTCCTTGAAGAATCGTGTAATTTTATACCAGGCAGAGGCTGTTCCCTTGGCTTCTTTAGACTCACTTACCCCCCGACCAAATCGAGAACGCTGACTTTCCATTATGTCTCAGATCACATGTTATTTCCTCTGTCAAATGTCCATTGAATCCCCTGAGGAAGCAGGTATACCGTTGTTTGTAGGCAAATGATCTATATGCATATTTCATAGAATTTATTACACTGCACTGTAATTTTGTTTCAGATCATCTGTTTCCTCCTTTAAAGTATAAACTGTTTCTGCTTTGGGAGCCTGTTTTATTCCTCTCTATATTTTCTAAGTGCATTTCTTGGTGCATGGCCCCCAATAGATGCTCCACAGCCCACAGTTCATTCCATCAACCAGAAGAAGGAAGAATGACAGATACAGAAAACTCCACCATTCAGCTTTTGCTATAGGTTTAGGTATTGCCCATGCTTTTTAATATTGAAGAAAAATCACCCTGAGACACAAATACCTATATTTTATTTTAAGATGGTGCTAATGCTTGCATTAAACCACCACTTCTTATTCACAACAAATGAATAGGTTAATTGTGCTGAATTTCAGGTCAGCAAAATAAGATGTGATTTAACTGAGCAGTGTGAAAAGCGGTATCTTTTCATAAATAAATGAAGCACATGGTCCTGTTGTGCATGTAATCCATGGTGCAGAAATAAACCCTCTGAAGAACTATTATCAATCATAAATAGCATTATTAGGGATAAGCCAAACTTATTTTTTTTTCAGCTATCATTCAAAATGGATTTATCAAAACATAAAAGGTCTTTTAAGCTTGGTGGAAGCTTGTTCCATTAGAAGCTGATGTGGTTATTATTGGATGTTTCCATATGACTGTTTTCCAGAGGCCCATGAAATTTTAATTTACTTGAAAAACTAAAATGCAGAATTATTTGTTTTGACATGTTTAATCACTTTTCCATTTTAAAGCTAAAGATGAGAAATTGCTGGGGAAAGTTAAAAAATAGTGTCAGTATGAACACAAAGAAATGAGAGATTTTCAAATAAAACTTCACATTATTAAATTGTCATTTAGTTGCAGTGTTTTTATTACTTCTTTAGAATGTGAAAAGCATATAAATTGTTTTTGTTATTGCTGATTTAATGTGAAATTAAGGTACTTAAAAAAAAATCAATATAATGTCCCACTGCATGCCACTAATTGAATTACTGGTGATGAAAACATAAATATATAACATAAAAATCTGAATTAAAATTTAATTTATTGTACCTTTTCTGATAAATATAGGCATTTATATTTGGGTGGAGTAAAAAGTATCTGAAACTCATTCATACTATTCATTTGTTTATCTGTCTAGCCAAGTGCATTGAACATGTATATCTGTGTCAGGTACAGGACTAGACTCCTGGGAAACACTGTGGAACCAGGGATGTGGAATCCTGATTCTCAAAGAGCTTATATTAGTGGTAGAGATAAACAAGAAATTAAAATTGAAACAAAGCAATCACATATTATTTTTTAAACAGATGCCAAAGGACTATACTGCAAAGCTACAGTAATCAAAATATCATGGTGCTTGCACAAAAAGAGACACATAGATCAATGGAACAGAATAGAGAGCCCAGAAATAAACCCGTGCACCTATGGTTAATCTACAACAAAGGAGGCAAGAATATACAATGGAGAAGACAGTCTCTTCAATAAGCGGTACTGCGAAAACTGAAGTTATGTGCAAAACAATGAGATTAGAACATTCCCTTACACCATATACAAAAATAAACTCAAAATGATTTAAAGATCTAAATGTAAGACCTGAAACCATAAAACGTCTAGAAGAGAACACAGGCAGAACACTCTTTGACATAAATCATAGCAATGTTTTTTGGATCTGTCTCCTAAGGCAAAAGAAATAAAAGCACAAATAAACAAATGGGATTTAACCTACAACCTTTTGCACAGCAAAGGAAACCATCAACAAAATGAAAAGATCACCTATGGAATGGAAGAAAATGTTTGTAAATGATATGACTGACAAGGGGTTAATATCGAAAATTTATAAACAGTTCATGCAACGCAACAACAAAAAACCCAATCAAAAAATGGGCAGGAGACCTGAATAGATATTTTTCCAAAGAAATCATAGAGGTGGTGAACAGGCATATGAAAAGATGCTCACTCAACATCACTAATGATCAGGGAAATGCAAATCAAAACAACCATGAGGTATTATCTCAGACCTGTCAGAATGGCTATTATCAAAAAGTCTACAAATAACAAATGTTGGCGACGATGTGGAGAAAAGGAACGCTTGAACACTGTTGGTGGAAATGTAAATTGGTGCAGCCACTATGAAAACAGTATAGAGTTTTCCTCAAAAACCTGAAAATAGAACTACTGTACGATCTAGCAATTCCACTCCTGGGTATATATCCAGAAAAAAATGAAAACACTAATTTGAAAAGATGCACGCACCCCAATGTTTATAGCAGCAGTATTTACAATAGCCAAAATATGGAAGCAACCCAAGTGTCCATCAGCACACAAAGAAGAAGACGTGGTGTATACACACACACACACATATGTATATATATATATATATATGTGTGTGTATATATATAAAATGAAATATTACTCAGCCATAAAAAAAATTCTGCCATTTGCAGCAATGTGAATGGACCTAGAGAATATTATGTTTAGTAAAATAAGTCAGAGAAGAACAAATACTGTATGGTATCACTTATATGTGGAATCTAAAAAATAATACAAATGAATGTTATAGCAAAACAGACTCACAGATATAGAAAACAGACCAGTGGTTACCAGTGGGGAGAGGAGCAAGTTTGGGGTATGGGATTAAGAGATACAAACTACTATGTATAAAATAGATAAGCAACAAGGATATGTTGTGCAGCACAGGGAATTATAGCCATTATCTTATAATAACTTTTAATGGATTTTAATCTGTAAAAATACTGAATCACTATGCTGTACACCTGAAACTAATATATTGATAATATTGTAAATCAAATATACTTCAAAAAGAGAAACGCTAAAGGAAATAGAGATCAATAATATAAAATAGAGGCTAGCCTTGAGTAGAATGCTCAGAAAGAGTGACCTGAGGAAGTGCCTCAAAGCTGGAAAATGAAGAAAAGAATGACAAGTGCGTTGAGAATTGCATCATTTACAGGAAGGCACCGAATGCTCAGAAAGAGTGACCTGAGGAAGTGCCTCAAAGCTGGAAAATGAAAAGAAACATGACAAGTGCGTTGAGAATTGCATTTACAGGAAGGCACCATCCCTTACAAAAGTTACATTTGTTTCCAGCCAGGCTAACTTTTTCTCTTCCCTTTTCAGTATCATCTCCCTCCTGATCATTTCTGGTATAATATTCACACCAAAATCGGTTCTCAGGGAAAAAGATGTGAAACTTCTTCCAGAAATATTAGAATTTTAATAGGGGTTAAAACCCCTGTTCATCACAATGGAAAGAAATAATGTTCTAAAACTAACGTTTCTGGCATTATGTGCTTAGTACACTTTGGGGACCTGTGGGTGGGGTGGGAGGAACTTTCTTGGCCACCCAGAAATGAGGCCAAAGAGGCAATAACTAAAGGTCGGCCTTGGTGACAATTTCTTTCTTTTCTTTTTTTTTTTTTTTGCAGTACGCTGGCGTCTCACTGTTGTGGCCTCCCCCGTTGCGGAGCACAGGCTCCGGACGCGCAGGCTCAGCGGCCATGGCTCACGGGCCCAGCCGCTCCGCGGCATGCGGGATCCTCCCGGACCGGGGCACAAACCCGTGTCCCCTGCATCGGCAGGCGGACTCGCAACCACTGCGCCACCAGGGAAGCCCAACAATTTCTTTTTTTAAATATTTATTTATTTGGTTGCACCAGGTCTTAGTTATGGCATACGTTTCTGGCATTATGTGCTTAGTACACTTTGGGGACCTGTGGGTGGGGTGGGAGGAACTTTCCTGGCCACCCAGAAATGAGGCCGAAGAGGCAATAACTAAAGGTCGGCCTTGGTGACAATTTCTTTTTTATTTTTTTTTTTTGTGGTATGCGGGCCTCTCACCGTTGTGGCCTCACCCA
>NC_041218.1:8782507-8789211 GCF_002837175.3 Physeter macrocephalus
CATCGGCAGGCGGACTCGCAACCACTGCGCCACCAGGGAAGCCCGACAATTTCTTTTTTTAAATATTTATTTATTTGGTTGCACCAGGTCTTAGTTGTGGCATGTGGGCCCCTTAGTTGTGGCATGTGAACTCTTAATTGCTGCATGCATGTGGGGTCTAGTTCCCTGACCAGAGATCAAACCCGGGCCTCCTGCATTGGGAGTGTGGAGTCTTATCCACTGCGTCACCAGGGAAGTCCTGACAATTTCTTGAAGATAGGTTTTTTTCCCCTTGGGCTATGAGCAGGATAGTAAAAAAAAAAAAAAACCATGCCCAGAAACAAATGGAGAGTGGAGTCAGGTGTGTTTATGATCTGGGTTTTACTGGAAAGGAAGAGTGGAGATGGAAACAGACATGGTTGTTTTCGTAATAGGGAAGGACAAATCTGACTCCATATTGGATCTGTTTCTTTTACTTTAAACTTTGTATTCTATTACTTCTGCTACAAGTTAATCACTAAAGGGATGTTGCCTGTAGCTTAAAGTATACATAATGGCCCTTCTCTGGGACCCCTGCCTCCCATGCCTGAGCCTTAAGCTAAAATACCTGTATTTAAGTACAGCATTTATGAGGTTAGTTGAAATTTCAGAGATGAGAACAAGGCATTCACTTCTGTGTTTATTTCCCTCATGAACTGTAGGTGTTGAATTCACTTAAGTGATCATAGAACCTTTTTGGGGTTCATCAATTTGTTCAATATCAGAATTGGCAACTAAACATGATTTTTTACAGATCAATAGGCCAAAACACATATTTGACAGTTTTGTCAGATATTGAACTATTGTCTCTCGGGTCAAAATATCTACGCTTCTCTATTTTTATTTTGTGATGCTGCCTATGAGACTCTGAAAATTACATTTCTCCTTTACCAGATGGTTCTGTGTTAGATTCTACCATCTGGGTGCTAAAGGAAGACCGTGGGCGAGAGGGAAAAAGAAGGAACTGGTTCCTTCTTCTTTAGTTTGCTGTTCTTACTAGTGTTGCCACACAAATGGCCCTTTACCTGTGTACCTGTAATTGGTACCCGTAGCATTTGGTTACCACTTCCAGATTTTCCCATACTCTGAAACATGTCAGTGAGGCAGGAGATAGATGGGCCCTTAGGGCAAACAGTTGCAGTTTCTTCTCTGTGGACCTATACTCCAAGAGGAAAATAGCAGGACAATCGAGGGAGGAGGCTGGGCCCTGCCCAGATAGAAGATAAGAGACCGCATATTTCTTATTCTCGAAGTCAGGAGACTATTTCTTATTCTCTGACTACACATGTGCAGAAAAGCTCCTTGGAGGTCAAAAAGGGAGGGGGCACCACTCCATAGTAAGTGATGCTAACGACACATAGGCCTCTTGAGTAGAATCCATCTTGGCTAAGATATGCACACGCACATGGGAGGACCCTGAGATATACCAAATACGGACTCTGAACCAGGCAAATCAAAATGGCCAAAGGAAACCCGAAGAAATGCCCCATATAAGTGATTTAAACTGCCACGAGGGTGCGACTCTCTCTGAGCCCACCTGTACCAGTACTGTACTGTTTTTTTTTTTCCTCCTAATAAACACTGTACTTGTTTCACTACTTTCCATCCTTGCGGGAATTCTTTTTCCACAAAGCCAAAGGGCCACGGCCTTGTCACTGACCAGTGGTCTATTGGCTAGAATTTGGTACTCTCACTGCTGTGACCCAACCTCAATCACTGGCAGGGACTGAAACCCTGCTTCAAGCTGCTGCAAGCCGAGGCCACCTGAGATCATCAGCACACGTTGGCGGGCACCTATGCTTAGAGGACGGATCCTGATCCTTAGGGGTTCTTCTTCCAATCTCAAAAGGTACCAACAAAGTAGGGCAACATTGCTTCCTTTCCCATTAATATATGCACTACTACTACATAGGATTCGAGTTACGTAGGACATACTATGTGTTTTCATACAGATATATCACAGAATGCATTAATACAAGCATGTGCTGAAAGTCTTGATAGCACATAATACATATTATTTACCATATTTAATTATGCATAATATTGTCTCCGTGAATATTCTTTACTAACGGTTATTCATGCATTTACACAGGGCATTGAATCCTTAGCTATAAGTACTGTGTTCTACTCATTAAACCTCTGTCAACATTCAAGTCACTTATGCAGAGGTCTGGGTTCCAGTTCTGCAGGAGCCCTCCTCCAAATCTCTATATTCTGATAACCCAATATCTTCCCTTCTTTTCTCCAGCAATTACTATACTTGTGTTACCTTAGTTTCCTTTTGCCTTTTTTTGGTCTGCCACTGTCTATTTAGCCATTTCTCTCTACTGAATCCTCTCTGTTGAAATACCTGGATGGTTTCTGTTTCCTCACTGAACTCTGACTGATACAACAACATATAATGAGTCTAGGACATCTTCTTAATACATCAGACCATATCCCAAACCATACTGTATAGTTTCTTTTTACAATATTTAAAACATTCAGTAATTAGCAGTTAGAAAACTTCTTGGAAACAAGGGTGGTTTTACAAGTTACTGGTTTCAGTTCAATATTTCTTTTTGAAGGCAGCTGAAAATAGAGCTCTCTCCATTTTGGTGCATGATATGCATTTTGTTTCAATTTACCAGAAGTGTTGATGAGAGGACAGAATGGATTTTATTTTTTTAGCAACTAGAATGCAGGAATAATTAATATAAAAATGAGGAATTATTTTAAAGTCAGTAATTATTGTCAATATGGTGAGCATATACAATTTCTTATGATTGGTCCTATATTTTGAATGATTTTAAATTCTAGGTGAAAATTGATACTTCTCTTAGACAGCTTTACCTTAACCCAATCTAGAAGATTCAAAGTGCTCCATAGTTTTGTAAAACCTAGTAGATCACTCCTTGCCAAACTCTTTCAACTCAAAAAAAAACCCCAAAAAACTTTATCCCAAATTTCCCCTCCAGCTACTCATTTTTTAATGCAAAATTCCTCACATGACATGGTATACTCCTGATCTTCGATTTCTGATCTTACCCTCTTTCGCAATTAAAGCCATTTTACAACAAGTATTGCCTCTACCACCCCACAGAGTGCTCACTGCTTTCTCTTGTCAAGATCTCTTATCTTTAAGATCTCTTATCTCTTGTCATGATGGATGTTATCCATCTGATGGACTTAGTTCTCAGTCCTTATCTTATTTGAGATTCTAGCAGCAACATACATGGTGGATCACTGCCGCCTTCTTGAAACAATTTCTTTACTTTCTCAACACCACATTTTCTTAGTAATCCTTGACTCTTCTCCTTGTCCTATGCAGCATATCCAATCTCTCAGTAAACTGACTTCAAATTATATCCAGAATCCAACTACTTCTCTACACTTCAAAACTTCCACTACCACACACTCTGGGCTCACCTGGATTTTAACAGTTCTGTTTCTATAGCTGGACCTTGAAGTCTATATTTTTAACACAGCAGCCAGAATGACCATTTATAATGGCAAATAGATTATGATTCTTCCGTTGCTTCCTTATTTCATTCAGGGTAAAAGGCAAAGTGTTTGAGGTGGACTGTAGGTCTTATATGTAATGAACCCCCATTACCTTTCCTCTTTTACTCTCCTGTCACTCACCTTTCTAGAAACGTAACTTCTTTGCTTCACACATTTTAGGCATGCTCCTATCTTTGGGTGCTTTTCTTTCTGCCTGGGATGCTCTTCCCCAACATATCCACTTGGATCGCGCCCTCACCTGTTGGAAGTTCTTTTCTCACCTTTACTATGAGGCATATGCTGATCTATTTGATACTGTTATGTGCCTAACCCGCCTGCCCTCCAAATAACACACCAGATCCCTTTTTATGTTTGTTTTTTTTTGTGGTATGCGGGCCTCCCTCTGCCGTGGCCTCTCCCGTTGCGGAGCACAGGCTCCGGACGCGCAGGCCCAGCGGCCATGGCTCACGGGCCCAGCCGCTCCGCGGCATGTGGGATCCTCCCAGACCAGGGCGCGAACCCGCGTCCCCTGCATCGGCAGGCGGACGCGCAACCACTGCGCCACCAGGGAAGCCCCTACCAGATCCCTTTTATCCTACATCTTCCTCTGCCACAGTGTTTTTCACTTATTATCTAACACACTATCTAATCTCTGTATATTTTATTTATATATTACAATTATAAGTTAGTCTTCTACCACAATTTAAGCTCCATTGATCAGAAGTCTTTGTTTTGTTCTCTGATTTATACCAGGTGTGCACAACACAATAAGCTTGGTATACAGTAAATATTCAATAAATATTTGTTAAGTGAATGTAGAAATTTATGTAACCACCCACTACTCCCTGACAAGTCTCTGCATTCCTTAAACAACTTCCTCCTGTTCTATGGGGGAGAGAGCAATGTGCCTATTTCCTTTGCGCTTTTAATCCCTAAAACTCTTCCCACACCCAACTGGATTGGAAAAGTATGCCAAAGCTCCACTAAATCCAAAGCTCCACTAAATCCAAATATAATCCTATATATTTGGTATACCCTTCCCTGATCCCCATTAATTTGACCTAATCTCCTGTTCCTAATTTGAAAAACCAACATGGACCATTGGAAAAAATTCCAGGAATGAACATCAGAAGACTCTCTGCTCTGGGTCATGTTACCACATAGCTGTGTAACCCTGGGCTGAACTTTTTTTTTAACATCTTTATTAGAGTATAGTTGCTTTACAATGGTGTGTCAGTTTCTGCTTTATAACAAAGTGAATCAGTTATACATATACACATGTTCCCATATCTCTTCCCTCTTGCGTCTCCCTCCCTCCCTCCCTATCCCACCCCTCTAGGTGGTCACAAAGCACCTAGCTGATCTCCCTGTGCTATGCGGCTGCTTCCCACTAGCTATCTATTTTACGTTTGGTAGTGTATATGTGTCCATGCCACTCTCTCACTTTGTCCCAGCTTACCCTTCCCCCTCCCCCTATCCTCAAGTCCATTCTTTAGTAGGTCTGCATCTTTATTCCCATCTTGTGCCTAGGTTTTTCTGACCATTTTCTTTTTTTTTTTTCTTTTAGATTCCATATATATGTGTTAGTATACGGTATTTGTTTTTCTCTTTCTGACTTACTTCACTCTGTAGGACAGTCTCTAGGTCCATCCACCTCACTACAAATAACTCAGTTTCATTCCTTTTTATGGCTGAGTAATATTCCATTGTATATATGTGCCACATCTTCTTTATCCATTCATCTGCTGATGGACACTTAGGTTGCTTCCATGTCCTGGCTATTGTAAATAGAGCTGCAATGAACATTTTGGTACATGACTCTTTTTGAATTATGGTTTTCTTAGGGTATATGCCCAGTAGTGGGATTGCTGGGTCGTATGGCACATATGGTGACCTTATCTTTGATAAAGGAGGCTGGGCTGAACTCTTAACATCTGAGCCTGCTTCCTCATTTTTTTAATGAACCAGTGGTACAATCTGATCTGTAAAATTTATTTGGATTCTAATGTTATATGACTGTAATTATAATTTAAGCACAATGTTTATAGTGTATATTTATGTAAAAAGCACACCTTATAAACTGGTGTTATTTTACCACTAATTAAAGCTCACATTGTTTTTAACATCATATAGATAAGTCAGGTGTCCATTTATTTAATTTTTATCTCCTCAACTATACTGTAAATTATTGGAGATACTGATTCTGTCCTCTTTGTTTCCATACTACCAGGAATAAGTAACAATAACATAACAGTAGCACAGCCTAATATTTATATGAGCCAGAGACCCTTCTAACCATTTCACATTTAATTCTCAAGGCCAGCTTGAGAGGTAGATACTATTATCATCTTCATCAGACCATTTTACAAACTAAGAACCTGTGACCCAGAGAGTTTAAGTAGTTGATGGATACTGAACATAACAGTAGATTTGAACCCCGGCATTCAGGTTCTAGAGTTCAAGTTCTTGATCACAACATACTGCTCCTTATCTAACTCTCAATACATATCAATTATTTAGGTAAGAGGAAGGCAGAGATCAGAACAAATGAATAAGTAGGTACCTTTTTGATTATAAAATGTTTGAATTTGAATAGATTAATATTTGGTTTCCTGAAGGAGAGCTCATCTCCTGTGTACACAAGTCAATATTGTTGCTACAGAATGTTTCTGCTGGGTACTGGCAGTTGCAACATTGTCTTCATCATTAAATTCAAGATACATATTTGGGGGCATAAGGTATTGATGCTTCTTACCATTTCCCATTGGCAAAGTTCAGGGTAACACGGCTTTTGCATGGCTGCATCAGGGAAAAGAAATTTGGATGCATAACTACATCCAAAAATCAAAATTAACAAGAGAGGCTTCCCAAAGACAGTTCCATTTCCAAATTAGTATGTGGAAGCCAAAGGAAGACCCTGCTGTTCTTTCCAGCTCTGCGCTCTGGTAGCAACCGTTCAGCAGCAGTGAAAACATACTGGAGCAACGTGTTAAAAAAAAAAAAATCCCTGAGAAGAACCATTGTTTTTTTCTGGATTTGCAAACAAAACAGACTACCAAATACATGCCAAATGAAAGTTATGTTTTATATGTGCATTTTCTTTACCCTTTAGAAACTGCTTTCCGCAAAATTATTGGCAAAGAAACAAAACAATTATATTCATGCAGGTGAAACTGGAGAGTGGAAATACTAAACTTAGGCCA
>NC_041218.1:8789292-8840630 GCF_002837175.3 Physeter macrocephalus
AGGCCACGAAAATAGACTTTTGCCTGAATACCCTGACAAGATATAACTATTTGATGTATCTGTATTGAGAGAAGTTATTTCAAGGGATCAGTTGAAAAGTATATTTTATATTCGATTATATTTGGTTGTTATTATACAACGGCCTGCATGCTAGATATATACTGACTTTACTATCAATTATCTGCCCATTTCTCACTTTTTTTCTTACCGCCTAACCTTATGAAACAGTAACTCTAATCCTACTCACCATTTTCCTTTCACCGGTTTCCTCTTATTTACCCTTTGATTTACTTGGTATCTCAACATTTTCCCTAGCTTTTGGAATACCTGCCGCTTTTTTATTGTTTTTGTTTGTTTGTTTGTTTGTTTACTAGCATGGGGTACTAGAAAGTGCATGGGCTTAGGGAGAGAACCAAATTCATTGCAAGTACTAACTCTGCCACTTTAGAACTTAGAGAGTGGATATAATCTTTATAAGCTTCGGCTTTCTCCTTATAAAAGGACAATGGCCGTTTCAGGATCTGTTGTGATGATCATGTGAGGTAGAATATATCAAGTCCCCAATATCTGTCACAGAGTGCCCCTTAGTATGCTAGCTCTGTTCTTTCTCGTTGTTTTTCATGAAACAACATTGTCTTGGTTGATATTCTATTCCTTTTGCAGTCCTTATATAATCTTTATAAGCTTCGGCTTTCTCCTTATAAAAGGACAATGGCCGTTTCAGGATCTGTTGTGATGATCATGTGAGGTAGAATATATCAAGTCCCCAATATCTGTCACAGAGTGCCCCTTAGTATGCTAGCTCTGTTCTTTCTCATTGTTGTTTTTCATGAAACAACATTGTCTTGGTTGATATTCTATTCCTTTTGCAGTCCTTAGAGTTCTTTCCAGGGTCTATCTCCGATCTCCTTCAACAGTCATTCCAGATAGATTCAATTCATTTTCCTTAAGATGTAATCTTATCATTCATCTATTTTTAACTATTTTTGTAAACTTTCACCATTTTGAGTATACTTATTGTGACTTCTCATTGGAGATGGCAAGAAGCGGGTTGAACAAGGAGTGGACAGTACTAATACTATAATAAGAGACAAATACACATATATGTATAGATTATAATAAAAGCTATAAAGGAAATAAGCAAAACTATATGGTAAAGAGTAATAAGTATTAACTTTAGACTCAGATATAAAAGATAATAAAAGGGTCAAGCTGGGATAGGAAAAACCTAAAGTACAAAGACCCTACAAATTTAAAGAACTTGACTATTCAAGCAGTGTAAACATAGGGCAAGAAGGAAGAGCTGAGTTTGGAGAGGTAGGTAGAAGCCAGATCGTGGGAGGTGTAATGAGCTATGGTAAGAAGTTAGGGTTGAAACTCATTGAAGGATTTCTTCTCAGGGAGTACCATGATCTGATTTTTAAATGATCTCCCTGGCTACTATGTGGATAACCAAGTAGATAGATAGATAGATAGATAGATAGATAGATAGATATAATAGATAATAGATTATAGAGTGGGTTTATACACAGGGCACTCTGTTTATATCCTCAATGCTTTAGCACATACTTGGTACCCAACGTGTATTAATGAATGAGTCAGGAAATAATGTGTGTGAGTACGTGAGATTGTGTGTGTGTGTGTATGTGCATCTATGTGTATGTATGTAGATAAGACTGAAATCACATACTTGAGTGGATTTTTATGGAAAACTGTGACTTTTCCCCTCTTTATAATTTCTCTATTTTATGATTCTCACAGAGTGGTATGTGCATTTTTCGTGGAGATCAAAGACCAGGGTAATAAAGGGACTTCTGGGGAGATAAAGGTAGCAAAGAGAAGGCTGGCCTCTCTGCTGGTCCTCTGTGGAAGAGGAGGAGCATCTCAGCTGTCAACAGTCCCACAGTGAGAGGAAGCCCACTTAGGAGCTGATAACAGCAAGGAGGAGCCCATGATGAGAAGGACAAACTTCTACGCTGACTCCTCAGAGAAGGTGCCGGATAATTCCTCTGGCAGAGGAAGCTGAACGCTGGTGGGAGAAAGGCGTCCATTGCTCCCTCTCTTCCTTGCTGAATCCTACCTTCACTTATCCCTCTTTTGCCTCTCAGCTTCTACCTCTAAGGAATACGTTTTGAAAACTAATAGATTCCAGTTAAGGCTCATTTTCACTCTAAAATTCTCTTTCTCTTACCTTTATTATAGTTCATTTTTTTTCTAACACTGGAATCTAATATTGACAGTCAGTTATTTTGACCATGTAGATAAATGCCTACTGCCTCATGCCAAACTCACACATAGACACATAATTTATGTTTGTGCCTGCTACTGATAAAAATGAGAGGAACATGTTATAGTGAACAAAGCACTAGAGAGTGCACATATTTAGAAAAATAGAGTTTAGAGCTTGTCTAAAACAAGAGTACAGATAATAAAGCATGGTTTAGAATAGCACAGAAGAGTACTAGTAGAACAATCTCATTGTATGATTAGTTCTGACCATACTAGAGAAGAATCAACAATGTCTCTTCATTGTTTAGAAGTGCAAAAACTTCACGAAGAAAGCAAAAGTAAAATGCAAGGTGTCTAGGATTTTTTCAAAGCACAGATATACTGGGAAAGGGGGGGAAAAAGGAGGAAGATCAAAACAGCATAGAGCAAAATGATAAAGAAAAGAAAAACTCTGAATGGTCCTAAAAGGAACCTCAGGAATCAGTTTAGCTTATTTACTAGAGAAGACAACGGAAGTCCACACACGGAGGGGAGGCGAGCCTGGATTCCTCCCTTACGGGCACTGGGCTTTGGGAGTGTAACAGGAGAGACCCCTCAACTTGGGCACTATTGACATTTGGGGCCAAATACATCCTTGTTTGGCAGGGAGGAAGGTTTTTTCTGTATTTTATGGGATATTTAACAGTATCTTTGTCCTCCATCCTCTGGATGCCAGTAGTGTATGCCCACGTGCGCACACACACCCATCCCCCAATTTGCGACAACCAAAAATGTCTCCAGATATTGCCAAATATCCCCTGGAGTCAAAATCACACCCAGTTCAAAACCAGTGCTTTAGAAGTTCTGTCCCTTAAGATTTCTTCTTCCCACCTCCCTGTATTAATATCCATGGTTTCATTAAGGGGAAAATAGGGAACCAGAAAAGCTAGGAACTGTTATTATTATTATTATTATTATTATTATTTTTGGTAAATGCTCAAATGTGTGAGAAAAGGGAATGGAAGAGAGCAAGCACTTTAAGAAAGTTCAGGAAGAGCTATAATTCTGACTTTAATGTCACATCCTCTTACTGATTAAATCTGTTCTATTCCAAACCATTCAAACATGGCAAATGGAGACATTATAGCACTCAATTAGAAATAGAATTAGTGAATTTTAAGGTTTTTAACTTCATTAAATATTGAAGTTTTTAAAGAGCATACACACCTACACACTCCTACACATTCACACACCTATCGGCTGCATTCATTACTGGAGATCCACTCATTCACAGCAACAGAGCTCACAATCTGTATTTTTTTTTTTTTCAAGAGTGATGCCCATTGGCTGTTCTATGTAATAAATTGCACTGTGCATTACAGAACTGCTGCAGGCAGCCAAAAATACATAAAGATATAGAACACCCTCTTTTTCTTGCAGTTTCCTAAGGGAAATATTTCTTATAGAGACTATCGAGGGTTTTAGTTCCCTCATCAAGCTTTTAATGAACGAACCATTTGTTAGGTATGCCTATGGTGCTGATTATCCTGCATGAAACAGAATACATAGCTCTTTGGTTAGAAAAGGTTAGACGTGTACCTGTGACTGCATCTACATGGACAATCCAGATTTCACCTTTTCCTCTATGGCGTTGAATTATAAAGAATACAGGAAAAGATAGAGAATTTGTTAGCTCTGTTCTTCCCATCATAGTGAATAAAGTGTGCAAGAAGGGCAGCAAGTGTGCGCCATGTGGTCCTATGTGAACCTCGGAAAAATAGGTGCCTGTTCTGGGATTGGGATGGAAGGATGGTGGAGGTGCTATTTATTCCTCCACATCATGTATAGCGTCTCCTGTGAAGCTACTCTGAAGTTTGGGTTTTATTAAGTTATCCAGTAGAGAAAGGGTTATTGGCTGGAGTTACCAAATAGAAGAGTCAGAGACAACACAATTTGATCATCCAAGACATAATTTCCCTTGACAAAGAAAGTCAGGCTAGGCTCTTACGACAAGTGGAAAGTCGTTTTCAGTAAATGTAGAACTGACTGGAGATCAGGGGCCTTAAGTAGAAGGTTGAAAAGACATTGATTTGCTTATTTTTCCCTGGCATTATCATGTCAAATGCATTCCTAAGACTGAAGAATAAAGCTAAATTAATTTTAATTATGCACATTTCTACCTTTTTGTATTCTATGTGGAAATAATAAATACAAAGGGAATATGACTAGTTTTAAGGTTTTACTTCATGTCACGCTCCTGAGAATACATTTTTCGGCAAACGCGTAGATATACTTTTATTTTATTCATATAAGAGTTTACCCAGTACAGCTCTAGGCTTCAATACGCTAAAAAACAACTCTTCCTGCTATAAAAGTATCACATCAAAATTCAGGTCCTGATCAATTTCACACACATTAGCCTCCTACAGTTAAGCAATTATTTCCTTGAGATACTTGCTCCTCTCATTTCACAACGAATTTGGTTCATATAAATTGATGAAGACAACAGAATTATAAAGTCACATTTATAACATCTTGGTATCAGTTCATTAAAAAAAAAATCAATCAACTGGATATTGGGAAACATGCCATGTATAAGATTGTGCTCAGCTCAGAGGTAGAAGTAAGAACAGGATTTCTGTCCTCTGAAAGCTTTAGTAGATTAAGCCTTTTCAACCAGGGTAGTCAAACATCTGAGCCACATAATATATGATTTCAAACTAGTGAAAACAATAAAAGTAGCTTAAAATTTTAGAAGGATTTGAGATCACCATGGGATGAGTGTTCAGGCTTTTTGTGGAAAACACATGGGACTTCATCTTAAAAATTGAGGGCTTCATGGAAGATTTTCCAATGGGAATATGATGACACAGTGGAAGCACTCACTTTGGAATTTTCATCAGGAGGGGATGTATGGAGTGGACTTGCTGAGAGATGGGAAGCAGAGATAAGAACAAGGACACTGCCACTGCCCAAGTGTAGCTCCAACAAAAAAAGCAAAGATGAAAATATTGATCACCTATTCTCTGCCAAGTGTTGTGATAAATTCTAGGAATCCAGAGATGAGTGAGACGTGAGAGTGGAGGAGTTTACAATTTAAGATGGAACAAAGAACGATTGTTATTATCCAAGATATGGGGTGCCATATATACCAGAGGATGGTAGATTATTCTCTGGGATTTGAGAGAGGAAATGATACTAAGTTATTACTAAATGTTACGAAAACTGAATCTTGAAGGATGAGTAGGAGTTTGCTGGGATAGCATTTAGAGGATGGGATTCTTGGCAGATAGTGGAAAGTAGTCAGAGCTTACGGTGTAAAGCAGGAAAAATGAGGCCAAATAACTCCAGCTGGGCTCAGTTTGGGCATACTCATGAAATTAGTCTGCTTAGAAATTAGGACTTATGGGTAATGGAGAAAATATCAAAGTATTTTCCTCGCATTTTAGAAATATAAACTTGGATAATGTGTGAGAGAGAAATGAGAAACAATAGGGAGTGTATGAAAAAGGCTCCTGGGAGAATCCCGATAAGACGTGATCAGGACATCATTGGTATGAGGTGCTGCATTCAACAAATATATCAGATGTGTCATATTCAACAATGCCTGGTCCTCGGTGAATGAAAGCCAGTGTGTTGAATTAATATGAGAGGCTGTGTAGTAGAAGGGCCAAAAGTGCTGACTTCAGACCCAGATATTTTCTGGACTCTTTTTCAAACTTTTCTAACCACTAGCTGGAATGGTCTAGGTGAGTTATTCTCTCTCTATGCCTCTGTTTCTTCATCTATTTAATGCAGATGATAATAGCCTTTATACTGAGGAGTTATTGAATTAAATGATTTAATACTCTGTGCACATTATCTTTGTTTAAACCGTGACTGAAACAGAGAAAGACCTCAATCAGTAT
The DNA here is from genome assembly GCF_002837175.3 of Physeter macrocephalus. Classification (NCBI taxonomy): domain Eukaryota; kingdom Metazoa; phylum Chordata; class Mammalia; order Artiodactyla; family Physeteridae; genus Physeter; species Physeter macrocephalus. Next base: position 8,795,409 of record NC_041218.1, read on the forward strand.
TAGCCACCGGGAAATCTGGCTCCAGAGATATATGCTTATAACTGCTGTGCCATAAAAATAGGACAGCGATTGAAAAGAAACACTCATTCTGGCAAGTAAGATGGCCTTTATTATCTTTTTAAATGATGGCCTTTTGAACTAGGAAAAGGAACAGATGGAGAAAGCACTTCCAAAGAACTGGTGGCACTTGCTAAATCATTACGTGTGCCAGGCAAAGATGAAGAACAAAATTTGAATTTTCTAAAGGTTTTGAACTTGGATACTACAAGAGTGATTTTACCATTGATATAAATTAGAAAGAAGGTTTCACAATTGTACCTGACTCACACGTCAGCTGAAGCCTTAAGCAAGTTAGTTAATTGAGAAGGACTTAGCACAGTGACAGGCATGGTGTAGGCATTCAGTAGCCTCTAGCGAGCGACATAGTCAACACTGCAATCCCAGGAGCAGATGAGAGACACATCTGGATGACCCTGGAGGCTCAGTTCTTCCAGACTTTTAGTTCCATAGCAGAGCTGGATCAGCAGATCTGAGTCAGCACGGCAGAGAAGCAGACTGATACCAGCCACTGGGCTCCAGGGGGCCTCCCTTTTCTAATAAGGCAGCGTTTTTTGACTCCTTCCCTCGTCATGACATGAAGCATTAACAGTGAAGGCTCCTCTCTACTGGAATCTTGGCTATGGTGTCAGCCAACCACCTATGCCCAGTCAAAGCTAAGAACTTGAGGCATTGTTTGTATCAGTACTTTACTACTTCTCTGCTTATAGTTCTCCCCACGTCTCTCGATAAACTGTGTCGTATCTGTATGCCAAGAAGGAATAGGCATGTGATGAAGGAGGGAGGTGGAGATTTGGCATAGGTCTGCACAGGAATTGAAAGAGGCATTTCAGGTTGGGAGATGGTTGAAACTCATGTCCAAAGGGGTAGGCGATATTTATAGGCAGTAGTGGGTTGTAGTCTAGACTCCAGTCAGCAATGTCAGGATTAAAGATAAAATAACAGGGAATTTGAATGAGGGGGAGGAAAACTGCTGGGAAATCAGAGGAGAGCAGTACTCCAGTATCCAGGCAGGGCACTGGCAGCATGGTGAAATGTCTAGGGGTAGCAAAATCTCAGCCTGTGGACAGAGGTTCAGCAATAGGGATTCAATCTCTGAAATGATCCCAGAAAGACTAGAGGTGCTAGAATAATGACTGGCAGATTACCAGCATCTTTCAGAAAATATCAGATGCTAATAAGTGCTACAGCAAAGATCTAGGCAGAACTTTACTTGTAAAAATTAGATCTTAAGGAGTGAGAGAAAAAAAGCAGTGGCTGGAGAAGAAAGAGGACTCAGAAATAATTAGGAATTCAGTTATCAAAATTAGGGTCTGTGCTTAGGTTAGAAAGGCCTCAAGGGAAATGTGTCAGAATAAAATAAATCGTAAAATTGAATTATGATCAAAGATTCATCCATACACATAATTATTTCCTGATACAATGTTACCAAAGGCAATACTTTCTAAGCAGTATTGTGTGGCTTCCCGACAAATTTTCTTGTTAAGAGTGTTTATGAGCAAAGGAAAGAGACTAAGAGATACTTGTGGTAAACATCTCAGAGAGCATCCAGAGGAATCATTCTTTAGGCTGATCTGAAATTAATTTCAGAGGTTCCCAAGTAGCTCTCCTGAATCAGCAGGAAACCTCTCCCAAAGAGACTCATTTCCACAACTAATTATAATGAAGTCATAGATAACCCAATGAGCCTAAATTCTCATTGCTCAAATTGCTTAAATTCATCAAAGGAAAAGAAAGGAAGATGGTAGTCAAATGGTACTATTTCACAGTCTGAATTTCCTGGTTGAGTTAATTACCCAGGGTAATTCTCATCATGAGGGTTTGGGGGAGAGGTTCCAATCCAATGAGTTTGCATTATTTCAGATTATGAAGGTAAATCTCTGATTTTTCTATGCCAACACTATTTTTATTTTGTTAACTATTTAAAACAAAATGATATACTCAATGGTAAAAATATCTACGATGTGACAGTTAATTTCATGTGTCAACCTGACTTGGCCACAGGGTGCCCAGATGATTGGTTAAACATTATTCTGGTGTGTGTCTGTGAAGGTGTTTTCTGGGTGAAAGTTACATTTGAATCTTAGCCTTAGTAAAGCAGACTGATCTCCCGCACTTGGGTGAGCCTCATCCAATATGCTGAAGGCCTGAATGGAACTAAAAGGCAGAGTAACAGGGAATTCCTTCTCTCTGCCTGATGGTCTTCAAGCTGGGACACTGGTCTCTTCCTGCCTTCAGACTCAGGCTGAAACACTGGTGTTCCTTTGGCCTTGAGCCTGCCAGCTTTCAGATTAGATCTCATACCATCAGTTTTCCTGGTTCTCAGGCCGTTGGACTCGGAGTGAAATTACACTACGGGGTCTCCTGGGTTTCCAGCTTTTGACCTCTCGGCCTCCAGAATTGTATAAGCCCATCCTTTCTAACAAATCTCTTCCTCTCTCTATACACATCCTATTGGTTTTCACTGGAGAACCCTGACTAATACGGTTGGCTTATCATCTATTATATAAATCTGTATGCTTAAATTTACCAATTACTCATCTGTCAGAGAAGTTTCAGTTCTTAAACTTATATGAAGCATAAAGATGAAGGGCCTCTCAGCAAAACTACTCTGCTCTGTGTCCTCACTTCTCTTGTTTTGGAAGCATATTCAATGCATCCATATATTAAGTTTGGGACTCCTGAGCTGTGTCCTTTGCTGGTCTTGCATAATTCATTTTTATTCTCATAGTTTGCAGTAGTGATGTCTGATTTTTTTCTCTTTGATTAGTTCATTTGTACAGTAAACTAAAGCTTTTAAAACATGACCTGGTCCCTATTGGGAGTTTTTAACCTCCATTTTATCCACCTAAGTTTACTAAATTTCATCCTCTCCTTGCAACTTTTAAAAATTATTATACACACACACAATCATGTTATATTCATCTTGCCTGAAAAAGGCAAGGAATATTTTAAAAGGCCCCCAAACCTTGTAGAAGCTAGAGTGGGTATGGTATCCTGCTGTGTGATTATAAATTAAAATGTCCCCTTTGCTTCCTAAAGAATAAGTCAATACATCATATCACAAAACGTTCCCCCCAGTCTCTTTTTTCTTTCATGTTGGAATATAATGCTTCTATTGATGTGGAAATGCACCAGCATGCAGTGAAGTATAATTGAAGGTAGATTTCCACTCAGCTGGCACGATGATAGCACAGCCACTTTGGGAATTGAAATATAATAAAAAGTCAGGTGACACTACCCGGGAGCAACACACTGTTCACTCAGATGCTTTTTCCTTGGTACCATGTGACTCTTACAGCAAGTCTATTTGTGAATTTGGGAGAATAAAATCAGCAATCTGTGTTGTAGGTATATCCAAGGTTATCTATATTTATATCTGTAGATCTGTATCTGTAGCTCTATGTGCAGCTCACTTTTGGCTGTTGCTAAACAAGAGGAGATATGCTATCCTAGCACACATCTAGGCTCCTAATTAAAATGATCACGATTCTCCATGAATCAACCTTCCTCAGGCTCCATCTCCCCTAAGAATCCAAAGCCATGTTTTGTTTTCAGAATTCTAAAATGATGGATTTCTGAGTTTTCCTCGAACACTTTGGATATTTAGAAGACCATCAAAAAGTAAAAACTTCTAAAATCAATTTTTAGATACTTTTTTGGTAGAAGTGTATGTAGACTATTTGGAAATGGAGAGATTTGTATCCATTGATTCACTATTAAGAGAGAAAAATAAAATCTGTTTTTCCCTGATAGCTAGCAACAGTTTTAAGGGAAAATGCCTTTATATATGAATTCATCTAGCTCCCCCTCCCTTCCTCCCTCCCTCCCTCCCTTTATTTATCCCGGAAAAAAAAAAGGTTTAAAATTAGTTATGTATATTTTCAAATAAAAGCTCATAGACCCAACATAAAATGTTCCATTTGTTATGTAAATGCCATTAAGGAAATTAAGTTGAAGCCCATTGTTTAAGGACACACGTTTAAAAAACTGATTTTATATATATGCTTCTGTTTAAGTAGGGAAACTAGACTTTTTAAATCGATATAACCTACTCTACGTAATTTCCATTCATAATGTTGTTAAGCATTATACTTTTTAGGAATATCATTTCACCCTCAATTATTTATGCTTGGTGTTTGTTTTGGAAAATTTGGATATTATGGAAAATGTATTAAGAAATTAGTAATGGACTGATAACCTACCAATTAGAGATAATTAGTTAGCATTATCCAGATTTTGTTTCATTCAGATCTCTCTTCTATCTATATATTTATAATAATATTGGGGTAATAATCTATATAAATTTTTGTAAACACTTTTATTCACTGTATTATATTTTCCAATGGTATTAAATATTTCTGAGAAACCTGATTTCTCATAACATAATAGTATTCCACATAAGGATATACTCTTTAAAATCACCTCTTCATTTAAAATATTTACTTGCTTTCAATCACTGTAAAACAAAGTACTTGACAAATGTGAGGTAATGCCTACACATTACTTATTTTTTGAGTTACAGAAATTTGTGAAATCTAGAAAATTATCTGCAGTTTGAAATCATAGAGCTGAAAATCAATTCTCAGTAAATAATTAAAACATAAAAAATAGTATTACAAACGAGACCGGTTTTTCTTATGTGAGGAAAAAGAAATCTCATGATGAAGTTAACACTGAACTTTGAAATTGGTGTGAATTCTTTCTTTCAAATATTAATATAGTAACTACATTTTCAAACGTTCATAAAATCAAGGGAGGAGACATCCTAATTGCTTAGGATAGACAGTGCCAGGAGTAGTCCCAGGGAAATAAATTTGCTGAGACGGAACTGGGAACTTGCCAGTATCTGCCAGCAAGTTCCCCAGCTGCACACAAAGCCAGGAAAATGTCTCCTTCTTAGGCTATGGTCTGAATGTGTGTGTCCCCCAAAATTCACATGTTGAAATTTCAATGCCCAGTATGGTATTAGTAGGTGGGGCCTTTGGTAGGTGCTAGGTCATGAGGGTGGAGCCTTCATGAATGGGATTAGTGTTCTTATAAAGAAGACCTCACAGGCTCCCTCACCCCTTGCCCCATGTGAGGACACAGCAAGAAGTCTGCAGTCTGCAACCGGGAAGAGGACCCTCACCAGAGCTCAAACGGGCTGGCACCCTGATCTCAGGCTTCCAGCCTCCGGAACTTTGAGAAATAAGTGTGTGTAGATGAGCCATGAAGTCTATGGTATTTTGTTATGGCAGCTTGATTGGACTAAGATGATTTCCCTTAAAGCACCCAAATGGAAGTTTATCAGAGGTTTACAAAGGAAATTGTACTACAAAACAGAAATAAAAAGAGACCCCGGAAAGATTCCCTTTGGAGACAGAAATACAAAGATGATGTTTGCTGAGTACAGGTTTCTGAAGCAGTGTGGATGCTGAGAAGTCATTCTATAATTGAAGCAATGTCTACATGAACAGAATGAGGAGGTTTGAATAATTCAGCTTAGCAAACAGTTGATTTAGGAGGAAGGCATATTCTGAATGGCTCTTCTAAAAGGCTTTGTTTACGTGGATAGAAATTGATTTTTTTTCAATAGGTGAGAAAGGTCATTAACAGAAATCACTTTCCTTCCACCATATAAATGGTGAACCACATTTTATGACCTTACTGATATGGCAGTCAAAAATTTTAGAGTATGATTCTAAACATCTGTCTGTAATTTAGTGGCATAAAATTGAGGCAGTTTGCAATAAAAAACTTATTTCAAATGGTAGGCAGGGTTTTTTGTGTGTGTGTGTGTGCTTTGTTTTCTTTCGTTTGGCTATGTATCAGACAGTAATACACATGGACTTTTTTTTACTACTATTACAATATTATAATATTGTTCCTGGAAGATACATTTAGTTTCCTAATATGGATTGATGGAGTACATACCCTCAGGCAATTAGAACTTTAAAAAATTCCAACTCTTCAAATGAGAAGACCAATCTGTAGGTCAGTGTTTTCCTAATTATGGGTTGCAGCTTGTTTTTAGGTCATGAAATCATTTAGTGGGTCATGGCGATTTTTTTTTAATGGAAAAGAAAAAAGTTAGAAAAGAAAACATCAAAATTATGAGAGCACATTAAAGCACAAGGTAGATTTTATTTCATAAAACTTTGTCTCAGTAGGTATTAAGTATGATATAAAATATTTTCTCACTGTTTTGATCAAAATCATTTGAACTTGGAGGATGTTACGCTAAATGAAATAGACAAAAAAAGACAAATGCTGTATGACCTCACTTATATGTAGAATCTTAAAAGACTAGAAGTCATATAGAATCAAAGAGTAGAATGGTGGTTGCCAGGGGCTTGCTGAATATTGGTCAAAGAGTACCAACTTTCACAGTCAGGAGGTGAAAAAGTTCTAGGGTATCTAATGCACAGCATGGTGATTATAGTTAACAATACTGCATAGTATACTTAAATACAAAATAAAATAAGAGAGAGATCTTAAGTGTCCTCACCACACACACAAAAGATAACTATGTGAGGTGATACATGTATTAATTAACTTGTTTGTGGTAATCCTGTCACAATGTACATGTATATTAAAACATCACACTGTACATCTTTAAAAAAAAAAAATCACACTTGGGCTTCCCTGGTGGCGCAGCGGTTGAGAGTCCGCCTGCCGATGCAGGGGACATGGGTTCGTGCCCCGGTCCGGGAAGATCCCACGTGCCGCGGAGCCGGCTGGGCCCGTGAGCCATCGCCTCTGAGCCTGCGCGTCCGGAGCCTGTGCTCCGCAACGGGAGAGGCCACAACAGTGAGAGGCCCGCGTACCGCAAAAAAAAAAAAAAAAAAAAATCACACTTTACAACCTAAATATATACAGTTTTAATTTGTCAATCACACCTCAATAAAGCTGGAAACAATTTAGGTGCACAAAATCATCTCTAGGTCCACCCTTCCCAGGGTAATGGATATGAAACTTAAAATGAAAATTATTCTCAGAGTGAACAGATGTTATCCATTTGACCCTTTCAGCACTTTTTTTTCTTTTTAGCACTTATTCCTAGTTAAAGGTAATGCATAAATATATATTCACCAGTCAGTGACCTCTGTTTTAAATAGAAATAAATGTAGTGGAATGTTTTATGAAAGTTGACGTTGCAAGTTGGAAAATATTTTCACAGAGAGATAACCCACTCTGCAAATTCAAGGTTACTCAGAGTTTGACTAATTTTTACAAGTCATAGTCAATAACTAATGAGACTTAAAAATTAATCACAACTTAGAGGGAAAAAATGCGAGAGGGTGAATAATATATTGAATCATCTCTAACTTATTGTATTTATTTTGAATTCATCACCAAAGAACAATATTTTCCAAGATGGCTTTTCAACCAAATGACTTACCTTCATCCTGGACTACAGAACTTATTATTTAGAAGTAGCACACACGTGTGTGTGTGTGTGAACAACAACATGTTATTAGTGTTTTCCTCTTCTAGATTTTCTGTTATCTCCTACATTTTTGCAACCAAGCTATTTCAAAAAAGAAGTAAAATAGGACTGTCATTCTTCAGTGTTCATGCTGTTGATAAGAATAGGGTAGATATAGTTCTCAGTGTATAAGACTTTCACCTCCAAGGTTAAAGGAAATTGAAGATGATTCAAAGAGATGGAAAGATATCCCATGCTCTTGGACTGGAAGAATATTGTTAAAATGGCCAAACTACCCAAAGCAATCCACAGATTTAATGTGATCCCTATCAAATTAGCCATGACGTTTTCTTCACAAAACTAGCACAATAATCCTAAAATTTATTCAGAAACACAAAAGACCCAGAATTGCCAAAGCAATCCTGAGGGAAAAGAAAAAAGCTGGGGGCATAATCCTTCCAGACTTCAGACAATACTACAAAGCTACAGTAATCCACACAGCATGGTACTGGCATAAAAACAGATATATAGATCAATGAAATAAACCCAAACACCTACAGTCAATTAATCTTTGACAACAGAGGCAAGAATGTACAATGGAGAAAAGACAGTCTCTTCAGCAAGTGGTGTTGGGAAATCTGGACAGCTGCACGTAAATCAATGAAGTTAGACTACTTCCTCACACCATACACAAAAATAAACTCAAAATGGCTTAAAGACTTAAATATAAGACAAGACACCATAAAACTCCTAGAAGAGAGCATAGGCAAAACATTCTCTGACACAAATCACAGCAATATTTTCTTAGCTCAGTCTTCCAAGCCAAAAGAAATAAAAGCAAAAATAAACAAATGGGACCTAATCAAACTTATCAGCTTTTGCACAGCAAAGGAAACCATAAACAAAATGAAAAGACAACCTAGGGACTGGAAGAAAATAACTGCAAATGATGCAACCAACAAGGGCTTAGTTTCCAAAATATACAAACAGCTCATACAACTCAATATCAAAAAAACAACCCAATCTAAAAATGGGCAGAAGACCTAAAGACATTTTTCCAAAGAAGACATATAGAGGGACAATAGGCACATGAAAAGATGCTCAACATTTCTAATTATTAGAGAAATGCAAATCAAAACAACACCAGTCAGAATGGCCATCATCAAAAAGTCTGCAAATAATGAATGCTGGAGAGGGTGTGGAGAAAATGGAACCCTTCTACACTGTTGGTGGAAATGTAAATTGGTACAGCTACTATGGAAAACAGTCTTGGAGGTTCCTTAAAAAACTAAAATTTGAAGTACAATATGATCCAGCAATCCCACTTCTGGGCATTTATCCGGAAAAGACAAAAAATCTAATTCCAAAAGATACATGCACCCCAATGTTCATTGCAGCACTATTTAAAATAGCTAAGACATGGAAGCAACCTAAGTGTCCACTGACAGATGAATGGATAAAGAAGATGTGGTACATATATAAAATGGAATATTACTCATTCATAAAAGAGAATGAAATGATGCCATTTGCAGCAACATGGATGAACCTAGAGATGATCATACTAAGTGAAGTAAGTCAGAGAAAAGGCAAATATCATATGATATCACTTATATGTGGAATCTAAAAAATAATACAAATGAACTTATTCACCAAAAAGAAATAGACTCACAGACATACAAAATAAAATTATGGTTACCAAAAGGGAAAGGGAGGGGAGGGATAAATTAGGAGTATGGGATTAACAGACACACAATACTACATATAAAATAGTTAAACAGTAAGGATTAACTGTATAGCACAGGGAACTATATCCAATATCTTGTAACAACCTGTAATGGGAAAAGAATCTAAAAAAGAATCTATATTTGAATCACTTTCTTGTACACCTGAAGCTAACACAGTATTGTAAATCAACTATACTTCAACAATAAATGAATAGGGTATATATAATACAGAACGATTTCCCTTTGTTAAACCAAATATTAGTGTCCTCCAGGTATGGGAAAAAATGGAAATCTTTGAAACATAAATATTTTCTTTGGACTATATAAGAGTGAGACTATATAAAATTTTGGATTTCACATCTGTTCTCCTTAATTTGTACCGATTCTTAGCTAAATTGACAAAAACGTCTGAAGTCTACTTTTATCATATTTAAGCAAATCTATTAAGGTAAATTAGTTATTGCATATTGGATTCCTTTGTTCTTTCTTTTATATTTTAATAAACACAGTTTAAAATAGATGAGAGTATCTGGGAGTCCTAAATTAGACCAAATTAAATTAGTAAATGTCTATTAATCACTATGTTTAAGATACTATTCTTTTAATTATAATGGTTCCTGTTATGTGGAAAACCACCAAGAGGTCGGGTTTGCTCAGTGAATGCCAGGAGGGAGGCCTTCATCCTTATATTTTTATGTGTTTAAGCATTAGAAAAGAATCATTAAACATAACAAAATCTACTGGGGAATTTCTCAACTGTGGTAAATATTTGTATGTATATTTGTTTTACATGTTATTCTGGTCTCTCCAGATAATTTCTATTTGCTGTAAATCTCTCCAGGTGGATTTATACTGGGAAGTAGTGATAAAATATGGTGATCAATCATTTTGACTCTGAACATTCAGGGAAAAAGCAAAACTAACAACATAAGAACAGAAAAAGTAAACATCTAGGTATTTCACAATAGCTTTTGATTTCTATAATTCAGAGACATCTGTGACATAATGGCTCCTGTCTCCCTTGAGTCCTTTTCAGTAATAGTCCACAAAGCCAGGCCATACAGAAACACACAGCCTATTGTATGAAAAGACACCTATCCTTGAGCAGGAGATATTCTGTGTTCAAGGAGCCACAGTGCTGAATTCAAACATTCCTGGCGCAACTCTTATGTTACATGTGCTGCTCTATATGCAGGGGCGTGGCCTCTGCCTTCAAGGAGCTGATAGAAGAGAAATGAGATGGACCAAATCATACAACATGTTAGCAACTGTGTCAGGTGTGTGCGTATGGTGTCACGAGTGAATATGGAATATTTAGAAATCAGAGTCCACAGTCACACAGTTGAGCCTTCTGTTATGAACTTCCTCTCTCAGTATTTGGTACATCTGTAAGGGGCTCAGGAAACATTCTCTTTCCTTCTGTCTTCCATTTCTTTTTTTTTTCTTTTTTTCTTTTTTTTTTTGCGGTACTCGGGCCTCTTACTGTTGTGGCCTCTCCCGTTGCGGAGCACAGGCTCCGGACGCGCAGGCCCAGCGGCCATGGCTCACGGGCCCAGCCGCCTCGCGGCACGTGGGATCTTCCCGGACCGGGGCACGAACCCGCGTCCCCTGCATCGGCAGGCGGACTCTCAACCACTGCGCCACCAGGGAAGCCCTGTCTTCCATTTCTAAATAGTTCTTTACTTAAAATAAGTACTTACTTAAAACACCTATTGCAAGAAACATCTAGAGAAATTTGGTGATTTTTTAAATTATTTATCAGCCCCATATCATACATTATTCTCACATCTCACATACATTACATCTCACTTTGCAATCTCAGTTTTCTTTGCATCATCACCATCAAGGAATATTCCAAGGTCGCCAAGTTTGTTCAAATAACAACAGTATTACCTAAGTCTCAGTTTATCACACCACTACCCTGTCAAGTTTAAAAATTACTCGCTTAGCCAGGCCAGTCTGCCCTCAGTCGATACATATCTCTTGTCATTCCTCTTTGTACTCACCCCCCCCTTTTTTTCTGACACGTTGTACAAATTTAGCGAGATCACTTTGAGCTTTTGATTCAAGCAGTAGAATATACCTTTAAAGTCATAAATAAATCAATACAGTCTTATTACTAATAGTAAAAGGTATTTGAATGCCCATAAAGTCAAAAGATAAACTACTCTTTCTTACGTTAATCAAATAAACATTCTTTGTTTTTAAACATATAACATTAACTTAGAGGAGTATCCACTGCTCTATTCAAAATGAACTAGCATCTGCAAAAATAAAATGGAAGATTTCAGTCCTCTGAGACATTCTCAACCAACTTTCCTCCTTGCCCACCCTCACCATCTCAGCAAGGTTCTGTTTCCCTCATTCAGTCCGCCCTCAGGGCAGCTAAGAGAGTACCTCAAAAGTCTGATTCCAAACATAATCACGAGCAGGTGACACCAACGCAGCAACAACAGAACTTTAGCTGTGGAAATCACGATAGCAGTTTCAGGAGCGAACATTGAATAGATTTCACTGACCTGAGGAAATATCTATCTGGCTCATCTTGGTCTGCGTGATGTTGATGTGAACGCTGACTTTGCTGTCAGTGAGGTCAATCTCCACGTTGCCCAATTTATCCGCAAAATGACTGAAAAGCAGGAGACCATTGGGGTTCCAAGTCCTGAACTGGAAACTAACCGAAAACAGGTCCTGGTGAAGCCGTCCAGGCACCTCCAGGTAACTGGTAGCATTGAAAAAGACAGGTACCGTGTAGGGCTCCACGCATGCGAAACTCAAATTTCCCTGGAAAACAGAAGGGCATGCTTTAAGGAAAATGTAGAATAAAATAAGAATCCATGGAAGACAGTAGACAAAGCGACAGTTTTACAAATTTCAAAGCAGAACTTGAGCCTGTGTGAAATTCTCATGTGCCGCAGTGTGACACGGATGCAGCAACTGGACACCTCGGCATGTCCTTCCTGCTACAGCTAACAGTGTACGGCAGTTGGCTATCAAGTTGAGGGATTCATACAAGCACCATCCATCATGGAATTGAGAGACTGACAGCCTGATGTGATGGGCTGACTATGGAATGGATGTGTCCCTGTGTGGTGGGCTTGGGTGTGGACCACTGGACCTTCTGAAGACAGCAAAGAGCTGCTTTTCCCTCCCCCACTACTGATGCTGCATCAGCCCGGGAGGGAATGCCTTTGTCCTCTTTTGGATGGCCTTGGTCAAATGTTTATTAATATATAAATCTGGTCTCAGTGGGAACTATGATCATTCGGTTGCTATTTATTAAACTATTATGGGGCAAATACTCTTGGCTTTTATCTCAACACCTAATATATATGAATTAATATTAACTATTTAGCATCAATATGATTGTGATTATCTCAGATTATTTTGTTATTCAACTCAAAAATCTCATTTAAATTCCCATGTGGGACTTCCCTGGTGGCAAGGTGGTTAAGAATCCGCCTGCCAATGCAGGGTACACGGGTTCGAGCCCCGGTCCGGGAAGATCCCACATGCTGCAGGGCAACTGAGCCCGTGCACCACAACTACTGAGCCTGCGCTCTAGAGCCTGCGAGCCACAACTACTGAAGCCCGTGCGCCTACAGCCCGTGCTCCGCAACAAGAGAAGCCACCGCAATGAGAAGCCCACGCACTGCAATGCAGAGTAGCCCCCCGCTCGCCGCAACTAGAGAAAAGCCTGTGTGCAGCAACGAAGACCCAACGCAGCCAAAAATAAGATAAATAAATAAATTAATTAATTAAATAAATAAATTCCCATGAAGTGTGCATATATAACACATTAATGTTTGTGGAAACAGTGACATGAATGTACAAAAGGAAAAGAAAACTTGCAGTAATTAAAGCTTCCTCCTTCCCCATTCACACTCCCTCTATTTGGTACAAGGAAATTTGATTTATTATTCAAATACATTGAATTTTATATTCTAGTGTCTAAGTACCTTCCTTTTAAAGATATGAAAATCTCCATATTCTTCCATCTTTTTTTAACCCACCATATCTTGAAGAATATGATGTGGAGACATTTTCACTTCATTTTTTGTTTGTTTGTTTAACAACACCGCATATTTGTCCCTAGATGCATAACTCTTCCACTTGAGTACATTAAGCTAGGCTGTCTCTCTGAATTAATATTCAAATTAAATTTGTGCTGTGACTTCACAGATGATTATTTTTAAATGCTTACTTTTCCCGATGAAAAGAACTGGTTGTGCATAATAACTGAGATGTCATAAATGACTGCATGCCTGTGCTGTGGGCACTGTCTCCCCGCAAAGTTAAAGGTATTTTCTGAGTAATGGTGCTGACTCTGGATCCACCGTATAATGAGGAAATGGGTGTGTATATAGAGAGTGATGCAGGATGAGTGCTGAGTCAATTCCACTGAACTATCAGCACCTGACATCTTTGAAAGCAAATTTCCGGCGTAAATAGTTGCCTTTGTAGAGCTGCTTGCAAATATCCAACTTGCCTCTATACTGCCTAAACTTTTAATACATAGGTATATTTTTGTTTAAAAGCCTTTTTTATGCCTGCTCATTCTATTCTAACAAACATAATTATAGATAATTCATGCTTTTCTAAATGTCTTTGTTATTCAAGTTAAAATGGCATTTATAAGCACAATATATATTTTGTGGTTAAAGCTGATTTTGGAATGAGTCTCCGGAGTGCAATTCTCTGTAGTTTGGGTACCTAATTAATACATTTGAGGACCACCTGGGAGGTTTGGGCAGAAATAACACTTTACTTCTTAAAGGTGTAAATAATGGAAAAGGTATTATGATGATTTGGATTCTGTACCCTTCTATCTTAAGTAACAATTTCTGAGGAAACAAAAGGACTCTGATGCCATTTTATCCAAAACTTAAAATAGCCTATGTATAAATACTGCTCTAGATAAGAAATAACACGGCATGGAAAGAGACCATGACCTCAGGGGTCGGACGCTGTGAATCCACAATCTATGTTTATTGGAAAGTTATTTTTCCAGTTTAAATCTCAGTTTTCATCTACAAAATGTTTATGACAATATCTCCCTTGTAGTATTGTTCTTAGATTACCATAAATGTAACAGGTCTTGTACAGTGCCTTTTGCCTGTACATGGAGCTAATATTATTTTTTCTCTACAGTCAATATATCTTATGAGAAAATTTCACCAAAGTTCAATTTTTAACTATTATTATAAATTCATCATTATTTTTAAGGAAGATAATTAGTAAAGAAAAATTTTGCATTAAATTATTATTTTATAGTTTCTTATATCCAACCTGAACTCTTGGTTATTCATTCAGCATTTCCATTTGTCCAATCATTTTATGAAAACCCTAAACTCAAGTCTGGGGTAACAAGACCAGAGTCTTTTAGAGCATAACACAAATACTCATTATATTATCCACTCCCACAGGCTCCCAAATATATGGATCTCTGGATTCCCAGGCTCTTCTCAATTACATTTTGGGATTAAAGAAACTCCTGCTCTTGCAGAGCCATAAGGAACTCACATACCAGATATTTAAGTTTATATCTTGTAGTGATCCTATATGGTGTCGTGGGAACGCAAGTGTGCTAGCACGTTCTTTGATTTCTACTCTCCTTCTTGAAATAGTTCAACCTGGAAACACTCACACCAGAGTCAGAGAAGACCACTGAGAGCTTCTGGGTCACAGATTTCACTATGCAATCTAATCAATCTTTATTTAATTGCATAATATTTGGTATGTTTAGCTTTTTTTTTTTTTTTTTTTGCGTTATGCGGGCCTTCCTCTGCTGTGGCCTTTCCCGTTGCGGAGCACAGGCTCCGGACGCACAGGCTCAGCGGCCATGGCTCACGGGCCCAGCTGCTCCGCGGCATGTGGGATCCTCCCGGACCGGGGCGCGAACCCAGTTCCCCTGCATCGGCAGGCGGACGCGCAACCACTGCACCACCAGGGAAGCCCTAATTGCATAATATTTGGTATGTTTAGCTTTGACATGAAGCGTATTTCTTTACATATGTGAGTGAATTAACTTTGGAAACATGGAAGTAAATATAACAAAGTTCCTGGTTTTAAAACTTTTAAAATATTGAATTACATCATAATCAAGAAATGCAGAGCTATAGACGATGTGACATTTGGAAACATGAGGCTGCCGATTTAAGGGCTGCTGAACAGCTGCGATGAGGCATGCCTGTTCCTCTGCCATGGGGAATCCAGAAACACTGGGGCTGAAATTCTGGGCCCCATCTGAATCAAACTTATTATCTATTTCTGGTTAATTTAACTCAAAAACTGGTATCTATTCTCAGAGTAAATTCAATATCTCCATATCTTCAGGTAACTCTAAAGTTAGTTTTATATGGTTGAACTCACCACAAGCCTGATGATAAATGCTATGATGCTGTTGTTTATTAACAGTCCAGACACAATAAAATTTCTTTGATTTTTCTATGAACCAATATTTTGGGGGTGAAAAACCTTACCACATTTGAGGGTTCTAGTTTCTTCCTTCTTGCGAGATCAGTTATGTTGATGCCATTGTAGTTAATGTTTTCCATGCAGCCTTTGAAATTCTTTCTACTGCTGGAACTTGGCTTACCGGAGAAAGGTATGCCTCCAAAGGTTATCTTTGGAAAAAAAAAGACAAAATGTCAACATTCACACTGTATTCGACTTAAAACAAAACAAAACAAAACAAAACATTTACAATAAATTAGACAAAACTACTGATAGATCCAAGGTCAGTTATCTTTACCTCGACCAATATATACAGACATTTTTTTCTGCCTCCAAAGTCTGTTGCATATTAAATTATGTTGTTATTGAAGTATATGCTAATTGTCATTAATTCTGAAAATTAGATTATAACTTGAACAAGAAAATAGCAACAACTCCTAGCATTTTAATACACAGAAGACTGTTTATCAATTTTCCTGGGACTGTTTTAAAATATTTTACACAGCAGATATCTTTTATTAAGTAATATTAAGAATACATTTTTATGCTTATCATTCAAAGACATGCTATCAATAAATGCTTCTAGCCATTATGAAATAACCAGCATTAATATATTAAGTTTATAAAACTTCAGCCAAAAGCAAGGAAAACTGTATTCAGCCTATTTAGACATTATAGTCTAATTCCCATTAGAGTAAAAAATTCATTGGTCTTATTGTGAATGCAGAAAATAGTTCCAAAAGTCTAACTGCAACATTGATTAGGAACATCTTCAGATCTGGGGGCTATAATTTGAGAAGTACAGGTTTAAAGATATTATAGGTCTCCTAGGTCCTAAGGAATAAGGTCAGTGCTCCTTCCTGTGATTCTTAAGCAATCATTGCCTATAAAAAGAGAGTATATCTTTTTCTACATATTTTTGATCAAATTATAGTACTATCAATTTCATATAATACAAAATTATACTTAATTATGTATTGCCAATGACATTTACTGCTAATAATTAGTAGTGAGTGAATCTATTAATCATAGCTGTAATATCAAGATATATAATCCAGATATATTTATCTTAATTATTATTAAATTACCAATTTTTCTTACAAAGTTTTGAAAATGAAAGACATTTCAATGTCAAGACTTCATATTTTATATATAAAGCAGAGATCTTTGGGTTTTAGAAGACACAAATTATGCTTCTGTTATTTATGTTTTGGCATTTTTATTTTTTTTTATTTTTTATTTTTTTTGTGGTATGCAGGCCTCCCTCTGCTGTGGCCTCTCCCGTTGCGGGGCACAGGCTCCGGACGCGCAGGCTCAGCGTTCATGGCTCACGGGCCCAGCCGCTCCGCGGCATGCGGGATCCTCCCAGACCGGGGCACGAACCCGGTTCCCCTGCATCGGCAGGCGGACGCGCAACCACTGCGCCACCAGGGAAGCCCCATTTTTTAATTTTTAATGTACAACGTTGTTAGTTTCAGGTGTATAGCAAAGTGATTTAGTTATACACATATATATATTCTTTCTCAGGTTCTTTTCCATTATTGGTTATTACAAGATATAGAATATAGTTCTCTGTGCTCCAGAGTAGGTCCTTGTTGTTTATCTTTTTTTTTCCCGTTGCGGAGCACAGGCTCTGGACGCGCAGGCTCAGCGGCCATGGCTCACGGGCCCAGCCGCTCCGCGGCATGTGGGATCTTCCTGGACCGGGGCACGAACCCGTGTCCCCTGCATCGGCAGGCGGACCCTCAACCACTGAGCCACCAGGGAAGCCCGCCCTATCTATTTTATATATAGTAATGTGTATATGCATTTTAAACACTTAACTGGTTTTAAGGAAAAAGCACAAATTAATGATGGTTTTGAGACAGTATACAAAACCAAAAAACCTCACTTAAAATAAAATTAAATGTATTAATACCAGTTAGCTGTATATATATCATTTACCTTAGATTTTAAACATGGGAAGAAAAGAGAAAAACTAAGAATACATAAAAAATAATAAGGAAACTACAAAATGAATAATAGAGAGCATTCTAAAATAGATTAGGGAAATATTTTCAAGTGGCATTGAACTGAACTTATTCGGTGCTATATACATGTAATTAATAACAAAGGTAAGAATTAATGATACTTTAATGGAGTGTTGTATTTCCCATCTAAAATTCATTTTATCAATTTCTGCTCCAGTAATAAAATCTTCCAGGCTTAATGACATGCAGCATCACATTTTGAATAATATTACTAAATGCTAGTTAAAAGTATTGTTTTATTCCTTCTCTGTGTGCGTAGTTTCTTTATGGGGGGACTCTCATTTTCCTTCCGGATGATGATTGACACACTCCTTACGGTTTCTCTGTTTTCGACAACCCTTGGCTCATGTTCTACCTTATAGAAGGTACCCTGGTGAAGCATCACAGGCTCAGTTTACCAGATTCCTTACAATTAAGAGATGTGGGTTCAAATCCCAATTCCTAATGTAACTCATCATTTGATATTAGGTGCTCACTACTTGTTTCTTGTTATGTATTCTCATCAATAAAAGGAAACACGTTCTGATATTGTAATCATTCTCATGGTAAAAAAACTGTTGCATTTGTTAGATTAATAATCTGATATTGCGATGATCACACAAGTTTGCCTTATGAATGGCACTGCCATTCAATGACAATGTTGACTCTAAAAAAGAATTGCACTGACCTTTGTGTTAGCTACCAAGAGTTTCCAAAGGGTGGCAGAGACTGCTAGATACCGCTGAGTGTCCTTTCTCCCCCGCTTCTTTAAGAAAAAAGCATTGCTTTTCAGCTAGGCACATGCTCCCCAGACAATACATGGCATTACCAACCTCTTTGAACAAGTTTTGGTTTCATGAGATTTAAGTGGAAGGGTTGTGTGTGACTCCAGGAACTATAATTAAAGGGATGGGGGCGGGGGGCACAGGCTTCTTCACTCCCTTCCTTCGCACTGTCTGGAATGCAAAATGGAACGTGAGTGACCATCTTGGAGTGATTTGCAGAGGGGGTGGGGTAGCAGTAGATAAAAGCAGACTGTGCTCTTGATGACCATGATGCTGCCATTTGGGCCCAGGGCTACCTGCCTGCAGGCTCCTTTTATGTGAAAGGAGTAAACATGTATCTGTTATGTTCAGTCTTATTAATTATAACTGATGTATGTGGTGATTTCTATTACTTCCTGTTGTCTCCTCACATAACCCTATGAGCAATGTGCTATTATATTCACTTTATAGAAAGGGAATGTGCTTTCACCACTGTCACACAATCAGTTAGGGGCAAAAAGGGATTCAAACCCAGGATTCTGGCTCCAATTTGAGCTCATGCAGTTGATTCTCTACAAAATCCCAACCGGTTTCTAAAATCCTAGCCCAGTTCTGCAATGGACAAGGGGGAGGCATTCTTCTACTTTCCAAGCAGAGCCGTATGGCAAAGGCAAGGGCATAACGTCCAAAGTGGATGTATCTTGGCATTTGGATAAAGAAGGGAGAGAAGCCGGGACAAACACCAGTCTGCTGTCCTGCGCTGTGTTGTCACTGGCTGGAGGAGGAAGAATGAAGTGAACTGCCTCTGTACACCCTTGCACGCTTCTCAGGTCACCATGTAGCTACAGCTTGACTGCAGCGGTGACTGGCTCACTTTTAAAAGGCTACAGAGAGGTCAGTGAGGTGAACGGTTAAGGCTTCTCCCCCACAGAAATGCCCAAACTGAGTTATGTCAAAGGAACAAACTTGTCTTCTATTGCTTCTTTCATGATGTATCAATATATCCCCGGGAATGAGGCTAGGTATTATTTAATTAACCGCTGGCAGCGGTGTGCTGGATGCTGCCAATACTGGCTCATGAGAACTGATTGTTAGAGTCATTGTTAAAAATTAAATTATATAAGCTTTAAATTCAATACATTACATTAAACAAAAAATTAATAACTACTCAGAACTCATGTCTACATTTTCCTATCATGTATGCTCTTGAGGTTATTTATGTTTATTTTGTCTACATGATGGAAATATTGAATAATGGTGTAGTATAATAAATATTTTTGGTCTTTTTGTTCCCAGTTCCTGGCACAGAGCTACTAAAATCCTTGCAATTTCCTGAGCAATAGGTGTGTCTTTTGTTAGTCATAATGAGCCCTTTCGTGCAAGGAGACGTGTGCAAAAACACTGAGAGACCGATTCTACTCTAGTCCCTAATTTTCTTTAAACAAATAAGCCAAGAGAATCCCTTTATATTCAGGTAAACATGTCGAGATATAAAGGTAGGCCCAACCATTTTCATTGCAGCTTTTGCCAATAACTGCAGGATCTGAGGGAAGTAATCAGGTAGTAGCTCTACAAAGAGAAATATGTTGAGTCTCTCCTGATTCTTTCTAGTAAATTAAAATTTTTTTCCTGTGTCTCTCTAACAAATAGGTCTCAGGCATTTTAGTCTATAGGTGAGGTTCTCAAACATGGTATTCTGTCTAGAGGGGCTTCGAAGTGTCGATGAAACTGCTGACCCCGTAGAAAGCATTGTGTGTGCATGAATATTCATAGATTTCATCGCAAACTCAAAGGGTCTATAACCCCCAATTTTTAATTCTGTTTTTTGAAAATTGGAATTGTGCTTTGCCCATTACTAATGTTCCAGGATTTCTCACCTCTTCTATGGTACTTCAGAGTTTATTAATGGAGAATGAATAATTCATCTTTAAATTCTCTCCTACAGTAGGAGATAACGCCACATAAGTCAAGATTCATATTAATTTATAGAAGATAGAAATTTTGGGGATTTTCACATTCTTTCCCTTTCAGCAATCATTTTTACTTTAAAGAGATGTTTGGAGGAGTAATTATTTCCTGATAACCTTAGATTTATTTTAATGTTAATAAAGTCTCTATATCAAAGTTTATATGGCATATTCTATTCTAAATTTCTATTTAGAAAGATATGTAATGTATTTATATTACAGAAAATTTAGAAACTATTTAAACATATAAAGAAAATAACATAGTTGTAAATCCTGACTTTTTCACTTACTACTTTATGGTAAGCACATTCTATGTTCTAAAAGATTTATATACGGATACCAGTAACATATATATATGTATATATCTGCAATTTCAAAACTGGGGGCCAAGGCACATGGAGATGGCACAGCAAACTCATAGGGGTGCCCCAGTGATGAACATCTTCTTTCTTACAGAACTTTTATCCCTATTTATGATTAACTTTTTTTTTTTTTTTTTTTGGCGGTACGCGGGCCTCTCACCGTTGTGGCCTCTCCCGTTGCGGAGCACAGGCTCCGGGCGCGCAGGCCCAGCGGCCATGGCTCACGGGCCCAGCCGCTCCGCGGCATGTGGGATCTTCCCGGACCGGGGCACGAACCCGTGTCCCCTGCATCGGCAGGCGGACTCTCAACCACGCGCCACCAGGGAAGCCCTATGATTAACATTTTTGATGGACATTTTAAGGTTGAACTGCTCTCCAAATAATGTAAAAACTTGATATGCCTACCAGTATATTATGAGAATATATATTTTTTACTGCACCAATATGCTCAGTGATTATTTTTTAATCTTTGATCGTTTGGAAGGTAAAAAAAAAATTTTATTTATAGACAGTCTTTAAAATATTCTATATTTTTATTTCTTTTATGACAGTGATATCTGAGAAAACAGAACTTGTCAAAAGAACTATCTACCGACAGGAATGTATAAATGACTTAACATATACCAGAACTCAGGATTTCTTATTCAATATTTTGTAATAAATATTAGACAATCCTATGTACATACTATACTGTACATCATCAAGAACAGGAGATTTATGTTATAATTAACTACCAAAGAAAAGATTACAACTTAAATTTACTGTGGTTTTGTTAAATGGCCATGATAACATGATAAATGGTCCTTCTCTTTAAGTATATCAGTATGTTATTTTGGTACCAAGTTTTAAAAAATGTTTTAAGAATGCATTATGAATAATTTAGAAATAAATAAAATGACATATTAACAGATTAGGTTGTGAAGTTGTAAGTTAAGTTTTCTTTGGAGGATAAAATGAAAATGGTATAGGAAGGTATATGATTAACAATAATACAACAAGACAGTAGGAAACTGAGGCAGCCACTCGATGCATTACAACTTATACATCCTCAGATTTACCTCGTAGTCCAAATCCAGGTAGTCGAACTCCCCATTGGTGCGGAAGTGCTGCGTGCTTCTGTCCAGGGTGAGGTTGATGCTCCGGCCCTGGCGCTCAATGACCACAGAGTGCCAGTGGTGATCATCCAGCAGACTTCCTGTCATCACGGACGTGTGGCCATAGATGGGGCCGAGCTGGTTGCTTCCTGAGTCACGTGAGTGGAAAAGAAAGAAGGCAAAGCCATCACAACTCTGTGTCAAAGTAGACCTTTCATCTACAATACCAAGGGTGGACGTTTCTCTAAAGCTCTGTCTATTGAAGTTAACATGGGAAAACCAACATGTAACTACACTTAAAAACAGTTGTATGTTCAAACTACATAAAAGCTATTAAAGATGGAAAAAAGTCTGCTCCCTTAAAAAAACATGAGCTTTTTTTTTTTTTTTTTTTCAATGACTGTGCCATGAATTCTGCTAAATTTGGTAGATTCTTTATAGTCAGTGCCCCATGGGCTCTGGGACCAGAGCGCCTGGATTCTGATGTTGGTTCCACCACTGGCTTGCTCCATGATCCTGGCCAAGTTGACAGTTCTCTGGGCCTCTCTTTCCTCACATGTAAAAAGGGAAGAATAATAGTACCTGCTTTACAAGGTTGCTGTAAGGATTAAATTAATTAGTACAAGCAAAGAACTTACACACTTCCTGACGTATAGTGAACATACATTAAATGTTACCTGTTAATTTTTTATTATTATTGTTGTTATTATTATTATTTTTGGTCAAGAAAACACGGCATGACAATTTTCAGTTTTTCTTTTTTTTTTCTGATTCCAAAAGCCATAATCAGTATAATATTTAATGTCACGGAAAGTTTACTCAAGTTTTACTTTAAAATTAAAAACTGCAAAATTATATATGCAGCATTAATCCAGTTTTGAAATAAGATCTCCATAGCAACAAGACTATAAATGAGAGTGGAAGGTTGTGAGAATCTGAAATGTTTACTAAGGTCATCTCTGGTTGCTGTTTATATATTTTTTACCATTTTTTATTTTGTCTAATCAAGCATTGCTTTTGATGGTCAGGCAAAGCTAAATGCTATAAAAATACAATATTGCTTCAGAATAAATAGCATAATAGAAATCAGAGAAACACACAATTGACTGAAGAATTAAATTATTTTCATTTTTTCACATTTAGGATGCTATCATGCCTATACCTGACATTTTCTGTGGATTTCCTAGATGAAATTTCTTTCCTTTTGGTGATGAAATCAAATGTTGCCCTGTATTGTGGTTATGATTGTGTATGTACATTGGCAGTGGGACAGGGAGAAAGAAAAGAAAGAATAAATTTAAGTGAAAGACTGCATTCAGTTTCATTACTTTAAATATTTAGACTAGAAGACTAAGTAGCAACTCACATGCCTGATATTTAGGTAACAGCATTAAAGAGTGACAGCGGATATTTGAGTGGATGTGTTTCCATGGCTGTCATAAATTCTAGTCAATAAAACTCTTCGCAAACTGCTTTCCAATGACATGGTAATTATCTTTGTTGTGAGGCCATATGATCAGTTCTTGTTTCAGAACAGTAATGTCACACTCTTACAAGCCCCAGCAGCTTTTAAAGGCTACTCTATACGTATCACTTTTTTTAAAAAAACAGGAGAAAGGTTTGAAAAAATAAACTCCTTTGGATATGGTCCAATTGCTCTGAGTGTGCGTGCGTGCGTGTGTGTGAGCGGGCATGTTTTTAAAAAGCACTTATGTTTGGTTTTCTGGTTTCTCTTCCCCCAACTCCTTCCTAAGAAGGAGATCTTAGCTTCTACTGAACCTTTTTTTCAAAAACTATTTAGGGATATTTTTCTCCCAGGTAATGCATGAATACATGTTTAATATTACAAATAGAGAATATTATAAAGAATTAATATGTAAAACATTAATCACTCATTTCCATCACTAAAGATAGAGTTATTTCTTATTATTTCTTTATGATTATTGGACCAAAATATATAAAGAATTTAAAATATATGAAGATATATTATCAAATTGTTTTCCTGAAATATTTTCAGCAACAGTACAAAGAATCCTTTTTGTCACATAACTCACCAACTCAGATACTATCATTTTAAAAATTTATTTATTTGAAAAAATTGGAATCTTGTTATTTTATTGTACATTTCTTTTATAGATCGTTTGAGCATTTGGTGTTTATAGATTATTTATAATGTTTCTTCTACAAGTTTTCCTTATATTTTTTGGCAATATTTTCCTCCTAAAATCTTGGTATTATTACAGAGTGGAATGAATTTTTATTCATGAATGACATTAAACTTCTATATTTGACATTTGCATTTTCCCAGGTTTTGGCAGGCATTTACATTTTATGATTTTTAAATATAAAAATTTAAATATTTTTGTGTAATTATATAATCAGCATTTTTGGATAATTTTCTTTTTTGTTATAGAAATTATTATTTCTATCAGAGGTTTTGAATGTGAAAAGTTTTATAATAAAAGATAAATCTTTGTAGACACTATAGCAAGTATTATCAACCAAAAAAACTAACTGAAGTTTTAATTTTTAGTATAATTTTGATTTTCAAAGTAATAAAGGTTAATATAAGGGACACAAGCCATATTTAACAATGTTGGAACAACCATATTGATAAGGAAAGTAATAGGCAGGATCTCCTTTTGTGTTCTAATTTTTAGTTTTATAGCTTTCCATTGGGATGCATTTAACGTGAATTTTAAAAGATTATAAAATAATTCTATAAAGATTATAAAGTCTTTTATAATCTTTACAGATTATAAAATCTTTATAGAATTCTAAAAACACTGCAGCATAAAAAATACAGAATATATGATGCCCTTCAAACAACTCTTGCATAAATCCTGAAATTTTTAGGCAAGCAAGAGGAGGATAAATGTACTGTTGATTTGCATGAATTGTAACTTTGAATGTCAGTATCTGTGTTGTGGATCTTCCCTTTAGCTTTAAGTAAACCTTAGCTACATTATCAACAACCAAACATGTATTAGGAATGTCCACTTAAAAACAACAACAAAAGCCCAAAACAGAACAATAACTCCTCCTTTGAGTTTCATCTCATTCTCCAGTAAACATATCATTTCTGACTCCTTCATTTCTAGTTGATAATATTTAAAATATT
The DNA here is from genome assembly GCF_002837175.3 of Physeter macrocephalus. Classification (NCBI taxonomy): domain Eukaryota; kingdom Metazoa; phylum Chordata; class Mammalia; order Artiodactyla; family Physeteridae; genus Physeter; species Physeter macrocephalus. The sequence goes on from NC_041218.1 coordinate 8,820,374, forward strand.
CATTCCCACATCTTTCATCTTTTCTTAACTGATGACAATAAAACTACTTTCCTTTCTATTCCACTGAGAATAAATTAACAGTAACCACAATGTTGCCAAACAGTGACCTCACTTTTCTGTCTTCTTCTTTAAGTGACATTTTAGGCGAATTTCACACAGTAGACCATAGTAGACCGCCTCTTGTCCTTCCCTGGTTTCTGTGATGCCAAATACTAGTATTTCCTCCTAACCACTGTCCACTTCTCCTCAGTCTCCATGTAGCATCTTCTCCTGTTAATCTCATGCAACTCCCTAGTTGAAATCTCAACTTTGATGCCTAATAGGCAACTAAAATGCACCATATCCAAACAGATCCTCTAGGCTTCCTCTGTTGGAAGAAACTAATACTTCTCTATTAGAAGAAACACTGTGGAGAAAATAAAGCTTTCTGTATTTCTGATAATGGTGCTAATGTCCACTTGGAACTCAAGCCATACCCTAGGAATTATCCCTTATACATTATCTTTCTTTCTTACTCCATATCCAAATCATTACAAATGATACTGAACTTACCACCAGAATCATCTCCCAAGTGGATCAATTTCTCTACATCTCCACTGATAGCCACCTTCTGCAAGCAGCGCTGTCTCTCACTGTACCAAGCAGTGCTGTGTCTTCACTGTACCAGACTCTCATGTTGATGCAAGTGTTTTCTCTTACAGAAGTCTCAGTACATTAAAAAAAATAAGATCATGATGCTATAGTTTAAAGCCTACTAATAGCTTCCCATTCCTTTTTTTTTTGCGGTACGCGGGCCTCTCACTGCTGTGGCCTCTCCCGTTGCGGAGCACAGGCTCCGGACGCGCAGGCTCAGCGGCCATGGCTCACGGGCCCAGCCGCTCCGCGGCATGTGGGATCCTCCCGGACCGGGGCACGAACCCGTGTCCGCTGCATCGGCAGGCGGACTCTCAACCACTGTGCCACCAGGGAAGCCCTAGCTTCCCGTTCTTAAAATAACATCTAAACCTTTTACCACGCCCTAAAGGATACTACAGTATTTCAACAATCCTCAATGTTTGGATTTCACCTTTTATCCTACTTACTCATTACAAATATCCACACCAGCCTTTTCCTGTTCCTTGAGCATGTCAGGTCTTAGTCTTTCGTGATTCCCTCCTCTCAATTAACCTTCTCTCAGATATTTTTAGGGCTTGTTTTTGTCATCACTGAAATCTCAGCATGAATATCTTCTCAGGGAGGACTTTCTTCACTACATATTCTAATGTTGACCCATCTTGCCTATGCACTATCCTTTATATATTAACCTATTTAATTGATTTCATACTCCTCATCATTATCTGAAGTCATTTCTTTGGATTTAGTTGTTTTATAAAAATAGTAATAGATAATATAGTGTCTGATGCCTCCACTGTGTCATAAACTTCATGAACTCAAAGAACTCCATTTTTTCACCCCTGTATCCCAGATGCTCGTATAGTACCTGCAGAGTACAGGTGTTTAATACATATTTTTGAATGAATAAGTATATCAATATATATCAACCACTATGAATCAAAACTGGATTGACAATATAATGTGAACTCTTTTTGTAATTTACATTTTAAGGATTAAAGACCATTAGCATTTAACTAACGGGAAGACTAATAAATGAAAAGAATGGTGCCAAAAGTCAGGACATACCTAGGTTTAAACTGAAGACCAGCTTGGCTTTTTTCAGTTCCAAAGTAATATAATCCCCTTGCTGTCCTTCCCCGTGCAAGATTACTCCTTCACTTTCGGAGGTTTTAAATTTCAAAGCAATGACATCTTTCAGTGTTTTCATCTTCTTGTTTCTGAATCTATATGGTAACACAACATGACCATCAAAGTTGATAACATCAGCCCCTAAAAGAAGAAATAAATAGTAAGTTAGTTTAATTATTGTATGTTGCCATCCAGTGTGAAGTATATCTTCTTTCAGTGGGTGTCTACACAGAATAAGTGAGAAAAAAAGTGGTTTTTTCCTGAAAACTCTTTAGCCCTGGGTTCTTGTTCTATTTCTTATTTTGGTTGATTGTGCGTCCTGAAGTGGATTTTATGGGAAGTACTCATAAAGAATGATCGCAGAAAACTTTATCAATATAAATTGTAATACTAATAACATAAATTCCATCAATGACTTACACACTTCAAATTTTTAACTTAGAAGTTTGGAGTTTACTTGAAAAAAGTAAAATTTTTAATCCCTGAGATATTATGAGATTTTATTATTTTCCTTCTTAAATGAGGCTGTTTATGATTTCAAATATATATCAATATTTTGCTCACAAATTTTCTTTTCTACGACATAACAATGAAGGATCTTGGAATGCAGGGTTTACGGTATACTCATTTTTCTAATGGTTTTTATATTCTACTACAGTTTCACTTAACTTTATGGTAGTGCCTAGATAGAGTGAACTGAACTTTAAGAAGCTTTTACCATTTGCTTCTAGGACTCATGTCTGTCTCAAATTCCTTGTTAGCCCCTTGCCTTTGGAATGGAGAATTGGGTTGCCCATGTTTTCCACTACACTAAACAAAGACATCCTCACCCATATATAATTAGAAGAACAAGTATCTAGCCTATATTATGCTAAGAGTAGTTCTAATTTGATTTTAGGGAATTTCATTGAAAACATGAAAGATAAACTTTTTAAGAAATGTGAACAATTTTTTCACCACGCTCAGAAACAAGGGATTGTGGGCAATAGTTTAATAATTGCTACTTATTCACACCAGAAATAGAAAATGAGACGATTTTATTTATTACACACTGTTGGTTAGTGGGTTGCCAACCCATGGAATGGGTCATCGATGAACTGTAATCATTCAGAACAAATTTTAAGTACAAATAGAAGCTTAGTTACCATAATTAGACCTTTATCATTGAAAATACTTTTAGCCCTTAATATTAAATTGTAGAGAATCTAGACAAATTGGACAGTTCTAATTGTCTTAGAATTATAAGCCAGGATGAAGCTGCCTCTCAGTTTGGGGTAAGGTCTTGCCAAAGAATCCACAGGGAGACATTGGAGAAAAATAATAGCAAGTTTACAGCCTGTCAGAGAAATATCTTCTCATTACATGTCCCAGTTCTCTGGCACTGGTTTACTTCAATCAGCATGCGGAATACTTTGGGTCCCGGTAACAGTAACAATAGCATGCTACATCATGGCAGCCTAGGTGGAGGAGCAGAGCTACCATAGGTATATTCACTCTTTCTGTGCAGTACCCGCAGCATATTCACTCTTTCTGTGCAGTACCTGCAGTATATTCACTCTTTCTGTGCAGTACTTGCCAGTATAAGTTTTGCTTTTAACTAATTCTATAAAGTGAATTGATATGAATACAGTTATTTCAAATATTGCTTAGAATATCTCTAACTTTTCCCTTCAAATCATCAATAGATTCTGAATATTTAAAAATATCCTACCACTGCAAACATTTATGTTTTTAAATAACAGTTCAGAGAATTGTTACATTCCAAAACGTTCACAAAGAAAAATATAACTTGGAATTTTGTTTTAATTCTTACAGTCAATAATTTACTATAAGACTTCGTATAGTCATAAAAATTTTCTTAACAGAATTCTCTTCTGAGAGTGTGAATCACAGAGGTTTATTTACTATGGAGCAAAAAAAGCAGCCATTAAATTTTGGCTTCTGCTAACACTGCAAAGCCAATTAGATTTTAGCTTAATCATCTATACTGTCACAGCTGAATTCCAATTGCAATATCTTTATCATCTGTGATGAGAGATAAAACAGAGAAAATGTGGAATCTGATTAGTGGATCCCAGGTTGAATTTATAATCCAGCAGCTGGTTGAAATGACTTTTTTCTTGAAAAGTGCATAAACAAAAAGTCAGAAGGAGGGAGTAAATTCTGAATTCCAGAAAGTAATTTTGCAGCCAATTTCATATTGACAGTTGAATAACAGACACATCATCGTTTTATACACCTTCAATATATGTTAATTGACAAAAAATATTCCCCATTCATCTCTTAGGAAATAAATGTTCCTGGAGCTTAGACAGAGGAAAGAATTCACCCCTCCCCCATTTTCTCCTAACTCAAAATATACATTCAGGTCCAGGTACAGAATAGTGACTTATGCAAATGTTGATGCCTTTCTTCCTTACTTTTAGGGCAATGAAATAAGTGACAAGAAGGATGGGTCATCATTTAGACAGTCCTAGGATGTTAAAAAAAAAAAAACACAAGGAATGTTTTTCATGAGGACCAAACCTCATTTCACAAATAGTAAGTGGTCAGTGGTCGATTGAGAAACTAATAAAAATGCTCTGCAAGCCAGATCACTCACATCACAAAATCCAAACTGTTCTTCTAGGAATGGGTTAAATGCTTGCACAATATTAGCATGTGGATGCAAACTCAGAGTTGGCTTTGAAATTACAAAATTCCTAGAAATAATCTATGATATATAATTTATACATAAGCACACACCATACACTTTTAAGAGAGTCTGGGATATTGTAAAATCCATCAGAGTTTAGTTCCATTTCCTACAAAATACATTACAATTTCATTTGACATCTAATAGTATGTTGTGCTTATTTTGGGACAAGCCATATTTTTTCCCCTATTACCCTGATTGCTTTTCACTCCCTAGAACAAAGTTTTCTATGCAGTGATTAAATATGTGTGGTTGAACTGTTTAAGCAATCTGAACAACAATATGGCTAGTCAAAAAGTGAATGCAAAATCACAGTGCTTCCATGATTTTGTTTCTAACAATAACTCAGAGAGCTGGTAATGTGCCCAATTCATCAAATCGTCACAGCAGAGAAGGCTTTTATTTTAAAACATTTCATTGACTTAGTCTTTACTTTCTGAATTTGGAGATACTCAGATGAGGTATTTTGGAAAACTGTTTATCATCTAAAGATTTTATTATTTAAAAAAAATACCTTTGCTAATTTTTACTACAAATGTAATATATGTCTATTGTTAAAAAGAAATGAACAATACAGAAATATAGAACGTAGAAAGTGAATCCCAAAAACAAGAGATCACCAGTCTTAATGGGTAACCAGTGTTGACGGTGTGTCATTCTAGATTTTATGCATCTAACTATCTAATGTATGGAATAATGCAAGAATCTATACATTATTACATATCCGTGTGTGTGTGTAATTAGAGAGAGAGAGGAAGGGAAAGAGAAAGGAGAATGTCATTTCATTTAATTGTGGTTCAAAATGTATAATAATAGCTTGAGCTTTGGGCAATCTATTTATAATGTGGGGAAATTGTAGGTTTTAGCAAATTAGTACGTTTTATTGACTTTCGTGCAGCAAGGCACTTACATAAAGTAAGAATGTATATAATTAGAAATGTAATTTATGCTATTTATTTGAAAAAATAAAAAATGTATTTGAATATAGCACCACAACGTAAACAAATAAGTACTTAGGAATTACTTTTGATTTCTTGTTTTCTCATAAATGTTTCATTTTCATATAGAAAATTGAGAATAATAGGAAGGTTTAAAGAAGAAAATTAAAAGGACATAATTCTATTTTCATGAAATAACCACTGATAACTTACATTTCTGATTATTTTAATTTGTATATATGTAATGTATGTACGTAGATACACAGAAGGATCATACTCGATATAGTTTTGTTACCAAACACTATAGTTATTTTTTTTCAATCTCATATATTGTTTTTCCCAAAACAGGATTTTAATTAGCTAAAAATATACCATCATTTGGATGTCCAGTTTCTTCAATAAGAATCTGTTTTGCAGTTTTCTTTTTAATAAACTTTTTATTTTGGAATAATTTTTGATTTAGTGAAAAGTTGCAAAGATAGAACAGTGAGTTCCCACACACCCTCCACCCAGTTTCTTTTAATGTTAACATTTTACATAACCGGTACATTTGTCTAATCTAAGACATAACTTAGGTATAACACTATTCACTGAAATACAGACTATATTTGGATTTCACCAACGTTTTTGTTTGTTTTCCTATTCCAGGATCCAGTCCAGGATCTCACGTTGCATTTCGTCATGTTTCCTTAGTTTCCTTCAACTCCTCCAATGTGTGATGTTTTCTCAGTCTGTCTTTCATAACTTTGACACTTTAGAAGAGTACCGGTCAGGTATTTTGTAGAATCCTTCTCATCCTGGCTTGGTCTGAAGTTTTCTTATGACTAGACTGGTGTAGTTTGGGGAGAAAACCACAGAGTTGGGGTGTCCTCAGCACTTCCTATCAGGGGAGGCACGATTTCAACATGACTTTCCACTTGTGATAGTGGTCAAGGTGATGTCTGCCGAGTTTCTTCACTGTAAGGTTACTATTTTCCCTTTTCCGTACTTTATTCTGCGGAAGTGAGTCACCAAGTCCAGCCCATGTTTAAGGTAAGGGGAATTAAGTTCTACCTCCTGGAGGGGGAGTAACTACATATACTATTTAGAATTCTTCTGTAAAGGAGATTTCTTCTATTTATTCATTCATTCAACCATTTATTTATATAATTATGGGATTGTGCATGTTTATTTATTCTTTGAGTTTAATCCAATACTTATCATTATTCAAATTTTTCCAGCTTTAGCCATTGGGAGCTCTTTCAGGTTGGCTCCTGTGTCTCTTTGACAGGTGTGGCCCCTGCTGCTTCCTCTTCCCCCTCCCTTTTCCCCTCCCCTCCTCCTCCTTCTCTCCCCTCCCCCTCCCCCCTCCTCCCACTGCCCCTTCTCCCTCTTCCTCCTTCTCAAGCTTCCCTCTCCTCTTCTAGTCCTCCTCATCCTCTTCCTTTTTCCTCTTTCTCTTCTCTCTTTCTGTCACTATATGATGCCCTAAGCTTATCTTGCACTTTTCCTGCCCCAGACCTAGAATCATCCATTTTCCCAAGGAACCCCCATTTCTTTTATTGTAGAATGGCCCTGAGAAGCTTGCAGGTTTTTTATTTTTTCACTTTGCACACAATAAATTTTCTACAAATATAGTTATCATCTATATGATCTATTCTTCCACAAAATAAATAAATTATTCAGAAAAAAGGACAAAAACTTATAAAATGTTTCTTAGTTATCTATTTCATAAGGATTTGCAATGATTTTGAAGCTCTTTTCATGTTAATCAAATGTTTTTGCATAAATAGTGACTTTTAAAAGCAATAATGATAATTGCTAATATGTGTTTAAGTGATTACTGATTACTCCTTAAATAAATTTGATTGTCAATATTTAAGTGGTAATGCATAAGCCCTAATATTTTAAAAATAATTTTGTTTTATTTTCATGAAATTAATATGTACTCACTGTAAAAAATTTATGTCATGTTAAGAAAGCAAAAAAATAATCAATTTAAATTAGTTACAATCACACCACACAGATATCATAGACAGATACGTCTGTCTAAGGAATTTGTGGTTTTCTACAAATACCAACATTTTCTACAAATCCAAACATTTCTATTGATATGATGAGCATTCTTGTAGTGAGATTCTTGACCACTGGAACAATTATTTTCTGACTTTAAATTTCTAAAGTGTTTAATTAAAGCATTTGAATTGCTTAGTTAAAGATATCAGTAGAGATGTATGTTAACGAGGTAGTACGAAATCTAACATTATGTAATTTATATAAATACCCAAGTCACTTTCAAGAGTGAAATATATCTCTGAAACTAAAGTTGGAAAATACTACAAGGTGCCATTTGCTTAGGTTTGCAAATTTTTACATAGATGCACATCTATGTATTGTTTCTCTTTTTTTTAAAGTCAGATGTCAATATTCTAGCTATGTCTATCTAGACCTTTCTTTACAAAATAGCACGTCTTCCATCTTCATCTCTAGCTACTTACTCACTGGTCTTCTTCTTCATAGCATTTATCTCTACCTACTACCTGATATATTGACGGGCTCATGAATTCACAGCATGCCTCCACCTCCAAGAATGTATATGCATCAGAGACTTTATTTTGCTCCACCCTGAAGCTCAGTACTTGCAACACTGGGTAAGTCAATATTCGTTAAGTATTTGTTGAATGATTGCATGTTGTCATGCACACTCAAAGCACTGGATTAAAGTAGAATAAACTTCTTTAAACTTTTTCTTTAAAAATCTGAATCACTAGATTGGAAGAAATTTCAAGAATCACTCTGATCCACCCTTGGTGCCACAACTACTCATATAACCAAGGTTTCAATTGTTAGAGAAAAAGAATGGTAATTTCGTGTTACTTTTTTTGTGGTGGGGGAAAAATTCATGCCATTATTATTAATTGAGTCGGTGTTATTTAATTGACAGACATTAACTCTAGTGGAACCGAGTCCATTTCATCTCATCTGCAGACTGTTTCTGATTAATCACCTTCTTCTAACCCACTGCCCTTTCCTTTCAATATATCTGTGGTTTAAATGTAAATAAAATGTCAATAACAGCTAATTTAGAGTAGTAGCAGCAAATGAGCTTTCTTCAAATCCTTTAAAATATAATCTAGAGACAGACTTAAAAAAATCACTTTTACTTTGGGAAAAATAAAACAAAATAAAAACCATAAAGGCTCTTTCATAAAGGCCATCATCTCACATTTTGTGCAATATTTCTCCTTAAAATGTGTTGCTTTGCCCTTAAGAGCTTGATAACTCATGGTAGGACAAGAACAATCACATCAGAGAAGTCTGATTTCATTTATCCACAACATTGGGACTCCAGTGTCCAGTTGCCTGAAAGACTGATCCACATTGACCTTCCACAGGCATATCTAACTCTACCTGCCCAACACATAATTCTTTCTCTGGGTCTTAGTGCTCCTGTTCTTATATCCATTATCCAGTCACTTAAGACAGAGCTCTGGGCCTTTCCTTAGCTCCTCCCTTTCTCATGCACCTATGTTTTGTCAGTCCCAAGTCCAGTGAAATTTAGCATGTCCGTGTTTTTCAAACACATAGCTGACTTTTTATAAGCACTGCCACCAGGCTCCCATCACCTCACATACTGTCTATTGCATTAACATTGTGAATGAGCAACTCCCACCCTCCGGTCTTATTCCCCTTAAATTTATCCTCCACACTGAAGCTAGTAAGATCTTTCTGAAATAAACTCTTTTACTGAAAAACTCTTCAGCGTGGCCTGCAAGACCCTCAGTGATAGAGCTCCTGCCTTCCTGACACCCTCACATTTTAGCACCATCTTTTTCCTTAAGTGCTGCTGATGGTAAACCAACTAAATCCCTTGCTAATTTCACCTAGTGCCTTTCCTCGGGGTAAGCTCACTTCCTTCAATGAACAGCTATTTTAAAAAAATCTAGTTTAAGTTTAGGCATCCTCCAAGCTTCAGATAAAGCTCACCTACTAGAAAGGTTTCCTTGTGTGAAACAGCCCTCACCTATTGCTCCACAGCACCCTTGGATACTTTTATCGTATCCCTTCTCATCTTATATTGAAATTATCTCTTTATGGGTCTGATTTCCTCTGGAACTTTAAACTTTCCTAAGGTACAGTAGACTCTGGTTTGTTCCACTCTGTATTTCTCACAGAATAAACATTTCTTAAACTGATTTAAACATAATTGGTATTCGAGCTGCGTGCACCCCAATGTTCATTGCAACACTGTTTACAATAGCCAAGTCATGGAAACAACCTAAATGTCCATCGACAGATGAATGGATAAAGAAGATGTGGTACATATGTACAGCGGAATACTACTCAGCCATAAAAAAGAATGAAATGTTGCCATTTGCAGCAACATGGGTAGACCTAAAAATTATCATACTAAGCCAGAGAAAGACAAATATCATATGATATCCCTTATATGTGGAATCTAAAAAAATGATACAAATGAACTTATTTACAAAACAGAAAGAGACTCACAGACTTAGAAAACAAACTTATGGTTACCAAAGGGGAGAAAGAGGGGAGGGATAAATTAGGAGGCTGGGATTAACGTAGACACACTACTATATATAAAAAATAGATAACCAACAAGGACCTACTGTATAGCACAGGAAACTATACTCAATGTCTTGTAATAACCTGTAAGGCAAAAGAATCTGAAAAGGAATATATATATTACTGAATCACTGTGCTGTACACCTGAAACTAACATGATATTCTAAATCAACTATACTGCAATTTAAAAAATTTAAAAAAAACCCATAATTGGCATTTGAGACAACACGGCAAAAGGGGCATTCCTCTGTTCTCATTTTCCTTCAAAACCATACCTGGTGCAAGCAGTTTTCTCTCCAAGAGTACAGACTTACACAGGTTTAATGACAGGCATTTATATAAATATTACAGGGCTTCCCTGGTGGTACAGTGGTTAAGAATCTGCCTGCCAGTGCAGGGGACACGGGTTTGAGCCCTGGTCCGGGAAGATCCCACATGCCATGGAGCAACTAAGCTCATGCGCCACAACTACTGAGCCTGCGCTCTAGAGCCCGCAAGCCACAACTACCGAGCCCGCGTGCTGCAACTACTGAAGCCCGCACGTCTAGAGCCCGTGCTCCGCAACAATAGAAGTCACCACAACCAGAAGCCCGTGCACCACAAGGAAGAGTAGCCCCCGCTCGCGGCAACTAGAGAAAACCCACGTGCAGCAACGAAGACCCAACGCAGCCAAAGATAAATGAATAAAATAAATTTATAAAAAAAAATTACAACTGTGTTTCTGATATGGATAAATACTTTAAAACTTGAAATGCTTTCATTGCACTCATACTGGAGTTATTTTTAAATAAGTCAAAAATGAAGACATTTAACTGTAGTATGAGTTGAAATACAAAATATATCTTTTCCTTTTAATTTAATGCATTTAAGGGAAATAGTCATTCATTCACACACACACACACACACACACACACACACACACACAGACACAGAGGACATCAGAAATCAGAGTGCTCCATGTCTGAACAGGGTTATAGCGCTAATACATCTAATAATACAGAGATCATAAGCAATCTCTGAAAATTAGCACTAAAAATTAGCATAAAATCTATTGTAGGAAATCCATGTGCAAGGTATTTTTACTTATTTTTGTAAATCGAAAAGTCAAGCAAATTAGACTTGCCTTCTCTGTGATAATATTACTGTTTACTGAAAATAGCTCTACAGCTTTTCACCATATGCAATCTATTTCTCTGCTAAGGAGACTATCTAGAATTACAAGCCCTAAGTAAATATCTCACAGATGAGGAAAGGAACCAGACATCAAGAAATCCCCCAGAATGTCTTTTAATATAAATTATTCTTAATATTTATTTCAGATTTTCTGTATCATTACTCAGTTAAACTTACTTCTACTTCTAGTTCCACTGAAAACATTATTTTCAGTGTTGCACCCAAATTTCAACACTATATTGGCTAAGGGATGGCAGGCTGATTTAGGGACTTGTTTTGAGGCATTGTTTTCATGGTAATTTATAAAATACTGAGGAAAAGATAAACTATCCAGATAAGTAAAAGGGGAATGGTGGAAGGGGTGTCAACACCCCAGCGATTTCTCCAAGCTACCACAGCTGGCTTCCACTTTCCCCTCGGTATTAACCACATCTTCCGTTTTCTGTACTTTGATGTGTTGACACGCGGGGCCTTGCTGACCCTGGGGGGACTGCCCCTCCCAGGGTGAGCCAATTCCTGCAAACACACTCTCCAAATACAAACCAACCAATCAAGACTCCACAACCCAGCTACCTCCTCTCTCTGGTTGTCACACTCCAGGCCACTATCCATCTGCCCTAATCACCCCAGGCTCCGGTACCAAACAACAAGGGAAGCCCCTGTGCCCCAGAGCCTCTGAGATAATTCAAGCTAGCCAACCCTAAACCTGCTTACTCAGCCTCTTCCATTCCTTCCTGTGGAAACCACAGTAAAGGCTCTTTCCTGCCCTCCCCCTTCTCCTCTGGCCTCCCCATCCCCCGACGGTGGACGTGTCCTCTCCTCTCCGGAACTGTTAGTAATAAACTACCTTTTCAATGGCAGCTGTTTCCTGATACATTGGCCTTATTATACCTCAAATAATCTATATTCTGAAATATTTTCTACAGTAAATTCCCTTATTATATCTTAGAAATGAAAAATTTTTTAAATTTGGTCAAACAAGGAAAAAATCTTAAAGTTACTGGCAAGACTTATTCCATAGATCTGAAAAAAAGTGAATCTGAGAAATTATTATGAAATGTCTGACATCAACTAGCATTCACCAAAATATCTTCTACGTCCGTATCATTGCACCAAGAAAGTGGGGCAATGGAGGTAAAGAGGTGAGTTTTAAGAAAGAACTAATACATGAACTCCCCTGCTAAAAGAGAATTAAGATGAAGAAAAATCCAGACAGATGGGGGAAGAGCATATGCGGTTGCCTTAAAGAGCTCAGTAGTTCTGCCTGACTTTAATACATAAGGGTCATGAGTCCTGGCAGGGTTAGAATTGGAAGATGAAGGATCTACTGCTTCATATGGAAGATCTGGGTCTAAGTGTGAAAAGATGGTGCCCTGAGGGGAAGGCCCAGGACCAGATCTACATCTTGGAAAGATAACGCCTGTGTTGATGTGGCAGAACGCACGTGGATTAGAAGAGAGTTCAGAGGCAGGAAGAGCAAAGACCTCCCTCAAAGCAGATAACCATCTGATCGCGTTGATAAGGTTATACAGGCCAGAATGCAGAAGATAACTACGTCATTAAAGAACGCAAAGCTTTCTGATGATGCATGGTTGCTACCCAGGATTTCAAAGCAGTTAAGTCTTCTACAGTGATTGAAGAATTTCAGATGAATACTTACTATCATGGTTTTCTCCAAAGATATGACAAATCCAATATCATAAAAGCATTAGGAATTTTAGTGGAATTGAAACTACCCTAAAAACAAAACCAAAATGTCAAAAATTCTTCTTTGAAATATGTTTAATATTTGGATTCACTTATTTGTACCACCTTAATTTTTAGATGGAATCTCAGAGGTCTGCCATCTTTAGCTATCACACATTTTAATGCTCTATCTCATTCAATTCCATGTCTTAAAAAATTCACATTAATCTAAAAATGTAAAATCAGTGTTTTTCCAAACAGCAGATACTTCCCCAACAACTCCTACAAAGTTTCCTGGCCAAGTAGCAATATGTAATAGTAAAAATTGTCCTTTTTATTTATTTTACTCTCTGTACTTTCCTGAAAGCCAAATGAATTGGTGCAAATGATTTGCACTTACTTGCAAGAAATTGGGACATACGCTTAGAATGTCTTGAGTTCATGCACAGGATGTAGTACATTACAGCTTCATTTTATTTTTGGTTTGATTTCACATACCTTTGGGTGAATCTTTTATCTCAACCATAAAACAGGATTAATAAAGCTCAGAATGTACACATGTTGTGACATGATGTGTTCTTTCTGCTCCTCCACAGCAGCGGGGTCCTGCCTGATAAAATACTACACGGTACTCCGTGACCCCCTGCCATCAACACATCTCAGTGACTCAGGCATTGGAGGGAATCTGATTCACTGAGAACGTGGGTGCCGCCCATTACTTCGTGACACCCGCACGCCCACTGAGGCCCTGGTGAGCAGGCTGAATTAATTCATTTCCGTAAATGAGCAAAGCTCCCAGCACTTGTGCAGAGAATCAGCCCTGACAGGGCTAAAATAATTGGAAGCTCCTGAAATTAGGAACTTCACTGGTCACAGGGAACAAGCAGTTCATACAAATCAGTGATGCTAGCTTGTGGTAAAACCATGGAGCTCCATTGATCTGTGTATGATTTTCTGACTTTTGATAGAGATGGGGTAACAGAGACAATATTCTCCTTGATTAAAAACTCAACAGGGAAAAGATGCTTAACTAATGTCTAAGAAACTTGGTCTGGCTAGTGGAAAAACAATAGGGAGTATTTGGGATGTATTATGGGCATGAGGGAGGTAGTCTCTCTCCACCTGTAGCAAACGGAAGCTATGCAGCAATTCTGGTGTTGTTCAAACATTCAATTTTCTAGAAAACTCAGAAATCCAACATTTTAATGAAATCTCCTCTGCTTTAGCAGACGCTGCTAGCTAGTACTCTACAGATATGTTTTTTTTGGCCACACATCACTTTGAACTTGAATACTGTCAAAATATAAGACTAAGTAGATCATAATAAGACTGAACAATTAATCTTCCACGATACCATAATTTACCTGTGAATTACTGCAGTTTGTATCAGCAAGAAATTTTATTTCTTCAAAAGCAAATTCCTTAGAAAATAAGTCAGTTAGTGCTAAATAGAGAGTGAATGGTTAAAAAAAACCCTAATTTTAATGGTATAATAGGATACAAAGATATACCACTCTATGCTACCATAAAACTACAGGCAAATATTACACTAAACATTGGAAGGAAGGAAGGAAGGAAGGAAGGAAATAAGGAAAGGAGGGAGGGAGGGAGAAAACAAAATAAATGTGAGCTTCATTCACTGAGATTTTGGACTTAAGACTCTATCTTAAAAGGAAATATATATATATATATATATATATATATATATATATTTAAAAGTAATACTGGGACTTCTCTGGTGGTCCAGTGGTAAAGAATCCACCTTGCAATGCAGGAGACTCAGGTTCGATCCCTCGTCAGGGAACTAAGATACCACATGCGGCAGGGCAACTAAGCCCACGTGCCACAACTACTGAGCTTGCACACCTCAACTAGAGCCCGCCTGCTGCAAACTACAGAGCCCACGCGCCCCGCAGCCTGCACACCACAACTAGATAGAAGCCCACGAACCTCAACAAAGATGCCAGGCGCCGCAATTAAGACCCGACAGAGCCTTAAATAAATAAAAAAATCTACAAACAATAAATGCTGGAGAGGGTGTGGAGAAAAGGGAACCCTCTTGCACTGTTGGTGGGAATGTAAATTGACACAGCCACTATGGAGAACAGCATGGAGGTTCCTTAAAAAACTAAGAATAGAACTACCATAGGACCCCGCAATCCCACTACTGAGCATATACCCTGAGAAAACCATAATTCAAAAAGAGTCATGTACCACAATGTTCATTGCAGCTCTATTTACAATAGCCAGGACAAGGAAGCAACCTAAGTGTCCATCATGGACATATATACACTACCAAATGTAAAATAGATAGCTAGTGGGAAGCAGCCGCATAGCACAGAGAGATCAGCTCGGTGCTTTGTGACCACCTAGAGGGGTGGGATAGGGAGGGTGGGAGGGAGACGCAAGAGGGAGGGGATATGGGGATAGATGTATATGTATAGCTAATTCACTTTGTTATAAAGCAGAAACTAACACACCATTGTAAAACAATTATACTCCAATAAAGATGTTTAAAAACTTAAATAAATAAATAAATAAATAATATATCTTTAAAACATATAAAAGTATTACCAATTAACAGATACAGCCAATCCTTCATTACTGGCAGATTCTGTATTTGCAAATTAGCCTACTCACTAAAATTTATTTGTACCCCCAAAACCAATACCTGTGGTGCTTTCAAAGTCATTCACGGATATGTGCAGAGAGGCAAAACATGTGAGTCACTGGATGCTCATGGTCTCAGCTAAGGTCGACAAGGCAATGCTCTGCCTTCTTGTTTCAGCTCTCATACTGTGTAAAAGTGTCCTTTACATTTCCTGCCGCATTTTTTGCATTTCTGTGCTTTTTGTGGAAGATTTTGCTGTTTAAATACCTCTCTCCCAAGAGTAGTGCAAAAGTGCTTTCTTGTGTTACCAAGCACAAGAAAGCTGTGATGTGCTTTCTGGAGAAAATACATACATGTGTTGGATAAGCTTTGTCAGTGCTGTCAACCGTGAGCTCCATGTTAATGAATCCACAATACATACTAAATAAGGTGGTGTTAAACAGAAACACAAATAAAGCACGGTTATATATCCATTGACGAAAATGTTGTGACCAAAACCTCACAGGAACCCAATCCTGGATCCCCGAGATCAACAGTTGAGTATTTAAGCCAGGGTTCACAGCAACTTTATAGAATGTCACTGCTGTGAATAGTGAGAACTAACTGTATTTACACTGCATTCATTTCTTTAAACAGGAAAATAAAGGATTATTTCAAACCACCACATATAGGAAAGTGAAAATATAATCAAGAAATATTTAAACTATCCTATGGAAAATGATCAAGGAATTGCAGCTCTCTTCATAGGTAAGAGGGATGCTACATGCTATCGTTCCACAAACGGACTTCTTTGTTTTCTTCTCACTGCTTGGACGTGCATTTATTATTTCAGTACACGTGACTTCCTTGCAGTTTACAAAGACCAATCTCATTCTTCACATGCTTATTGCAACTAAACTCTGTGGTTTCCATGTCTAATTATTAAAATTCACTAGGCACTTTGTAACTAGTAAATCCAGTGTTAGCAGTACATTAATGTTGAAGGGGTTCAGAAAATGCCACCCCCAAATATGTCTCTTTGATACATTGATTATTTTGAGCTGAAGGCACTTGAGAGACAGCAGATGCACGAAGGGCTCTCTGATTGACCTCTTTCTACCTAAAAGCAGCTCCTAAAATTTCCCGTGAGATGGGCACTCTCCCCACACCAGGAAGACAATGACAATATTCTTGTCAACAGAGTCGGGGAGCCAAAAAGCCAAAACAGGAGTTGAACCTTAACAAATCAACTGACAAAAACCTCTTCTCTTCAATTAGTTTCCCCAAATATTTCCTAATCACTGTCTCAATTAACTTCCCCCAGCCCAATCCCTTTGTCTTATTACATCCTTATAATGTATCATTCTTTGTTTAAAAAGGTATATAAGCTTTGGGGCCTAATGGCTTCCTTGGGTCTTCATTTTTCTTCTGAAGACACCCATGTACGTATAAAAACATTACATAAAATTTGTACGCTTGTCGCCTGTTCATCTGTCCCGTGTCAGTTTAATTTGTAGGGTAACCACAGAACCTAAGAGCATGAAAGGAAGTTCTTTTCCCAGTACATTGTGTAGAATCTCAGATTCCTGAGGAATCACAGACTTTAAACCACACCCACCATTTACATTTCTAACGAGGTAAGGCCCAGAATTTTCCTTGTTTATTTAACCATTTGATTATTACCCACTTTTTCTGACCTTATAGGAAATAATCTTCTTGAAATTTGCAGCATAAAAATACAGATTTTATTGAGTCTATCAGAATAGGAAAATTAGTCCGTCTCGCCTCTAAACCCGAATTTACTTGAGTATAATTATATTGTATAATTTATATAATGATTAATATCATATACCGTTGTATAATTTGTATAATTTATACTTTGAATTTGTTTTCCTAACATAAATCAAGGGTTTCCCTGGCATTTTCTCTTGAATAAAAGTTGAGCTATTGGAAAATTAGAAACGTATTGGTAAAGCTGTAGAATTTTATAGCCTCAAAGAAGGGGATAATTTTTGAATTCAGAAAATAAAAGGGCAACTGTTACAAATTCACATGAATCTTAGGAAAGATTTTTTTGTTATTTTGGTTTGGTTTGCTTTGGTTTCGGTTTTGAAGGGCTAATAAGAAAGGAATTGAATTTGGAAATAGGAAACGTTGTGATACAGTGCCTACACATCCTATTTTCAACTTTCTGCATTTGACATTTTTTACAGTTTAGGTCAATCCTAACAATTTATGCACTTTCCAAGGCATGACAGATATAAAGCTGTTACAAGTGCTATTTACAGTAGGTCGGTTAAGTCCTTAAAATGTCAATGGCTGAGTTTCTCTTAATGTAGACCTAGAAGCAAAGCACAGGTTTTCATTCCAGGGGGATAAAGGGTGTGCTGTGACAGGAAATTTATTGGGAAATTAAAGTGATGCCAGCTTTCTCATGACCCAAGAGGTATGGCGTGGAAGCAATACCATTATGACCATCCCACCAGGCTTCAGGTGACCCCTGGACCGGAACCCAGAGACCTCAGACCGAACCCTGGCCTATTTGCTCTTGGGGACATCAATTTACTCTCTGGGCCTATAAAATGAAGGCAGGAAACAGGTAATCTCTTAGATTCCCTTCAGATCCAAAATTAAGCATCTCTTATCCTGGGTGACTTGGTCAAGCTTACATTCATTTTTAATTTTGTATTTTTTTTTTTTTTTTTTTTTTTTTTGGTACGCGGACCTGTCACTGTTGTGGCCGCTCCCATTGTGGAGCGCAGGCTCCGGACGCGCAGGCTCAGCGGCCATGGCTCACGGGCCCAGCCGCTCCGCGGCATGTGGGATCTTCCCGGACCGGGTCACGAACCCGCGTCCCCTGCATCGGCAGGCGGACTCTCAACCACTGCGCCACCAGGGAAGCCCTTATTTTGGATTTTAAATCACATTCTAGAATGGCAGAATTCTGAACTTTAGAGCATATTCACATTTCCTGATTACTTTAGCACTTTATCAATTGGACATTCTCAAAGAGAATTGTAAAACATAAAATCCACAGACATTGAAACATTTTATAGATGACTACTATGGACTGCTAAATTTTATTTACAAAGTGTCAAAATTTGCAAATTAGAGTAAAACTATGACATTCTACTATATATAATTAGTTATATTATTAATTTAAAAATGATAAACATTTATTGTATGGAGGTTTCTAGAAGTAGAATCTAACAAAATGATTTGAGATGATAGAGTAATAGTTAACTTATATTCTTAGTGCCTTGATAATGTTCAAACAGAAACATAATTAGTAAGATTGAATTATTTTAATTCTAGAACATGGGAACAAAATTACTTATCTGAGTAAATTAAGGGAAACACTCATTGTTACAAATACCTGGGGCCAGTAAGGATGAATGGATGACCCTGAGCAAGTATAAAAGCGCTGGCTACATTCAGCTATAATATTTCATGTTTCCACCTCTTTTTGCTAGTACTTAGTCTAGTGCAACAGCACAACTCTTGTTGTAAATATCAAAGAATTGTAACATATATATGTATATTTTCATATCTTACTAAATCAAGATCACCTTGAAGGGAGGGACTTTGTGTCTTTAGTGCCACTAACCCTGGTTCACAGTAGCTGGAGCAGTTGACATAGATTTGGTTAAGACTGCCAGGGTTCTAATTCCTGCTCTGCTGCCTTAAGCTATGTGACCTTCAGTAAGTTACAAGACATCTCAAAGCCTCAATTTCCTTGACTATCAAAAGGGGAAGGTAACAACATAGCAGTTCTTTGCAGAATTGTGAAGACTGAATGAGTTAATGCATGTAAAGCACTTAAAACAGGATCTGGTACATTGTAAACTGCTAATAAACATTAGCTTTTATTGTTACCATATACTAAGTTCTCGTTTAATTGATTTAAAACAATGAATATCCTGAGCACCCACTTGGCAACATTGACTCAGGCCTGGAAAGAGAACAGGGTCATGTTATTACAATACAATTCATGGACTTAGGACAAACTGTGGCTCCCTGCTTGGTGACCGTAGGACCCACCCTACTTCCCGTTCCATATTTTTGCTGCTTTCACTGACATAGCTTATTTTGCTCACCAGGGAGGAAAGCAGCAAAATATAGAGAAATAAAGGGAAAGGGAAATACTCTGTCCCTTCCCTTCACTGCTCCACATAACAAGCATTTTGGAGGTCTTTCGGTACAGCCCTCTCACTATAACCTAAGAAACCTGGGGTGCAGGATGAGGGCTGGTGCCCTGTCCGAACAATATCAGATAAAGATTTTCAAACTGAGGCTTCACCTCAACACCATCATCTGTGACTATCCACAGCAGTGCAATGTAAGTCATAATTTCTATATAGCTCATAATTTTGCTATCCAGAAAGCAACTAATATTTATTGAATATAGGAATTCACTGATACAACATCTGGTTGAAGGAATGCACTAAATGTAACCTATTTTCTTTTTTTTTACACATTTAAAGTTACCAAATTTAGGTAACTCCAACCCAAAGTCTAGAATTAAAACAAAGACTAGCTTCCAGTTTTGTATCTTATGACTAAATTCGATGAAATTCTGAAGAGCTCAAGATGGAAAAAAAAAAAAAAAGTTAACTGCTAAATCAGAATGCTGAATAGACAATGTATCATCCCAAAATTCAGGCACTGGACTTTGGGAGCAACTGTAGACTTTGGGTTTGCTTTCTGCATCTAATTTGTTCCTGGTTTTATGTTTATCTGAGTTTAGTATTTAGAGCTTATTATCACTGGTAGATTTGTTTATTGATTTGGTTGTTCTATTCCTTTGTATACATATATATATTCCTTTTTCTCTTTTTGTGAGTGTGTATGTGTATGCTTCTTTGT